>NC_142145.1:59026481-59356481 GCF_024610735.1 Ursus americanus
GTTAGGGTTTGGTTTAAGGTTAGGGTTCGGGTTCAAGTTCACGTCAGAGTTAGTGTTCGGGTTAGGGTTAGGGTTAGGTTTAGGGTTAGGTTTAGGGTTATATTTCAGGTAGGGTTAGGGTTAGGGTAGGGTTCCGGTTAGGATTCGGGTTCGCGTTTGAGTTCGGGTTAGGGCTAGGGTTCGCGTTAGGGTTCGGGTTCGGGTTAGGGGTTCGGGTTTGGGTTCGGGTTAGGGATTCGCGTTAGGGCTAGGGTTCCGGTTAGGGTTAGGTTTCGGGTTAGGGGTTCAGGTTTGGGTTCGGGTTCGGGTTAGGGATTCGTGTTCGGGTTCGGGTTAGGGTTCGGGTTCAGGTTTATGTCAGGGTTATGGTTCGGGTTCGGGTCAGGGTTCGGGTTAGGGTTAGGGTCAGGGTCAGGGTCAGCGTTTACGGTTTAGGGTCAGGGTCAGCGTCACGTTTAGGGTTGGGGTCAGGGTCAGGTATTAGGGTTTAGGGTTAGGGTTAGGGTTAGGGTTAGTGTTAGGGTTAAGCCGAGGGTTAGGGTCAGGGTTAGGGTTCGGGTTCGGTTTAGGGTTTGGATTAGGGTTTGTGTTCGGATGAGGGTTAGGTTTAGGGTTAGGGTTAGGGTTAGGCTGAGGTTTAGGATTAGGGTTAGGGTTCGGGTTAGGCTGAGGTTTCAGGTTAGGGTTAGCGTTAGGGTTAGGGTTAGGGTTTGGGTTAGGGTTAGGGTTCCAGTAAGGTTAGGGTTAGGGTTCGGGTATGGGTTAGGGTTAGGTTTAGGGCTAGGTTTCTGGTTAGGGTTATGGTTCGGTTTCGGGTTAGGGTTCGGGTTAGGGTTCTGGTTCGGGTAGGGTTAGGGTTAGGGTTCGGGCTCAGGTTCATGTTAGGCTGAGGGTTAGGCTTAGGGTTAGGGTTAGGGTTCGGGTTACGGTTCGGGTTATGGTTCAAGTAAGGGTTAGGGTAAGGTTTAGGATTAGGGTTAGGGTTAGGGTTAGGGTT
The DNA here is from genome assembly GCF_024610735.1 of Ursus americanus. Classification (NCBI taxonomy): domain Eukaryota; kingdom Metazoa; phylum Chordata; class Mammalia; order Carnivora; family Ursidae; genus Ursus; species Ursus americanus. Next base: position 59,027,479 of record NC_142145.1, read on the forward strand.
CGGGTTAGGGTCAGGGTAATGGTCAGGATCAGGGTCAGGGTCTGGGTCAGTGTATAGGGTTTGGGTTCTAGTTAGGGTACGGGTCGTGTAAGAGACCACAGGGCCCAGGCACCGTCTGAGGCCTTCCCTCATCCCGGCGGTTTTGCTAGCAGGAGTTCAACCCCAACGAACACAGCCCGGAGACCCCTGGGGCAAAAACGGCTTCGGACTAGCAATATGCTCTTGCTGTGGAAAACCTATCCCAAGTGGGGGTAGCCAGGTAAACAAAATGCCACACACCCAGGTGTAAGAGACAACATTGCCCAGGCATGGTCTAAGCCCCTCACCTCGTCCCTGTGGTTTTGGGAGCTTGAGGGACACCCGAGGCCCACGGCCCTGAGACCCGTTTGTCAAACAGCAGCTTCCAACAGAAACAGTTTCCTGAGGTGCAGACCAACCTACGGTTTGTGTTAGCCCCCAGCAGGCCGTCAGGCCCAATCCCCTGGCTGTGTGGCGCGCGTTGGGGCGGGCCGAGGGCACTGAGCTGGCGAGCGGGACCATGGGCCCACAGGTTTTGGCGTGGGGGACTTTGAAGATCCTCAGGGGCTAGGAGGGCCCTGCCCCTTCTCCAACCCCGTATGACCGGTGGGCCCCCTAGATGTCCAGGTGGTGTGGGGCTGCAGGGTGAGTATGGCGCTGGGTCTTGGGTCCCCAACCTCGGCCGCTGTGGCGCCAGGCACCTTGGGTGGGGCCCCTCAGGAGCCCACTTAGAGTTAGTGTTAGCCCCCGGGAGGCCGGCAAGCCCGACCTGCTGGATGTGCAGCGAGCAGAGGGGCAGCCCAAGATGAGGGCGCTTAGGACTGGGAGCGTGGGCCCAAGCGTTTTGGCGCTGGGGGCCTTCAAAAGTCGTCAGGGGCTCGGAGTGCCCTGCATGTTCTCCTGCTCTGAATGACCGGCGGCGCCAATAACGGCCTGTGTGGTGGTGGGGTGAATGGTGAGTCCAGCGCTGGGGCTCGGGGGGTCCCAATCCCCCCGGCGTTGCGGTGCCAGACTCCTTGGGAGGGGCCCCTCGGGGCAGAACAAGGGTTAGGATTAGCCCCCAGGAGGCCGGCAGGAAGGATCCCCCGGCAGTGTGGCTGGGGGGAGGTGCAGCCGGAGGGGAGGGCGCTGGAGAGCGGAGCGTGGCCCCAAGTGTTTTGGCGCAGGGGGCCTTCGATGCTCCCTGGGGGCTCGAAGGGCCCTAGCCTTTACACCCCTCTGAATGACCGGCAGCGCCCCTAGCGGCCCGGGTGGCGGGGGGCTGCAGGGTGAGTCCAGCGCTGGGGTTTGGAGGTTCCCAATCCCTGGCGTTGGGGCGCCAAGCACCTTGGGTTGGGCCCCTCGGGGACCCACCTAGGGTTTGTGTTAGCCCCCAGGAGGCCGTCAGGCCCAGTCTCCTGGCTGTGTGGCGCACGGTGGGGCGGGCCGAGGGGACGGAGCTGGCGAGCGGGACCGTGGGCCCACAGGTTTTGTCGTGGGGGCCTTCGAAGATCCTCAGGGGCTAGGAGGGCCCTGCCCCTTCTCCCGCCTGAATGACCGGCGGCGCCCCTAGCGGCCCCGGTGGCCGGGGCTTCAGGGTGTGTCCGGCCCTGGGGCTAGGACGTCCAGGATCCCGGGGCGTGGCTGCACAAGGCCCCTTGGGAGGGGCCCCTCCGGGACCGACGAGGGTTAGGGTTAGCCCCCAGGAGGCTGGCAGGTCCGATCCGCCTGCTGTGTTTTGGGCGGAGGGGCAGGTTGAGGTGAGGGTGCTGACTAGAGGATACGTGGGCCCAAGTGCTTTGGGGCGGGGGGACCATCGAAAGTCGGCGGGGGCTCGGAGGGCCCTGCCCGTTCTTCCGCCCTGTATGACCGGTGGGCCCTAGAGGCCCAGGTGGCCAGGGGCTGCAGGGTGAGTCCGGCGTTGCGTCTCGGGTCCCCAATCTCCGGCACTGAGGCGCCAGGCCCCTTGGGTGGGGTCCCTCAGGAGCCCACCTAGACTTAGTGTTAGCCCCCGGGAGGCCGGCAGATCCAATCCGCCTGCTGTGTTTCGAGCGGAAGTGCGGGTTGAGGTGTGGGCGCTGACTAGTGGGAACGTGGGGGAAGCGCTTTGGGGCGGGGGGGGCCATCGAAGGTCGGCGGGGGCTCGGAGGGCCCTGCCCCTTCTCCAGCCCTGAATGAGAGACAGCGCCCCTAGTAACCCAGGTGGTGGACGGCAGCAGTGTTAGTCTTGCCCTGGGGCTCGGGGGTCCCCAATCCCCAGCGTTGCAGCCCCAGGCCCCTTGTCAGGGGCCTCTTGGGGACCGACCTAGGGTCAGGGTTAGCAAGAAGGATGCCAGCAGGCCCGAAATGCCTGCTGTGCAGCGAGTGGAAGGGCGGGCAGAGTGAGGGCGCCGGCAAGCTGGAGCCTGGGCCCAAATATTTTGGAGCGGGGGGGGGGGGGGGCTTCGAAGGTTGCCTGGGGCACAGAAGGTCCTGCCCCTTCTCACGCCATGAATGACCGGCGGGACCCCTAGCGGCCCAGGTGGCGGGGGGCTGCAGGGTGAGTCCGGCGCTGGGTCTCGGGTCCCCAATCCCCGGCGTTGGGGCGCCAGGCCCCTTGGGAGGGGCCCCTCAGGAGCCCACCTAGAGTTAGGGTTAGCCCCCAGGAGGCTGGCAAGCCCTATCTGCTGGATGTGCCGCGAGCGGAGGGGCAGGCTGAGCTGAGGGGGCTGAGGAGTGGGAGCGTGGGCCCAAGCGTTTTGGCGCAGGGGGCCTTCCAAAGTCGTCAGGGGCTCGGAATGCCCTGCACGTTCTCCCGCTCTGAATGACCGGTGGCGCCAATAACGGCCTGGGTGGCGGTGGGGCGGAGGGTGTGTCCAGTGCTGGGGCTCGGGGGTCCCAATCCCCAGCGTTGCAGTGCCAGGCCCCTTGGGAGGGGCCCCTTGGAGGCCGAACTAGGGTTAGGGTTAGCCCCCAGGAGGCCGGCAGGTAAGATCCACCGGCGGTGTGGAGAGCGGGGGGGGGGGGGGGCGCGGAGGGGAGGGCGCTGGAGAGCAGAGCTTGGGCCGAAGTGTTTTGGCGCGGGGGCCTTGGAAGCTCGCCAGGGGCTCGGAGGGCCCTACCCTTTCCCCCCTGAATGACCGGCGGCGCCCCTAGCGGCCCGGGTGGCGGGGAGCTGCAGGGTGATTCCAGCACTGGGGTTTGGAGGTTCCAAATCCCCGGCGTTGGGGCGCCAAGCCCCTTGGGATGGGCCCCTCAGGGACCCACCTGGGATTGCGTTAGCCCCCAGGAGGCCGTCAGGCCCAATCCCCTGGCTGTGTGGCGCACGGTGGGGCGGGCCGAGGGGATGGAGCTGGCGAGCGGGACCTTGGGACCACAGGTTTTGGCGTGGGGGCCTTCGACGATCCTTAGGGGCTAGGAGGGCCCTGCCCCTTCTCCCGCCTGAATGACCGGCGGCGCCCCTAGCGGCCCCGGTGGCGGGGGCTGCAGGGTGTGTCCGGCCCTGTGGCTAGGAGGTACAGGATCCCCGGCGTGCCTCGCAAGGCCCCTTGGGAGGAGCCCCTCGGGGACCGACCTAGGGTTAGGGTTAGCCCCCAGGAGGCCGGCAGGTCTGATCTGCCTGCTGTTTTTTGAGCGGAGCGGCAGGTTGAGGTGAGGGCGCTGACTAGTGGGAACGTGGGACCAAGCGCTTTGGGGCGGGGGGGCCATCGAAAGTCGGCGGGGGCTCGGAGGGCCCTGCCCCTTCTCCCGCCTAAATGACTGGCGGCGCCCCTGCGGCCCAGGTGGCGGGGGGCTGCGGGTAAAGTCAGGCGCTCGGTCTCGGGTCCCCAATCCCAGGCGTTGGGGCGCCAGGCCCCTTGGGTGGGGCCCCTCAGGAACCCACCTAGAGTTCGGGTTAGCCCCCAGGAGTCCCGCAAGCCCGATCTGCTGGATGTGCGGCGAGCGGAGGGGCAGGCCGAGCTGAGGGCGCTGAGGACTGGGAGCGTGGGCCCAAGCGTTTTTGCGCGGGGGCCTTCAAAAGTCGTCAGGGACTCGGAGTGCCCTGCACGTTCTCCCGCTCTGAATGATCGGCAGCGCCAATGATGGCCTGGGTGGCGGTGGGGCGAAGGGTGAGTCCAGCGCTGGGGCTCGGGGGTCCCAATCCCTGGCATTGCGGTGCTAGGCCCCTTGGGAGGGGCTCCTTGGGGGCCGAACTAGGGTTAGGATTAGCCCCCAGGAGGCCGGCAGGCAGGATCCACGGGCGGTGTGGCGAGCGGGGGGGGGGTGGGCGGCCGGAGGGGAGGGCGCTGGAGAGCGGAGCGTGGCCCCAAGTGTTTTGGCGCAGGGGCCCTTCGAAGCTCCCCGGGGGCTCAGAGGGCCCTACCAGTTCTCCCCCCCTGAATGACCGGCGGCGCCCCTAGCGGCCCGGGTGCCGGGGGGCTGCAGGGTGAGTCCAGCGCTGGGGTTTGGAGGTTCCCAATCCCTGGCATTGGGGCGCCAAGCCCCTTGGGATGGGCCCCTCGGGGACCCACCTAGGGTTTGGGTTAGCCCCCAGGAGGCCTTCAGGCCCAATCCCCTGGCTGTGTGGCTCGCGGTGGGGCGGACCGAGGGGAGGGAGCTCGCTAGCGGGACCGTGGGCCCACAGGTTTTGGCGCGGGGCCTTCTAAGGAGGTCGGGGGCTCCGAGGGCCCTGCCCCTTCTCCCGCTTGAATAACCGGCGGCGCCCCTAGCAGCCCGGGTGCCAGGGGGCTGCAGGGTGAGTCCGGCCCTGGGGCTAGGACGTCCAGGATCCCCGGCATGGCCGCGCAAGACCCCTTGGGAGGGGCCCCTCTGGGACCGCCCTAGGGTTAAGGTTACCCCCAGGTGGCCAGCAGGTCCGATCCACCTGCTGTCTTTCGAGCGGAGGGGCCGGTTGAGGTGAGGGCGCTGACTAGTGGGAACATGGGCCCAAGCGCTTTGGGGCGGGGGGCCATCGAAGCTCGGCGGGGGCTCAGAGGGTCCTGCCAGTTCTCCAGCCCTGAATGAGCGGCAGCGCCCCTAGTCGCCCAGGTGGTGGAGGGGCAGCAGTGTTAGTCTTGCCCTGGGGCTCGGGGGTCCCCAATGCCCGGAGTTGCGGTGCCAGGACCCTTGGGAGGGGCCCCTCGGGGCCCACCTAGGGTTAGGATTAGCCCCCAGGACGCAGGCAGGCAGGATCCACGGGCGGTGTGGCGAGCTGAGGGGCGGGCCGAGGGGGGGCGCTGGAGAGCGGAGCGTGGGCCCAAGTGTTTTGGCGCAGGGAGCCTTCGAAGCTCCCCGGGGGCTCAGAGGGCCCTACCCGTTCTCCCCCCCTGAATGACCGGCGGCGCCCCTAGCGGCCCGGTTGGTGGGGGCTGCAGGGTGAGTCCAGCGCCGGGGTTTGGAGGTTCCCAATCCCCAGCGTTGGGGTGCCAAGATCCTTGGGATGGGCCCCTCCGGGACCCACCTAGGGTTTGCGTTAGCCCCCAGGAGGCCGTCAGGCCCAATCCCCTGGCTGTGTGGCGCACGGTGGGGCGGGCCGAGTGGACGGAGCTGGCGAGCGGGACCGTGGGCCCACAGGTTTTGGCGTGGGGGCCTTCGAAGATCCTCAGGGGCTAGGAGGGCCCTTCCCCTTCTCCCGCCTGAATGACCGGCGGCGCCCCTAGCGGCCCGGGTGGCGGGGGCTTCAGGGTGTGTCCAGCCCTGGGGCTAGGACGTCCAGGATCCCAGGCGTGGCAGCGCAAGGCCCCTTGGGAGGGGCCCCTCGGGGACCAAGAGGGTTAGGGTTAGCCCCCAGGAGCCCGTCAGGCCCAATCCCCTGGCTGTGTGGCACGCGGTGGGGCGGGCCGAGGGGACGGAGCTGGCGAGCGGGACCGTGGGCCCACAGGTTTTGGCGTGGGGGACTTCGAAGATCCTCAGGGGCTAGGAGGGCCCTGCCCCTTCTCCCGCCCCGTATGACCGGTGGGCCCCCTGGAGGCCCAGGTGGCAGGGGGCTGCAGGGTGAGTCCGGCACTGGGTCTCCGGTCCCCAACCTTCCCGCTGCTGTGCCAGGCACCTTGTGTGGGGCCCTTCAGGAGCCCACCTAGAGTTAGTGTTAGCCCCCGGGAGGCCGGCAAGCCCGACCTGCTGGATGTGCGGCGAGCAGAGGGGTAGGCCGAGCTGAGGGCGCTGAGGAGTGGGAGCGTATGCCCAACCGTTTTGGCGCGGGGGGGGGGGCCTTCGAAGGTTGCCTGGGGCACAGAGGGCCCTGCCCATTCTCACGCCCTGAATGACCGGCGGGCCCCCTAGAGGCCCAGGTGGCGGGGGGCTGCGGGTACAGTCCGGCGCTTGGTCTCGGGTCCCCAATCCCCGGCGTTGGGGCGCCAGGCCCCTTGGGTGGGGCCCCTCAGGAGCCCACCTAGAGTTAGGGTTAGCCCCCAGGACTCCCGCAAGCCCGATCTGCTGGAGGTGCAGCGAACGGAGGGGCAGGCCGAGCTGAGGGCGCTGAGGAGTGGGAACGTGGGCCCAAGCGTTTTGGCGCGGGGGGGCCTTCGAAAGTCGTCAGGGGCTTGGAGTGCCCTGCACGTTCTCCCACTCTGAATGACCGGCGGCGCCAATAACGGCCTGGGTGGCGGTGGTGCAGAGGGTGAGTCCAGCGCTGGGGCTCGGGGGTCCCAATCCCCGGCGTTGCGGTGCCAGGCCCCTTGGGAGTGGCCCCTTGGGTGCCGAACTAGGGTTAGGATTAGCCCCCAGGAGGCCGGCAGGCAGGATCCAGGGGCGGTGTGGCGAGCGGGGGGGGGGGGTGGGCGGCCGGAGGGGAGGGCGCTGGAGAGCGGAGCGTGGGCCCAAGTGTTTTGGCGCAGGGGGCCTTCTAAGCTCCCCGGGAATTCGGAGGGCCTTACCCGTTCTCCCCCCCTTAATGACCGGCGGCGCTCCTAGTGGCCCTGGTGGCGTGGGGCTGCAGGGTGAGTCCAGCGCTGGGGTTTGGAGGTTCCCAATCCCCGGCGTTGGGGAGCCAAACCCCTTGGGATGGTCCCCTCGGGGACCCACCTAGGGTTTGCGTGAGCCCCCAGGAAGCCGTCAGGCCCAATCCCCTGGCTGTGTGGCGCGCGGAGGGGCGGGCCGAGGGGATGGAGCTGGCGAGCGGGACCGTGGGCCCACAGGTTTTGGCGTGGGGGCCTTCGAAGATCCTCAGGGACTAGGAGGGCCCTGCCCGTTCTCCCGCCTGAATGACCGGCGGCGCCGCTAGCGGCCCCGGTGGCGGGGGCTGCAGGTTGTGTCCGGCCCTGGGGCTAGGACGTCCAGGATCCCGGGCGTGACTGTGCAAGGCCCCTTGGGAGGGGACCCTCGGGGACAGACCTAGGGTTAGGGTTAGCCCCAGGAGGCCGGCAGGTCCGATCCGCCTGCTGTGTTTGGAGCGGTGGGGCAGGTTGAGGTGAGGGCGCTGACTAGAGGGAACGTGGGCCCAAGCGCTTTGGGGCGGGGGGGCCATCGAAGGTCGGCGGGTGCTCGGAGGGCCCTGCCCCTTCTCCCGCCTGAATGACCGGCGGCGCCCCTAGTGCCCAGGTGGTGGAGGGGCAGCAGCGTTAGTCTGGACCTGGGGCTCGGGGGTCCCCAATCCCCAGTGTTGCAGCCCCAGGCCCCTTGTCTGGGGCCTCTCGGGGACTACCTAGGGTCAGGGTTAGCAAGCAGGATGCCGGCAGGCCCGAAATGCCGGCTGTGCGGCGAATGGAGTGGCCGGCGGAGTGAGGGCGCTGGCAAGCAGAAGCCTGGGCCCAAACATTTTGGCATGGGGGGCCTTCGAAGGTCGCTGGGGGCTCATAGGACCCTGTCCGTTCTCCCCCACTGAATGACCGGCGGCGGCTGAAGCGGCCCGGGTGGCAGGGGGCTGCAGGGTGAGTCCAGCGCTGGGGTTTGCAGGTTCCCAATCCCCGGCATTGGGGCGCCAAGCCCCTTGGGATGGGCCCCTCGGGGACCCACCTAGGGATTACGTTAGCCCCCAGGAGCCGGTCAGGCCCAATCCCCTGGCTGTGTGACACGCGGTGGGGAGCGCCGAGGGGACAGAGCTGGCGAGCGGGACCGTGGGCCCACAGGTTTTTGCGTGGGGGCCTTCGAAGATCCTCAGGGGCTAGTAGGGCCCTGCCCCTTCTCCCACCTGAATGACCGGCGGCGCCCCTAGTGGCCCCGGTGGCGGGGGCTGCAGGGTGTGTCCGGCCCTGGGGCTAGGACGTCCAGGATCCTCAGGGACCGACCTAGGATTAGGGTTAGCCCCCAGGAGGCCGGCAGGTCCGATCCACCTGCTGTGTTTCGAGCGGAGGGGCAGGTTGAGGTGAGGGTGCTGACTAGTGGGAACGTGGGCCCAAGCGCTTTGGGGCGGGGGGCCGTCGAGGGCAGCGGGGGCTCAGTGGTCCCTGCCCCTTCTGCCGCCCTGAATGAGCGGCAGCGCCCCTAGTGCCCAGGTGGTGGAGGGGCAGCAGTGTTAGTCTGTCCCTGGGGCTCGGGGGTCCCCAATCCCCAGTGTTGCAGCCCCAGGCCCTTTGAAAGGGGCCTCTCGGGGACTGACCTAGGTTCAGGGTTACCAAGCAGGATGCCGGCAGGCCCGAAATGCCCGCTGTGCAGCGAGTGGAGGGGCGGGCAGAATGAGGGCGCTGGCGAGCGGGAGCCTGGGTTCAAACATTTGGCGGGGGGTCCTTCGAAGGTAGCCGGGAGCTCAGAGGGCCCTGCCCATTCTCCCGCCCTGTATGACCGGTGGGCCCCCTAGAGGCCCAGGTGGCGGGGGCTGCAGGGCGAGTCTGGCGCTGGGTCTCGGGTCCCCAATCTCTGGCGCTGAGGCGCCGGGCCCCTTGGGAGGGGCCCCTCAGGAGCCCACCTAGAGTTAGTCTTAGCCCCCGGGAGGCCGGCAAGCCGTATCTGCTCGAGGTGCGGCGAGCGGAGGGGCAGGCCGAGCTGAGGGCGCTGAGGAGTGGGAGCGTGGGCCCAAGCGTTTTGGCGCGGGGGGCCTTCGAAAGTCGTCAGTTGCTCGGAGTGCCCTGCACGTTCTCCCGCTCTGAATGACCAGCGGCGCCAATAAGGGCCCGGGTGGTGGTGGGGCGGAGGGTGAGTCCAGTGCTGGGGCTCGGGGATCCCAATCCCCAGCGTTGCAGTTCCAGGCCCCTTGGGAGGGGCCCCTTGGGGGCAGAACTAGGGTTAGGATTAGCCCCCAGGAGGCTGGCAGGCAGGATCCACCAGAGCTGTGGCGTGCAGGGTTCAGGCCGAGGGGAGGGCGCTGGAGAGCGGGAGCGTGGGCCCAAGTGTTTTGGCAGAGGGGGCCTTCGAAGCTCGCCGGGGGCTCGGAGGGCCCTACCTGTTCTCCTGCCCTGAATGACCGGTGGCGCCTGAAGCGGCCCGGGCGGCGGGGGGGCTGCAGGTTGAGTCCAGCGCTGGGGTTTGGAGGTTCCCAAACCCCGGCGTTGGGGCGCCAAGCCCCTTGGGATGGGCCCCTCGGAGACCCACCTAGGGTGTGCGTTAGCCCCCAGGAGGCCGTCAGGCCCAATCCACTGGCTGTGTGGCACGCAGTGGGGCGGGCCAAGGAGACGGAGCTGGCGAGCGGGACCGTGGGCCCACAAGTTTTGGCGTGGGGGCCTTCGAAGATCCTCAGGGGCTAGGAGGGCCCTGCCCCTTCTCCCGCCTGAATGACCAGCGGCGCCCCTAGCGGCCCCGGTTGCGGGGGCTGCAGGGTGTGTCTGGCCCTGGGACTAGGACGTCCAGGATGCCAGGCCTGGCTGCGCAAGGCCCCTTTGGAGGGCCCCCTCGGGGACCGACCTAGGGTTAGGGTTAGCCCCCAGGAGGCCGGCAGGCAGGATCCATGGGCGGTGTGGCGGGGGAGGGGCGGGCCGAGGGGAGGGCGCTGGTGAGTGGGAGCGTTGGCACAAGTGTTTTGGTGCAGGCAGCCTTTGAAGCTCGCCAGGGGCTCGGAGGGCCCTACCCCTTCTCCAGCCTGAATGACTGGCGGCGCCCCTAGCGGCCCGGTTGGTGGGGGGCTGCAGGGTGAGTCCAGCGCTGGGGTTCGGAGGTTCCCAATCCCCAGCGTTGGGGCGCCAAGCCCCTTGGGATGGGCCCTTCGGGGACCGACCTAGGGTTAGGATTAGCCTCCAGGAGTACAGCAGGTCCGATCCGCCTGCTGTGTTTCGAGCGGAGGGGCGGGTTGAGGTGAGGGCGCTGACTAGTGGGAACTTGGGCCCAGGCGCTTTGGGCAGCGGGTCCATCGACGGTGGGGTGGCTGGGAGGGCCCTGTATGTTCTACTGCCCTGAATGAGCGGCAGCGCCCCTAGTGGCCCAGGTGGTGGAGGGACAGCAGTGTTAGTTTTGCCCTGGGGTCGGGGGTCCCCCAATCCCCAGCGTTGCAGCCCCAGGCCCCTTGTCAGGGGCCTCTCGGGGACTGACCTAGGGTTAGGGTTAGCAAGCAGGATGCTGGCAGGCCCGAAATGCCGGCTGTGCGGTGAGTGGAGGGGGAGGGCGGAGTGAGGGCGCTGGCGAGCAGAAGCCTGGGCCCAAACATTTTGGCGCAGGGTGTTTTTGAAGGTCGCTGGGGGCTCAGAGGGCCCTGCCCGTTCTTCCCCCTGAATAACCAGCGGGCCCGCTAGCGGCCCAGGGGCTGGGGGGCTGCAGGGTGAATCCGGCGCTGGGTCTCGGGTCCCCAATCCCTGGCGTTGGGGCGCCAAGCACCTTGGGATGGGCCCCTCGGGGACCCACCTAGGGTATGGGTTAGCCCCCAGGAGGCCATCAGGCCCAATCCCCTGGCTGTGTAGTGCACGTTGCGGCGGGCCAGGGGAGGGAGCTGGCGAGCGGTACCGTGGGCCCACAGGTTTTGTCGCGGGGGGGCCTTCGAAGGTCGTTAGGGGCTTGTAGGGCCCTTCCCCTTCTACCGCCTGAATGACCGGCGGCGCTCCTAGCAGCCCGGGTGGCGGTTGGCAGGAGGGTGAGTCCGGCCCTGGGGCTAGGACGTCCAGGATCCCGGGCATGGCAGCGCAAAGCCCCTTGGGAGGGGCCCCTCGGGAACAGACCTAGGGTTAGGGTTAGCCCCCAGGAGGCGGGCAGGTCCTATCCGGCTGCTGTGTTTCGAGCAGAGGGGCGGGTTGAGGTGAGGGCGCTGACTAGTGGGAACGTGGGCCCAAGCGCTTTGGGGCAGGTGTCCATGGAATGTCGAAGGGGGCTTGGAAGGCCCTGCCCCTTCTCCAGCCCTGAATGAGAGACAGCGCCCCTAGTGGCCCAGGTGGTGGACGGCAGTAGTGTTAGTTTGGCCCTGGGGTTCGGGGGTCCCCAATCCCCAGCGTTGCAGCCCCAGGCCCCTTGTCAGGGGACTCTCGGGGACTGACCTAGGGTTACGGTTAGCAAGCAGGATGCCGGCAGGCCCGAAATGCCGGCTGTGCGGCGAGTGGAGGGGCCGGCGGAGTGAGGGCGCTGGCAAGCAGAAGCCTGGGCCCAAGCATTTTGGCGCGGGGGGGCCTTCGAAGGTCACTAGGGGCTCAGAGGGCCCTGCCCGTTCTCCCCCCCTGAATGACCGGCGGCGGCTGAAGCGGCCCAGGTGGCGGGGGGCTGCAGGGTGAGTCCAGCGCTGGGGTTTGGAGGTTTCCAATTCCCGACGTTGGGGCGCCAAGCCCCTTGGGATGGGCCCCTCGGGGACCCACCTAGGGTTTGCGTTAGCCCCCAGGAGGCCGTCAGGCCCAATCCCCTGGCTGTGTGGCACGCGGTGGGGCGGGCCGATGAGACAGAGCTGGCGAGCGGGACCGTGGACCCACAAGTTTTGGCGTGGGGGCCTTCGAAGGTCATCAGGGGCTAGGAGGGCCCTGCCCCTTCTCCCGCCTGTGACCGGCGGCGCCCCTAGCGGCCGGAGTGGCGGGGGGCTGCAGGCTGATTCCACCGCTGGGGTTCAGTGGTTCCCAGTCCCTGGCATTGGGTCGCCAAGCCCCTTGGGAGGGGCCCCTCGGGGACCCACCTACGGTTCAGCTTAGCCCCCAGGAGGCCGGCAGGTCCAATCCGCCTGCTGTGTTTCGAGCGGAGGGGCGGGTTGAGGTGAGGGCGCTGACTAGTGGGAACACGGGCCCAAGCGCTTTGGGGCGGGGGGGCCATCGAAGGTGGGCGGGGGCTCGGAGGGCCCTGCCCCTTCTCCCGCCTGAATGACCAGCGGCGCCCCTAGCGGCCCCGGTGGCGGGGGCTGCAGGGTGTGTCCGGCCCTGGGGCTAGGACGTCCAGGATCCCCGGCATGGCTGCGCAAGGCCCCCTTGGGAGGGGCCCCTCGAGGACCGACCTAGGTTTAGGGTTAGCCCCCAGGAGGCCGGCAGGTCCGATCCGCCTGCTGTGTTTCGAGCGGAGGGGCAGGTTGAGGTGAGGGCGCTGACTAGTGGGAACGTGGGCCCAAGCGCTTTGGGGTGGGGAGCCGTCGAGGGCAGCGGGGGCTCAGAGGTCCCTGCCCCTTCTGCCGCCCTGAATGAGCGGCAGCGCCCCTAGTGCCCAGGTGGTGGAGGGGCAGCAGTGTTAGTCTGTCCCTGGGGCTCGGGGGTCCCCAATCCCCAGTGTTGCAGCCCCAGGCCCTTTGAAAGGGGCCTCTCGGGGACTGACCTAGGTTCAGGGTTACCAAGCAGGATGCCGGCAGGCCCGAAATGCCCGCTGTGCAGCGAGTGGAGGGGCGGGCAGAGTGAGGGCGCTGGCGAGCGGGAGCCTGGGCTCAAACATTTGGCGGGGGGTCCTTCGAAGGTAGCCGGAAGCTCAGAGGGCCCTGCCCATTCTCCCGCCCTGTATGACCGGTGGGCCCCCTAGAGGCCCAGGTGGCGGGGGGCTGCAGGGTGAGTCCGGCGCTGGGTCTCGGGTCCCCAATCTCTGGCGCTGAGGCGCCGGGCCCCTTGGGTGGGGCCCCTCAGGAGCCCAACTAGACTTAGTGTTAGCCCCCGTGAGGCCGGCAAGCCCGACCTGCTGGATGTGTGGCGAGCAGAGGGGTAGGCCGAGTTGAGGGCGCTGAGGAGTGGGAGCGTGGGCCCAACCGTTTTGGCGCGGGGGCCTTCGAAGGTCATCAGGGGCTAGGAGGGCCCTGCTCCTCCCGCCTGAATGACCTGCGGCGCCCCAAGCGGCCCGGGTGGCGGGGGGCTGCAGGGTGAGTCCAGCGCTGGGCTTTGGAGGTTCCCAATCCCTGGCGTTGGGGCGCCAAGCCCCTTGGGATGGGCCCCTTGGGGACCCACCTAGGGTTTGCGTTAGCCCCCAGGAGGCCGTCAGGCCCAATCCCCTGGCTGTGTGGTGCGCGGTGGGGCGGGCCGAGGGGACGGAGCTGGCGAGTGGGACCGCGGGCCCACAGGTTTTGGCGCGGGGGCCTTCGAAGAAGGTCGGGGGCTCAGAGGGCCCTGCCCCTTCTCCTGCCTGAATGACCGGCGGCGCCCCTAGCAGCCCGGGTGCCAGGGGGCTGCAGGGTGAGTCCGGCCCTGGGGCTACGACGTCCAGGATCCCTGGTATGGCGGCCCAAGACCCCATGGGGCTGCGGGTAAAGTCCGCGCTCCGTCTCGGTTCCCCAATCCCCGGCGTTTGGGCGCCAGACCCCTTGGGAGCGGCCCCCCGGGGGCCGACCTAGAGTGAGGGTTAGCCCCAGGAGGACGGCAGGCCGGATCCGCCGGGTGTGCCGCAAGCAGAGGGGCGGGCCGACATGAAGGTGCTGGCGAGCGAGCTTGGGCCCAAGGGTTTTTGCGCGGGGGGCCCTCGAAGTTTGCTGTGGGCTCAGAGGGCCCTGCCCGTTCTCCCGCCCTGAATGACCGGGGGCGCCCCTAGCAGCCCGGGTGGCGGCGGGGCGGCACGGTGAATCCGGCGCTGGAGCTCAAGGGTCCCCAATCCCTGGCGTTTTGGTGCGAAACCCCTTTGGATAGGCCCCTCGGGGGCCAACCTAGGGTTAGGGTTAGCCCCTATGAGGCCGGCAGCCCTGATCCGCTGGCTGTGCAGCGAGCGGAGGGGTGGGCCAAGGTGAGGGCGCTGGAGAGCGGGAGCGTGGGCCCAAGCGTTTTGGCGCGGGGGGCCTTCGAAGGTCTTCGGGGGCTCGGAGGGCCCTGCCTGTACTCCCGCCCTGAATGACCGGCGGCGCCCCGAGCGCAGGGTGGCGGTGGGGCAGCAGCGTGATTCCGGCGCTGGGGCTCCGGGGTCCCCAATCCCCGGTGTTGCTACGCCAGACCAGTTGTGAGGTGCCCCTCGGGGACCGACCTAGGGTTAGTGTTAGCCCCAAGGAGGCCGGCAGGCACGATCCGCCAGCGGTGCGGCGAGTGGAGGGGCGGGCCGAGGTGATTGCGCTCACGAGGGGGAGCGTGGGCCCTAGCGTTTTGGCTTCAGGGGCCTTCGAAGGTCCCAGGAGGCTCGGAGGGCCCTGCCCGTTCTCCGGCCCTGAATGACCAGCGGTACCACTAGTGGCCCGGGTGGCGGCGGGGCGGCACGGAGAGCTCGGCGCTGGGGCTCGGGGGTCTTCAATCGCAGGCATTTGAGGCGCCAGGCCCCTTGGGAGGGGCCCCCCGGGGGCCGACCTAGAGTGAGGGCTAGCACCAAGGAGGCCAGCAGGCCTGATCCGCCTGCTCTGCGTCGAGTGGAGGGGCAGGTCGAGGTGAGGGCACTGTCGAGGCGGAGCGTGAGCCCAAGCGTTTTGGCCCAGGGGGCCTTCGAAGGTAATCGGGGGCTCGGAGGACCCTGCCCGTTCTCCCGCCCTGAATGACCGGCTGCACCCCTAGCGGCCCAAGTGGCGGTGGGGCAGCAGGGTGAGTCCGGCGCTGGGGCTCAGGGGTCCCCAATCCCCGGTGTTGCGGCGCCAGGCCCCTTGAATAGGCCCCTCGAGGGCCTACCTAGGGTTTGGGTTAGCCCCCAGGAGGCCAGCATGCCTGCTTCTCCAGCTGCGCGGCGAGCGGAGGAGCGGGCCGAGGTGAGGGCGCTGGCGAGCGGGAGCGTGGGCCCAAGCGTTTTGGGGCGAGGGGCCTTCGAAGGTCGAAGGGGGCTCCGAGGGCCCTGCCCCTTCTCCCGCCCTGAATGACGGGTGGCGCCCCTAGCGGCCCAGGTGGTGGCGGGGTGGCAGTGTGAGTGCGGCAATGGGGCTCGGGGGTCCCCAATCCCTGGCGTTGCGGCGCCAGACCCCTTGGGAGGGGCCCCTTGGTGGCCGATCTAGGGTTACGGTTAGCGCTCCATTCTAGTCGGTAGTCAGACAGTGACCCTAGGTATGATGAGAGGGAGGGGGTAACAGGGCATTTCATCTGATCGCCCCCCCACCCCTCTGGCCTCCTCTAGCTGCAGATGCGTCCTCTCTTCCTGGGACGAGATCGGCGGAGCCCGCGAGCAGCGGGGCATGTGAGTGAGCTTTGGCTAATGCAGAGGGCCCTTCCTTCTTCGAGAGGGCAGTGAGGGGACTGTGTTCTGGGGGCTGCTGGACCCTCATCCCACACATCTGCAATTCCTGTGAGAGGGTCCAGGTCTGAGGGCTGCTTCTGCAGAAGAGGAAAGGGGTCCTGAGGAGCCCTGGGTGGGCTGTGGGCACTGTGGGAGAGCAGAGGGGGCTGGAGGGCAGCCTCAGCCCCTAACAGAGTCATTCCCCATCCCCGCCGCCTCCCAGCCCTGTCTCTACCCCAATCCTGGGACCCAGAACAAAGGGCATGGCTTCCACACATCTGGTGGAACGTCGACACTGGGTGCTCAGCAGGTACTCAGGAGACCCAGGGAGAGCTCGGGGACTGGACGTCCCCCACCCAGTGGGAGATTAGCGTCCACGGAAGGACACCCTCTCCTGGCACCTACAGAACGAGGCAGCACGTAGGCACGGGAGGGGAAGTGGGAGGTCTCGGGAGGGTCCTGGGAAGGCCAGGGATGGGACAGAGTCCCTTTGTTCCCTCCTTGGTTGGACAGTCACAGAGCACTAGTGTGCCCTGAGGGCAAAGACCACGGCAGACACGCCACCCCTCCCTGCCCACATGCAGTGGAAGTCACGCGGCAAGTGGGCAGGGAGACTGAGCAGGGCGTCCAGCTTCCGCTTGGAGGACAGAAATGGTCACACCAGGGGTTAAGGTCTCCCACTCACAGAGGCTTTGGGTCAGCCCAAAGGTGGACATGGAGTAGGAATGGGCTCTGACAGCCAGGAGCCGGGGACCCAGGGGCCCAGGTTCCCACAGGGGTTCCCTGGGGCATCCGTGTGGGAGGTGCCCTGTCCTCTGACTCCTCTGCCCACCTGTCTGTCCCCAGGGCCATCTCCTCCATCCTGGGCACCTGGCTGGGCCACTACCCTGAAGATTTCTTCCAGCCCCCAGAATTTCCCTGCCTAAAGACACTACAGGCATACGTAGGGCTCAACGTGCCAGGCTCAGACCTGGAGCAACGTGCCTGGCTCCTCCTCTCTCGGCTGCGACACCTCGAGCCCGCTGAGCCGGAGGCTGGGGGTGAGGAGGACTGGGGGTGACTGATGGAGGGCTGTGGAGGGGAGAGAGTGGGCCACACAGAGCAAGCCTCCACAGACTGCAGTGTGGCTGGGAGCAAGGAGTGGTCTCAGATCACTGTCCCCATGGGCTACAGTTTGGGGAGACCACCCAGGGACGGGTTCTTAGACTCAAACAATATTGAGTGGTGGGCAAAGTTGCCTTCATTTGGAAGGGACATGGAAAGACAATCATGATGACCATACTTTCTCTTCTTGGAGCGACAGCAGCAGCCCCAGAGCGAGATCCAGAACTGCGCTGAAAGCTAGTCCCAGCTCCCACTGTGGTGCCTGCTGCAGCTTCAGAGCCTGAGCTGGAAAATCCCAACACTGTTGCTGGAGCTCAGCAACTCAAAAGAGCAGGGACGTCACCTGCCATGTCGGGCCCAGTGCAGCTGGTGGTCAGAGCTCTGATCCACCGTGAGGACGTGCAAGAGTCACCTGCGCCTTTGGAAAGCCAGGAGCCTCAGCAGGCCCCAGCACCAGCCATGGAGGTCCCTGAAGAACCCGTGATGACACCTCCCATTTCAGAGCCACGGCAGGATATACTCACAGCTCTGACTCCCTGTCGGGAGCTTGAAGACCCCCCTGCACCTTGTGCAGCCTCGGTGCCCGCGCACACTGCAGCACTAGCTATGGAGGTCCCTGAAGGGCCCCTGATGCCACCTGCCCTGTCAGAGCCAACGGATGTTACACTCACAGCCCTGATGAACGGTCATGCGCTGCAAGAGCCACTGGCATCTATGGCAGCCTGGGCGCCCGCGCACGCTGCAGCACTAGCTATGGAGGTCCCTGAAGGGCCCCTGATGCCCCTTGCCCTGTCAGAGCCAGCGGAGGATATACACAGAGCTCTCACTCCCTGTCAGCAGCTTCAAGAGCCACCTGCACCTTTGGCAGCCCCGGAGTCCAAGCAGGCTACAGCACCAATTATCGGGGTTGCTGGAGGGTGCTGGCAACCATTTCTCTCAGTGGAGCAACTGGCCTCGGCCCCAGAGCAGCAATTCCTGCTCGCTGAATCCCCAAAGGATGGCTTTCCCTCCCCTGTCATTCCAGTGTTTCTAATTTTTGCGTTGTTCATGCACCTATTTCATAACTTAATATATTCTGGTCTATAAATAAAGATAAATTGAGTTTTCATGGAATTTTACTCTGATCCTTTTAAATTGTACATCCAGGTGTCATTCGATACAGAGTGTTTCACAACCTTGTCCTTCTACAATATTTCCCTCCAGGAGACTCCCGTGCCACTCGTCAGATACTGCTCATTCTCTCAGCACAGTCCCTGCAGCCACAGCTCCCCTCTCTGCCTCTGTGAGTTACTTCTTCTGGGTTTTCATGTGTGTGGGATCAGACAGTGTGGCCTTTTTCTATCTAGCTACGTAACCTATGAGTGATTCATTTATTTTTTTCAGGTTTCTTTCTCTTAACAAACAAACAAACACACAAAAACAGAAACAAAAAAAACCCCACCATTTTACTACAAAGGAATATTCCTGATACAATACTGCGCAGGTGAAGCCCCAAAATGAAATGTTTTCATGATCTGGGATAGGCTTCCCTTTTGTAAGTGTGACCCAAGAGCCAGAAATACCTGGGTCCATGAGACACCTGCAAAATCTTTCATTTTCCAGGATAGGCCAGGTTTCAATGATTCTAATGTGCATATTATAAAAATATTGAGACTGCATATTAAATCTTCCTCTTTATTACAAACATATCAGGTAATTAAAAGGTTCTCTAAGGTTTTAGCCAGATTACGTTTTGTTAGTAAAATAGTGATGTAAATATGAAGAAAGGAAGACACATTCCTTCTACCTTCTACCATGATAGCCCATAACGCATGGCGTCCCTCTTCCAGTCCTTTCTCTCTGAGTGTATGGGTGAGTGTGTGCGGGGGAGGGGGTTTGCCTGTGTGTGGGACAGGGTGGGGCAGGGAGGGTTTCACAGCTGGGCTCTTGTTCGGCCTGAGGTCCCCACAGTGGACAGGCACTGCTACTCCTCTCCTGTCCCCTTCTGCATTTTCAGGGGCTACACATCATTTACTCAGCAGCACCACCTGCCGAACAATTGAGACCTCTCCAATTCTTTGAGTCTCATCCTTAAAGTGAAGGGTACAATGTGCCGTAAATCTCTTTGGCTTTAGGACTGTTTCCTAAAAGCACAATTTCTGGAACACACTTTAGTCCCATTGTTGCAGTATTGGCTGCAGGGTCCTCTATCTATACTCTCTTTCTTTCCGTGGAGGCTTGCTCGGGAAAGGAGGGTCCCCGGAGACTAGAGAGGAACCCTGAAATCATGAGGAAGACAAGCCAGCAGTGAGGCCATCAGGCTACCTGGGCGGGACCCGTGAAGCAGGGAAGAGCCTGTCCATACCGCCCTCATGGATCCTCCCTCCACAAGCATCCCTGCCCCACCACACACACACACACACACACACACACACACACACACACACACCCCGCCCTGGAACACCCCTCATCCAGACCCCGTCCCAGGACACACCCCAGCCACTCCAGCCCCTCCTGCTCTAGAACTCAGCTTCTAAGTAGAGCAACCAGGTCCTGCTTCCAGGCCAGCAGAGGGGCGTCGGCTGGGCCACACTTGTCTGCTTGCTCCGGGTCCATCCTTTTTGGGCCCTCTCCTCCCAGGAAGGAACCAACCTCTCATGGCAGCTCAGGTCAGTGAGTCACAGACATGACCTGAATGTGTTCATCCATATGTCCACTAGGTGGCAACAGCAAGAACTGCTTGAACCTCTGTGAACAGGAGGGACCTTTACTGAGGAGGGAAGAGAAGGCTAGCTGAGGACAAAGCCGGAACTGACACCCCACACCCACACCCCCACCATGGGGTGTACGTGACATTCCTCAGGCACTCCTGGCTGCCCTAAAGGACAAAGAAAGAGTTAACCTATAGACACCACAATCCTGCAAGACTTAAGTCTCCCTCAGTTTCCCAATGTCTTAGCAGTTTACAAGAACCAAGCATTTCTATCAATAACTTAGCTTCCTGAAGGGAAAGCAGATACAACGAAATGTCCTTATAATCTGCAGCCTCCAGGAAGTGCCCAACCGTCTTAATGTTCATGCCTTGCTAGAGGGCAAAACCACCTTCCCTAGACAATGGCAGGGCCTCTGTACCTTGTGAGTCTTCTTTAACATATGCAAGTATTATCTCAACCTCCCTTTTTCCTTACCTTCCCCCAACCCCATAGTCTATCATCAGCCAGCCCTCACAAGCCAGGGCAGCAGCTCTTTCTGCCACCTATCCTGTCATAAACCACCAATTTTGCACCAAAGACGTCTCGAGAATTCCTTCCTGGTCGTCGGCTGCGGATTCCACCCCACTGAACCTCACCTATATTCCACAACCTCCTCATTTCCAAAGCACACTGGGTGCTCATGGAAGCTGCAGGATGGACAGAGCCTCAACCGGTGGCTTTGGCACTGGGCATAGCCCCTCCTCACCACTCAGGCTCCTCCAGCAGTGACCCCCTGCCCCTGCCAGCCCCAATTCTTAATAACCCTCCAGTTCAGTTGTTGTGACAGCAGTGCCTACGCTTCCTGCTGCAGACACAAGTGAGGAGAAGGGAGAGATCCCTCTCCTTGCACGAAGTCACTTGACGGGGAGTCCACTTGATCAGAAGCTCTCCATCTGGGAGCCCTGCAAAGGACAGGAATGCTGTGACCCTCCGCCTTCCCCAAGGAGCTTTGGTGTGGGGAGCACCGCAGAAGTCTACAGAACTTGGCGCACAACAGCATCACACCTCCACGCCTACAGATGCGGGCGGCCGTTTTTATTCTCACCCTCTCAAGACGTGAGGAAAGCCCTCTGGGCACACAAGGCACACAGAACAACCAGCTGACCCTGAGCCCCACCGGGCCCCCTGACGGGGGCAGTGCATCCCCGTCCAGGCAAAACCACCTGAGAATCAGCGCACTGGGCCCCTGCCCCCCGAAAACGAGGTGAAAGAACAAGTGAACAGCAAGTTTACAGACCAAAGAGGACGGCCAAACTCCAGCGCTAGGGGAAAATAGCACCTAGAGCTCGAGGCTTTTTCTCATGATTCATTTCTCTCTCCATTCAAAATTTTCCATTTCGTTTTTTTTTCTTTTTTCCCTTTCCAACTACCTTTAATTTTAGCAACACTTCAATTTTCAATCTTTTCTTAACTTTCATTTTTTACATTGACATTTTATACATATATTCTTCATTTTTGGATTCCTGTTGCTACATTCAATTTGATTTCTGTATAATATGAGTTTGGCTTTCTTTACAATTTTGGGATTTAGTGACTTCCAACACACAGACCAAAAGATACTCAGGACCATGTGGCTCACCCTGTTTTGTCCACCCCGTGAGATCCTAATCTCTCTCTCCCCCATCCATTCTTCTCTGGGAAAAGTGACTAGAGGGAGGGATTCACAGCAAAAAAAAAAAAAAGAGCCAGAGGTAACACTCTCTGCCACTGATCTAATGCGTAGGGTTTTAAGTAAGAAGTCACAGCTGGAACTCAGGATGACAATTACAAAGTTGCTAGCTGAGCTTGAAAAAAGTATAAATGACACGAGAGACTCTCATAGTGCAGAAATGAAATCGAATCAGGCCCAAATTCCAAAGGCTCTAACTGAGATGCAGTCTACATTGGATGTGCATGCTCTAACGGCTAGGGTCAATGAGGAGAAGACAGAGTCAGTGACACCAAAGACAAGCTGATGGAAAGGAAGGAAGCTGAGGAAAAGAGAGAAAGCCAACGAATGGACCATGGGTGGAGGAGTCGAAAAATCAGTGATGCCACAAAAGGAAACAATATTGGAATTACTTCTGGCCCCGAGGGAGAAGACACAGAGGGACAGAAGATCTATCTGTGTAGATCGTAGCTGAGAACTTCCCTAATCTGGGAGGGAAACAGGCATTCAAGTCCAAGAGGTAGAGAGGACTCTTCCCCAAATCCATAAGAATAGAGGAATACCCTAACATATACTAGTGACGTTTGCAATTTCAGACAGAAAGAGAAAATCCTGAAAGCAGTTTGAGACAAGAGGATCTTCACCGACAGGGGTAAGCACGTTAGACTAGCCACATACCTATCCACAGAGTCCTGGCACACCAGAAAGGGCTGGTGTGATTGAGTCATGGTACTAAGTGAGAAAAACATGGAGCCAAGAACGCTTTACCCAGCAAGGAGTCATTCCGAATAGGAGCAGAAATAAAGAGCTTCCAGGACAGAAAGAAACTCAAAGGATTTGGCCGCTAAACCACCCTGCAAGAATAGGAAAGGGGATCCTGTAATCGAAGACAGACTCCAAGAGTAACACAGACCAGAAAGAAACAGAGACCATCTACAGAATTAGGGACGTGACAGGTAATGCAATGGACTCATCTCCATCTGCTTTTTAGATTTTTTCTTTATCATTGGTCTTAAGCAATTTTATTGGGATGTAGGTTGATAAGGAGGTTTTTTTTCATGATCCTTATGTTTGGGGTTTTTGTTGCCTGGATTCCTGAATTCTTGAAAATATGGGTGTAGAGGGTTCATACAATTCAGATAACAATCAGAATTACTTCTTCAAACAGTTTTTTTCTGTACCTCAGCCAATTTCGTATCTACCAGGCCACTTGAAATTGCTACAAAGCTCACACATACTCTAGTGTTTGTGTGCAGGGCATGGTTTGCACCCTTCCTTTTCTCTGCTTTATTCTGGACAACTGCTATGATCATACATTCAAGTTCTCTCTCTCTGTCTCTCGCTCTCTTTTTGCTATTTAGTGTCTAACGGGAAAGAAAGCCCATCTACTACATTTTTCATCTTAGACGTGCCACTGTTCAGCTCCAGAAGTTGGGTTTTCCTTGTTTTCATATTTCCTATATCTGTTTCACTTCATCCTTTGTGTACATTCTTACGTATATAAAACGTCTTTCTAACAGTTGTTTGAATGTCCATGTGCAATACTTCCATCGTCTTTTTCATTTCTGGGTAGGTTTCTATTGTTTAATCTTTCTCCTCAGTACGAGGTGAACTCTTCTCCTTCTTTGCATCCTGGTAATCTTTTGTTGGAAGACAGGTATTGTGAATTTTAATTGTTAGATATTAACTATGGCTTATATTTCTACACATACTCTTGAGGATTGTTCTGATGGTGAGGTAGGTTCCTGGAAGACGATTTTATCCTTCCAGACTAGCTTTCCAAAGGTTTGTTAGGTGGTATCACAGTAGTCTTCAATGTATTTTGCTATTGTTCTGTTGGTATTCTGAGCTCTCTTTGCAATGTCCCACGAATTACGAGGTTTTCCACTCTGCCTGCTGCTGGTAGCACAGACTTTTCCTGATTGTGTGTGAAGGCTAGTGACATTTTCCTCTCTGCTTCCCCTGGGCTATGATTTTCCCCACACCACATAGGTTCCTCACACACGTGCCCTACTGAGGAATTCCATGAAAACTCAAAAGTGATCCTAGATGGCTTTCTGAGGTCCTCTTTCTCTGTGCAACTCTCCTCAGTATTCTGTACTGTAAACCACAGCTATATTGACTTCTCCAAACTTCCATCTTTCTGTCTCCAACTCATGGAAATGGCTGAGCTTCACCTGTATTCTTCATCCCTGACCCATAGACTAGAAATGAAATCTCTTTAGGCAGTAAGTTAGGGAAATACAGAGTCCCCCATGTTTGTCTTCCCTCTCGCACTAGTCACTTCCCTGCATTGCCTGGAAATATATCGACAGTGTTCTTTTGCCAGGGTGCCTGGGTGGCTCAGTTGCTTAAGCCTCCTACTTGTGATCTGGACTCAGGTCACGAACTCAGGGTCTTGGGATCAAGACCAGCATTGGGCATCACACTCAGCACAGAGTCGGCTTGAGATTCTGTCTCCCCTCTCCCTCTATCCTCCCCACCCCCCACATTCTGTCTCTCAAACCAACATAGAAAATCTTTCAAATGAAATAAAATCAGTTACGTAACAGGCAGCCTCTGCAACGAGGGGAAGACCCCAGCAGGGTCCGTGCCTTGCCCAGAATCACAGACTGGTAAGAAGGCAGAACCAGGCCTGAACCCAGCTCTCCGAGTGTCCTCAACGTTGGGGCCCTGGCTGAACCTAGCTACTCACTGGGAGCTCGGGAAGAGGTTGTGTTTTGGAACTGGCTGTAGACCTGGAGGTGGTATGGGGGTGAGAAGAAACATCGACATCCCAGGCAGGAGGCTTCCCAGCACGTACCTGTCTGAGGAGGAGCCCAGGCCAGGGCAACCCACTGACGGCACCCCTGCCCGCATGACACCCAGAGGAAAGGAGGGATGGCTCGTGACACACAACTGGCAGCGTCTAGGGGTAAGGGTGGGCTCAGCCCCTCTAAGCCAAGGTTCCAATGCCTTCTGCAGGATTGGCCTTGGATATCAGAAAGCCTAAGACCTGGGAAAGCTATTTCCCATCCACCCCTAGGTGGGACTCTCATCTTCTGGGCCTCCACAATAGGAGTATTGGGGCACACACATGTGAACAGTTACACACACAACACAATAGGGACTGTGGGTGGGATCGGAAGAGCTACAGACTCAGAGAAGGTGAGAAAGGAAGAAAATGTGGTGGCAGTTATTCCCTACGTACGACACCACTCCCCCAATTTCTTAGATGGTATCCCACCTATGCCTGTGGACTTCTGCAAGAAGTACATGCTGGAATAATCCCTATCGCACAGGCAAGACACAGACCATCCCTGACAGGCACAACGGCTTCTCTGGGATCCAAAACAGGGAAGATGGAGACTTGCGTCAGAGCCCGGGGTGTTTCTAAGCTGGGGCCCTGGCTGCACCCAGACCTTCCATGGGGCTTGTGGAGAGGGGTGTGTTGGTGTCACTGGGTACGCATGTGGCATGGCATGCAGAAAGGGGATGAGCAGTCGGCAGCCCAGAGCACTGTTTGTGTAGGTGCTAGTCCAGGTGTGGACTCAGGGAGGGGATCCCAGGAAGTGAAGTCACTTCCCTGATAACTGACCCCAACAGAACTTGGAACCCCGGTCACCAGGCAACCACATCATAGTGCAGTCCCGTATCAGGCTCACTTGGCTGGAGACAGTCGATAGTGAAAGATGTTCTCTTGCTGCGTGCCCATTGTCCGGGGCTCTGGCTTCCAGAAACCCCAGGGTGAGGGACTTTTCACATGCTGCAGACACTGGCTCAACCCGCGCCCCCGACGCCGCAGGGCCTTTGCCAGGAGGGGCCGGAAGGTAATACCGAGCAACCTAGGCCAGGCCAGGCCACCTCTCCGAGCCATCCCTGGGCAGCCCCATTCCCCCAGTTTCAGGGAAAGAGGGGTATGTGGGGGAGGTCCCACCCTGGGCTGGAGGAGGTTGCAGGGCAGTGGATACCCTGGGGATGCCTTCATGTTCACACCGATGCCACGGTGGGCAGGGTGGAAAGAGGATTCCTGAGGTGCCTCTCACCAGGGCCAGAGTGAATCCAAGGCCCTCGAGCTGGGTCACTTTTCTCTCCATGGTGGAGCTGCGTGCATCCTGGCCTGTGGTGTGTCGGCAAGGGTGTCCCCTGGGTCTGAGGATCAGCAAAGGCAGCCAGACAGACCGCTGAGGACTCCTGCCTGGCTGCCAGCCACTGTCTTTACAGAGCTCCACATGGGAGACAGGGCAGGAGCTGAACGATGGGATCCCCCGCCCCACTTCCTTGAAGGACAGGAAGGAGTTCCCTACTGCCAACAAAGTCCAGCGCTGTCTCAGGGTGAGCGCAGGTGCCACAGGGACCCAGCACCCAGGGCACCGATGTGGCACAAAGGGACCCAGATCCCAGAAACCAGCCTCTGGGCTCCTCAGGGCTCCCTCCTAGACTCCTGCTCCCATGTGAACCTGGATCCCCATCTCCTCCCCAAAACTGCCCTCAGGGCCCTGCCAACGGCCTTGGCCCGATGCACAGTCCCTATCCACATATCTGTATGAATATCAGAAAAGCGACCTTAAACCACCTCTCATCCATTGCTCGAAATCCTGGTGAGCTGGGAGACTTTTCCGCAAAGGGGCATGGGGCTTATGGTACTATGCCTATTGCTCTGCCCTTTGGTTGTGAAGGAACACATCCCTGGGGCCCCTCCAGGGTCTGGAGCAGGCGCCTCCTTGTGCTGCACAACATTCCAGAAGGCCCATAAGTTACCGCAGCCATTGAGCCCTTCACAGATGCAGGACATTCATGTGATTCCCTTCTGTTGCCAACTCACAGCACTGCACGGAACATTATTACAAAGTAATAATAGTAATATGAATAATAAAACCACATATTTTAATTTGAAACAGTACTTTTTCATGAATTAATTTCTATTGAAATTATATGATTTCATAGATACTCAACATTATTATACTAAGATTCAAATACTGGTCTAGCTCTGTATTTTTGTTTGTTTTGGACATTTCTACCCTGGGAAAATAAGGAAACAGGTTTATAATTGGCTCCAAATTCACAGATTATAAGAAATATAAATTTATCTGTTATTTTTTTAGTAAAATATTTTCAAGTGAAAGAATGTTGTCATCTAAAAATGGTAAGATTTATCACTTTTATTACTTACATATTAACCAAATTAAGTCACATCTGCTTTTTAAATAGAAGTAAGTGATCTAAATATTAATATATCCTTGTTTAATCAACGTTTGACATCAGATTAAAAATTATGAATGTGAAAGATGACAATTTTTAATGATGCCTTCTCAAAATTTTTTAAGAACATGAAATATAAAGAGAATTGAGTGCTGGAAATATTCTTGAACAGAATAGAGAAATACTGAATGAAAAAAAAAGCCCCCTTCATGATAAAAATCCTCAAACAAACTAAGTTTAGTGGAAATATATTTCAACATAATAAAGGCTATACATGAAAACCCCACTGCTAATATCATACTCAATGGTGAAAAATGGTGAGAGCTTTCCCCCTAGTTCAGGAACAAGATGAGAATGTCCACTCTCACCATTTTTATTCATTCTAGTATTGGAAGTCTTAGCCACAACAATCAGACAAGAAATAAAAAAACTTCCAGATTGGTAAGGAAGAAGTAAAACTTTCACTATTTGTAGATGGCATGATATGATGTATAGAAAACCTAAGATGCTACCAAAATACTACTAATACTGATAAACAGATTCAGAAAGGTTGCAGGATACAAAAAAAAAAAAAGTACAGAAATCTGTGGCATTTTTCTATACTGATAATGAAGTAGCAGAAAGAGAAATTAAGACAAAAATCCCATTTACACGTGCACCAAAAATAATAAAATACCTAGGAATAAATGTAAACAAAGTGAAAGACCTGACTGAAAATCATACAATTTTGATGAAAAAAGTCACAGACAACACAAATGGAAAGATACTCCATTCTCATGGACTGGAAGAATAAATATTGTTAAAATGTCCATACTACCCAAAGCAATCTACATATTTAATGCAATCCCCATCAAAATAGCAACAGTATTTCTCACTAGAACAAATAATCCTAAAATTTGTATGGAACCACAAAAGATCCAGAATAACTAAAGAGATCTTGAAAAAGAATGACAACCTAGAGGCATCACAATCCCAGATTTCAAGATCTACTACAAAGTTGTAGTAATCAAAACAGTATGGTACTGATACAAAAAAAGACATATAGATTAATAGAACAGAATAGACGGCCCAGAAATAAACCCTTGAAGAGCTGAGTTTTCAAAAGGGATGTTCTCCACTTCTCCCAGGACATTCAAATACCCCCTAGACCTCGCTCGTCTAATTAGAGATTTTTCTTTAGGCTCTCAGTACATTGTAATTCTTAGAGAAATTCTTCTCAGAGTCTGGAAGGTAATGTTTTTGCTCATTGTACTTCTTTAATTTAGCTAGATGCCCTTGTATTTGGAAGATATTCTTATAACATCTCCAAGATTATTTTTTAATAGATTTTCTTGTCTGTTTCTTTAAATTACTTTTGCTTACATAAGGGATATCAGAGAAGATATAAATATTTTATTCTTCCAGGAGACTCTGTGTGTGTGTGTGTGTGTGTGTGTGTGTATTTAGGCCATATATTTAGTTCATTAAGATTTGTACAGATTTCTAGAAGAAAAATAATCACATGATCACATGATTTAGGATTACTTATAATCATAAATAGATTTTTAAATTGGAGAGGAAAACGGATAGCTAGTAAAGCATGAAACCCTGATAGGAAACATACATACTGTGTGCTGGTTAATTGGTTATAGTCACTTCATGTATTATTATGACAGCTTCTGCCTGTGAACTTAGAAGATGCTGAGCTTCTCAATAATCAAAGAAGAGAACAAGTGTTCATTCAAAATGCTGACCCAAGCAGTGCCTGCTTTTCTGTTTTTCTATCTGAAGCCATCATTTAGAATTTGTACTCTTTCAACAGTAGGAAAGTCCATAGACCTCTAAAGCATGAGTAAAATTCAAATAGGGTCAAATTCCTGAGGGCAAAGCATTATTTTTCCTCCCAGCCCTGTTACATTTGGCCACACATGCTTATTTCAACCCATGCAGCAGAGAATAAGGGCT
The DNA here is from genome assembly GCF_024610735.1 of Ursus americanus. Lineage (NCBI taxonomy): Eukaryota > Metazoa > Chordata > Mammalia > Carnivora > Ursidae > Ursus > Ursus americanus. The sequence goes on from NC_142145.1 coordinate 59,055,388, forward strand.
GTGATTTTCATTATGATCACTAATTCCTTAAAAGTGCATCTAGGGCCTTCCAGAGTCATGAATTCAGCAGAATAACAGAAGGTAGCATGTCAAAAGACCATATGCAGGCCCTAGGCTGTATTTGCAGTACTAGTTCTGCATAATGTTTCCAGTTGGTATGCAATCATGCATGAACTCAAGCTTAAAAAAAAAAAAAGCTAGAATTTTTCATGCAGTGCTGTTACCTTTCAATGCACACCCAATTCAGCAAACTTAAATATTATCAAATATCCTTCCATAGTGATTGCAGTCTCCAGGGCTATCTACTGGTAATGCATAGCTTGGTTTTTAGATAATAAATAATAAAACTCTTCTAACAGGTGAATTTGATAATCAGTGTGCATCCAGAAGCATTGAATGTTTCCCATTAAATGACTGTAATCTTTCAGTTTGGTTTGCACCACCATATGCTATTGGCCTTGCATTTTGTATGTTAACTTTGCAGAGCTCATGCTCACTATAAACACACTCGGGACCTCTAAATACTTGTTTCTTGTGCATACCATGAATTTGTATTCACATTTTTGGAGACAGGAGACAATGCTGATGTTTACTTGTATTTCAGAAAAATCAATCAGGTCAGCCTTGAGAGGTCACAATGACCAATACAGCTGATACACTGAGAGTTCACTAAATATTTTCTGAGACTTCGGTATCATTGTTGCAAGTATTCAGACAATTTTCTGGATCACATGCCCGTGACAGAGGGTTCCCTTACATTCACAATTCTGGAAGAAAACTCGTCATATTGCCATCCCAGAAATCCAGAAATCCTGCCAGGGAGTGAACATTTACTGTAAAATAATCTGTGCCACATTGCTCCTCTTTTTATACAGCACCATGACCCACTAAGGAATAAGAAAAATCCCTGAGCTGTCTCTGTATGTTTTTAGCATTATGATTTCATACACATTTAACGGAATTAATTTAAAAAAGACAACCCTAGTTCTAAGATTAAAAAATCTTCATAAAATAGTCAAATGGAGCCAATGTGCTAAATATTTTTTTTCTGAGGGACCTTAAATTTCCAAGTCTTATACTTTAAATATGGGCTTAATTTGAGAACAGTCATTTTAAAGTTGGCCTAACTCATTTGTCCAAACTCAATTTAAAAATTCACAATTCCTGAGGAGTTAAGATGGCGGAGGAGTAGGGGACCCCTTTTTCAGCCGGTCCCCTGAGTCGAGCTGGATAGGTAACAGACCAGCCTAAATAACCACGGAATCAGCCTGAGACGCAGGAAGATACATCTGGATCTCTACAAATGAACATCTCCAGCACTGAGTATTGAGGTACCAAGAGGGGTGCCGTAAAACCGCGCAGATATCGGAAGATAAACGGAAGGGGGAGGGAGCCGCCGCGTTTGGGCGCCAGGAAGCAGCAGCCACCTGCACGGGGGAGCGGGCAGACTCAGGGACCGCAACCGCAAGAGAGCAGACTGAGACCGGTGAGCCGTGAATGCGCGCCACAAGGCATCTCCTGGAACACCGGAATCCCGGTGTGCTCACAGGATCCAGACTGAGACCGGGAGCTCCCGGAGCGCGCGCGGGGCGGCTGGTGGCTGGCGGGCCACCTGCACGGGGGAGCGGGCGGACTCGCGGTCGGCACCCGCGAAACAGCAGACTGAGACCCTGAACCAAGTGCGCGCGTCACCAGGCTTCACACGGAACTCCGGAATCGCGGTGTGCTCACCGGGCATAGACTGAGACCAGGAGACCCAGGAGCGCGCGGGGCGGCGGTGGCTGGCGGCATTAGAAACACAAAGGACAGAGACGCACCGGCCCTGGAAGTAAGGGCAGGGATGCCGGGTTGGTGCGCACATCCTGGGTCGCTGCAGGGTTGAGCAGCACCAACAGTAACAGAGTTAAAGTGGCCAGAACATCAGTGGAGAACAGGCCGCAATCCCTCTGTTCTGTGACAATGCAGCCTCTGCTGCTCTGACTCTCAGAAGAGGCATAGCCGGCCGCCAGGGAAAGCCACCAGAGAACAAAAGCCTGGAAATACCGGCTCACAGCATGCCCATCCCCATCCCCCCTCGCGGGGTACACGGAGACTCTACCCAAACAGGGTTGCCTGAGTATCGGTGCGGCAGGCCCCTCCCCCAGAACACAGAAGGCAGGCTGAAAAATCAAGAAGCCCACAACCCGGGCGCCTGGGTGGCGCAGTCATTGAGTGCCTGTCTCTGGCTTAGGGCGTGATCCCAGCGTTCCGGAAAGGAGTCCCTCATCGGGCTCCTCTGCTGGGAGCCTGCTTCTTCCTCTCCCACTCCCCTGCTTCTGTTCCCGTTCTTGCTGACTGTCTACCTCCCTCTCTCAGATAAATAAATAAATAAAACCTTTAAAGAAGAAGCCCACATCTCTAAGATCCCTATAAAACAAGGGGCACGGCCTGGGACCCAGTCAATAATTTGGGCTCTGGACAACCTCATCAGAATGACAAGAAGAAGAAGCCCCCCCCCCAGCAAAGAAAAGACAGTGAGTCTGTGGCCTCTGCCACAGAAATAATGGATATGGATGTAACCAAATTATCAGAAATGGAATTCAGAGTAACGATGGTCAAATTGATGAGCAGAATTGAAAAAAGTATTAACGAAAAGGTTTCTGAGAATATAGAATCCCTAAAGTCAGAAATGAGAGCGAATTTGACAGAAATTAAAAATTCTATGAGCCAAATGCAGGCAAAACTAGAGGCTCTGACGGCCAGGGTCACAGAAGCAGAGGAACGGGTTAGTGAATTGGAGGATGGGTTAATAGAGGAAAAAATGAAAATAGAACATGCTTTTAAAAAAATCTAAGCCCACGATTGTTGGCTACGGGAGATTATTGACTCAATGAAACGATCCAATGTTAGAATCATCGGCATCCCCGAGGGGGTGGAGAAAAACAGAGGTCTAGTAGAGATATTTGAACAAATCGTAGCTGAAAACTTCCCTAATCTAGCAAGGGAAACAAACATTCGTGTCCAAGAGGCATAGAGGACCCCTCCGAAGCTCAACCACGACAAACCTACGCCACGTCACGTCATAGTGCATTTCGCAAATATTAGATCCAAGGATACAGTATTGAAAGCGGCCAAGGCAAAGAAATTTCTCACGTACCAAGGCAAAGGCATCAAAATTACGTCAGACCTGTCTACACAGACCTGGAATGAGAGAAAGGGTTGGGGGAGCATTTTTAAAGCTCTTTCAGAGAAAAACATGCAGCCAAGGATCCTTTATCCAGCAAGGCTGTCATTCAGAATTGATGGAGAAATAAAGACATTTCAGAATCGACAGTCACTAACCAATTTCGTAACCACAAAACCAGCCCTAGAGGAGATATTACGGGGGGTTCTATAAAAGTAAAAAGGCCCCAAGAGTAATACAGAACAGAAAGTCACAGCCAATACAAACAAAGACTTTACTGGCAACATGGCATCATTAAAATCATATCTCTCAGTACTCAGTCTTAATATCAATGGCTTAAATTCTCCCTTACAACACCACAGGGTTGCAGATTGGATAAAAAGAAATGACCCATCCATTTGCTGTCTACAAGAGACTCATTTCGAACCCAAAGATGCATTGAGACTGAGAGTAAGGGGATGGAGTACCATCTTTCACGCAAATGGACCTCAAAAGAAAGCTGGGGTAGCAATTCTCATATCAGATAAATTGGATTTTAAACTACAGAGTATAGTTAGAGACGCAGAAGGGCACTATATTATTCTTAAAGGAAGTATTCAACAAGTGGATATGACAATTATAAATATATATGCCCCCAACAGGGGAGCAGCAAGATACAGAAGCAACTCTTAACCAGAATAAAGAGACATATAAATAAAAATACATTAATAGTAGGGGACCTCAACACTCCACTCTCAGAAATAGACAGAACACCCTGGCAAAAACTAAGCAAAGAATCAAAGGCTTTGAATGCCATACTCGATGAGTTGGACCCCATAGATATATAGAGAACACTACACCCCAGAATCAAAGAATACTCATTCTATTCTAATGCCCATGGAACATTCTCAAGAATAGACCATGTTCTGGGACACAAAACAGGCCTCAACCGATACCAAAAGATTGAAATTATCCCGTGCATATTCTCAGACCACAATGCTCTGAAATTGGAACTCAACCACAAGGAAAAATTTCGGAGAAACTCAAACACTTGGAGACTAAGAACCATCCTGCTCAGGAATGACTCGATAAACCAGGAAATCAAAAATCAAACAATTTATGGAGACCAATGAGAATGAATATACAACAGTCCAAAACCTATGGGATACTGCAAAGGCAGTCCTAATGGGGAAATACATAGCCATCCAAGCCTCACTCAAAAGAATAGAAAAATCTAAAATGCAGTTTTTATATTCTCACCTCAAGAAGCTGGAACAGCAACAGAGGGACAGGCCTAATCCACGCACGAGGAAGCAGTTGACCAAAATTAAAGCTGAAATCAATCAAGCAGAAACCAGAAGTACAGTAGAGCAGATCAACAGGACTAGAAGCTGGTTCTTTGAGAGAATCAATAAAATTGACAGACCACTGGCAAGACTTATCCAAAACAAAAGACAAAGGACCCAGATTATTAAAATTATGAATGAAAAAGGAGAGGTCACGACGAACACCATTGAAATTGGAAGGATTATTAGAAATTTTTATCAACAGCTATATGCCAATAAACTAAGCAATCTGGAAGAGATGGAATCCTTCCTGGAAACCTATAAACTACCAAGATTGAAACAGGAAGAAATTGATTTCTTAAACAGGCCAATTAATGATGAAGAAATTGAGTCAGTGATAAACAACCTTCCAAATAACAGAACTCCAGGCCCGGACGGTTTTCCTGGGGAATTCTCCAAACTTTCAAAGAAGAAATAATACCTATTCTCCTAAAGCTATTTCAAAAAATAGAAACAGAAGGAAAGCTACCAAACTCATTCTATGAGGCCAATATTACCTTGATCCCCAAACCAGGCAAAGACCCCCTCAAAAAGGAGAATTACAGACCGATTTCCCTAATGAATATGGACGCCAAAATCCTCAACAAGATACTTGCTAATAGAATCCAACAGTTCATTAAAAGGATTATCCATCACGATCAAGTGGGATTCATACCTGGGATGAAAGCGTGGTTCAATATTTGCAAATCAATCAGCGTGATACATCATATCAACAAGAAAAGACTCAGGAACCATATGATCCTCTCAATCGATGCCGAAAAAGCATTTGACAAAATACAGCATTCTTTCCTGATTAAAACCCTTCAGAGTGTAGGAATAGAGGGTACATTTCTCAATCTCATAAAAGCCATCTATGAAAAGCCTACTGCAAATATTATTCTCAATGGGGAAAAGCTGGAAGCCTTTCCCTTAAGATCAGGAACTCGACAAGGATGCCCACTCTCGCCACTATTATTCAACATAGTACTAGAAGTCCTTGCAACAGCAATCAGACGACAAAAAGGGATCAAAGGTATTCAAATTGGCAAAGAAGAAGTCAAAATGTCTCTCTTTGCAGATGACATGATACTCTATATGGAAAACCCAAAAGAAGCCACTCCCAAACTATTAGAAGTTATAGAGCAATTCAGTAACGTGGCAGGATAAAAAATCAATGCTCAGAAATCAGTTGCATTTCTGTACACGAATAGCGAGACCGAAGAAAGAGAAATTAGGGAATCCATCCCATTTACAATAGCACCAAAAACCATACGTTACCTTGGAATTAACTTAACCAGAGACGTAAAGGACCTATATTCTAGAAACTATAAATCACTCTTAAAAGACATTGAGGAAGACATAAAAAGATGGAAAGATATTCCATGCTCATGGATCGGAAGAATTAACATAGTTAAAATGTCCATGCTACCCAGAGCAATCTACACTTTCAATGCTATCCCGATCAAAATACCAAGGACGTTTTTCAAAGAACTGGAACAAACAGTCCTTAAATTTGTATGGAACCAGAAAAGGCCCCGAATCTCCAAGGAACTGTTGAAAAGGAAAAACAAAGCTGGGGGCATCACAATGCCGGATTTTGAGCTGTACTACAAAGCTGTGATCACAAAGACAGCATGGTACTGGCACAAAAACAGACACATAGACCAATGGAACAGAATAGAGAGCCCAGAAATGGACCCTCGGCTCTTTGGGCAACTAATATTTGATAAAGCAGGAAAAAACATCCGGTGGGAAAAAGACAGTCTCTTCAATAAATGGTGCTGGGAAAATTGGACAGCTACATGCAAGAGAATGAAACTTGACCACTCTCTCACACCATACACAAAAATAAACTCCAAATGGATGAAAGACCTCGATGTGAGACAGGAATCCATCAAAATTCTAGAGGAGAACATAGGCAGCAACCTCTACGACATCGGCCAAAGCAACCTTTTTCATGATACATCCCCAAAGGCAAGAGAAACAAAAGATAAAATGAATTTATGGGACTTCATCAAGATTAAAAGTTTCTGCACAGCCAAGGAAACAGTCAGAAAAACTAAGAGGCAGCCCACGGAATGGGAGAAGATATTTTCAAATGACACTACAGATAAAGGACTGGTATCCAAGATCTACAAAGAACTTCTCAAACTCAATACACGAGAAACAAATAAACAAATCAAAAAATGGGCAGAAGATATGAACAGACACTTTTCCAATGAAGACATACAAATGGCTAACAGACACATGAAAAAATGTTCAAAATCATTAGCCATCAAGGAAATTCAAATCAAAACCACACTGAGATACCACCTTATGCCAGTTAGAATCGCAAAAATAGACAAGGCAAGAAACAACAATTGTTGGAGAGGATGTGGAGAAAGGGGATCCCTCCTACATTGTTGGTGGGAATGCAAGTTGGTACAGCCACTCTGGAAAACAGTGTGGAGGTCCCTTAGAAAGTTAAAAATTGAGCTACCCTATGATCCAGCCATTGCACTACTGGGTGTTTACCCCAAAGATACAGACGTAGTGAAGAGAAGGGCCATATGCACCCCAATGTTCATAGCAGCAATGTCCACAATAGCTAAATCATGGAAGGAGCCGAGATGCCCTGCAACAGATGACTGGATTAAGAAGTTGTGGTCCATATATACAATAGAATATTACTCAGCTATCAGAAAGAACGAGTTCTCAACGTTTGCTACAACATGGACGGCACTGGAGGAGATAATGCTAAGTGAAATAAGTCAAGCAGAAAAAGACAAGTATCATATGATTTCTCTCATCTATGGAACATAAGCACTAGGATGATCAGTAGGGGAAGAAAGGGATAAAGAAAAGGGGGGTAATCAGAAGGAGGAATGAAACATGAGAGACTATGGACTATGAGAAACAAACTGAGGGCCACAGAGGGGAGGGGGGTGGGGGAATGGGATAGGCCCGTGATGGGTAGTAAGGAGGGCACGTATTGCATGGTGCACTGGGTGTTATACACAACTAATGAATCATCGAGCCTTACATCGGAAACCGGGGATGTACTGTATGGTGACTAACGTAATATAATAAAAAATCATTATAAAAAAGAAAAATAATAATAATAAAAAAAATTAAAAAGGTAGTAAGGAGGGCACGTATTGCATGGTGCACTGGGTGTTATATGCAACTAATGAATCATCGAACTTTACATCAGAAACCAGGGATGTACTGTACGGTGACTAACATAATAAAAAACATTAAAAAAAATAAAAAAATAAAAATTCACAATTCCTTATCAGTCACCTTTAGGACAATTTCTCATACTCTCTTCTCTCCAAATATATCCATATTTTAACTTAATGCAAAGAAATTTCAACTTACAATTGCTATAACATCTTTAATTTCCAATGTTTTCCTTTTGGATATAATCTATATAAAGGAATGAATTTTTTATCTCTGGCTTAAATCGCAAAAACCCACAAAGCTTTTGACGGAACTTTTTGGCATTCAAGACCATTTCTAGTGCTGTGCAAAGCAGTCAGTGCTTTCTGGGGAGCAACTACTTAAAATTCATATGGACATATTAGATGTAATATGTATATTTGGAATAACCATTGAAATATTTCTCTATTTAATTAGAGTAGTCTATGCTAACTCACAGGGTGGACACTGTCAGCTATTTTCAATCTACCAATTATTTCTTTGGGGGACATGGTAAAATCTCTGCTTCAGTAAATGTTTTCACTTTCTGCATGCACTAGTTTTCCCTTCTTCTTCTTCTAGCTCTGTCTCAGTGGGAAGAGAGAGCAAGAAATGCTAGCTATCATAATGCAAGCACGGCAGAAGGGGACACAAAATTTTCCCTTGCAACAAAGCAAGCTTTGATACTCAATTCCAATATTTGCTGAATGGTTATAAATGCACCCATTATCTTTTTTTCTGGTGTCCTATAGAGTATGTGCCCTCAAACAGTCAGGAAATGAAGGCATTACTGACTTTCTGTTCATGGTGCTAGGAATACAGGATTTCACTCTGTGGACAACCACTTATGTCTGCCCCCCTCAGCTCCTAGGAATCTGCAGATTTACCCCTTTTTTGATGCACTCAGTACTTCTACAGAGTCCTGGACAGGATCTTAGATGAAACTCAGACCAGCACACTATCTCTCTTCCCCTCTCCTCTGCCACATCTTGAGTCAAAATGAAGTGGTGATCACTGGTGAGGACTTCAAAAGCAAATCAAAGAACAAGGGCTATGATCAGAAAGAACGATTACCCAACATTTGCAGCAACATGGACGGAACTGGAGGAGATAATGCTAAGTGCAATAAGTCAAGCAGAGAAAGACAATTATCATATGGTTTCACTCATTTGTAGAACATAAGGAATAGCAGGGAGATCGGTAGGAGAAGGAAGGGAAGAATGAAGGGGGGTTAAACAGAGGGGGAATGAACCACGAGAGACTATGAACTCTGGGAAACAAACTGAGGGCTTTAGAGGGGAGGGGGGTGGGGCATTGGGCTAGGCCGGTGATGGGTATTAAGGAGGGCACATATTGCATGGAGCACCGGGTGTTATACACAAACAATGAATCATGGAACAGTACATCAAAAACTAAGGATGTACTGTATGGTGATTAACATAATAAATTTAAAAAATATATTAAAAAATTAAAAAAATTAAAAATAACCCCCCCAAAAAACAAAAGCAAAAATAAACAAACAAAAAGAACAATGGCTATGGGCCCTAGGGACAGATGTCAGCAAGTTACAGCCAAGGATTAAATGTGACCAGTGGACATCCTCCAGAGTAGGTACTGACTATGCACAAATATTCATGACCTCCCAAAATTCATATGTTGAAGTCTTAATCCACAATACGATGATTTTTGGAGATGGGGACTTTGGGCGATAACTAGGTTTGGATGAGGGTCTAGGAGTGGTACCTCCATGATAGGATTGGTATAAGAGATTTTCATCTCTTAAGAGATTAAAAGACCTCAGTTCCTTTCCCTCTCACTCTACCATGTGAAGATTCAGCAAGAAGGCACTGTCTGTAAACCAGGAAGGATGTCCTCCCCAGACATCAAATCTGCTCACACCTTGATCTCAGATTTCCCAGGTTCTAGTTTGTTGTATAAGCCACCCAGTCTCCAGTACCTTGTTAAAGCAGCTCAAAGAGAACATCCAGGACTCTGGACTAATCCAAGGAGCCACCTACCTCCTGACATAGACGTCGAGTGGATCCAACCTATGTATCTTTGGCCCTCAAAAAATTCCTCAAAGCACAGTAGTGAGACAAGAGTATTCCAACATCTCTTCTTAAAAAAAAAATCCTTTCTAATATTCTCTCCAACATTTTTAAAAGAATAGAGGCAGGTAGTCTTCTAAAGTTCATGAAAATTATGACAAGGTCTGCTTCAGTGAACTCATATCCTGTTTTGCAATGTGGGCATGACTGACCGTTACTAGCTTGAGGCCTCAGCCAAAACCGAGAAAAGGGATACTCATGTTAACATACACTACAACTAAGGTATCCGCAGAAAACACAGTTGTTACTCTCTAGCATGGCCATGCTCTGCTTATGAGACCACCTTTCAGCAGGTGGCTAGATTTAGAATTGCCAGTTAATAGAGTTTCTTTCAGTCTGAATTGTCTCCCTTCACTTTAAATATTGAACATTTTAAAAATACAACTCCCTATTAGATTTTAAATGATTACTGTGGAATAACTGACGTTTTTGTTGTTTTTGCTTTCTTAGGTAAAATATTTAATAGTTTGCTTTTTTTCCTCACTTCCCTTTTCTGCCCTAGGAGGGTATCTGTGTCCATGAGGCAAACTCTATGTCCGTGGCAGGAAGCTAGTGGGTCCTGGTATACACCCAGCATCTTTGCCAGGGGGGTGGGGGGGAGGGTGTTTACTCTTGAGTTACTACATTGGTATCATTTAATCTTTTGCTGTGATGTACAGGCATTTGCCCCAGGAGCTCACGACCATATGTTCTTTTTTTTCCACATACATTTTAAGTTATTGCCAGTAGCATCTCTTCATCTTGACCCCAGGCCTTTGCTGGTTCAACCATGTGCTCATCAGGTCTGTATCCTTCAGGAGGACATCTGCGATTTTTTGAGACATTTAATATTTACCATCTTAACCATTTTTAAATGTGCGATTCAGTAGTGTTAAGTTTATTCACAGTGTTGTGAGGCAGATCGCCAGAACTTTTTCATCTTGTAAAACCAAACCAAACCAAACCAATGAAAAACAAAACCAAAAACAAACCAAACAAAAATGCTCTATACTCCTTAGATAACAACAGTTTCCCCTTTCCTCCCTGACCCCTAGCCTCTGGTAACTACCATTCTACCTTCTGTTTCTAGAACTGGACTACTTCAGATACCCTGGATCAGCGGATCGTCCAGTAACTGTGTCGTTGTGAACAGCCTGTTTCACTCAGCATAATGCCTTCAAGGTACATCCATGTTGTGCATGTAACAGGCTTTCTTTTTTGAGGCTGAACAATATTCTGGTGTTATGTATACACTACATTTTTAAAATCCATTTATCTGCTGATAGACATTTAGGTTGATTCCACCTCTTGTTTATTGTGACTAGTGCTGCAATGAATGTGGGCATGCAAATCTCTCTTCAAGATCCTGTTTTCACTTTTTGTTTTATTTCTTGGATGAATACCCAGAAGTGGCATTGCTGGATCATACTGTGTTTCTATTTTTTAATTTTCTTGAGGAACCTACGTTGTTTTCATATGCATTATTTTACATTCCCATTAACAGTACACAGAGATTCTAATTTGTCTGCAGCCGTGCTGACACTTGTAATTCCCGTGGGTTTTGTTTTTTCCTTTTTTTTTTTTAATAGTAGCCATTTTATTGGGTGTGAGGTGATATCTCAGTGTGGTTTTGATTTGAATTTCTCTGATGATTAATGATGTTGAGCATTTTTTATATGCTCATTGGTCAAGTGTAAGAATTTTTTCATTGTACGACAGATACCATTGCATTGGCGAAATTCTACACTGTGTGTAATTTCCTCTAAAACCAAACCAAAACAAACTGAAATCTAACTCCAAGTTGTCAGAATTACTGGTTTACATCGCAGTTCTTTATAAATCTCTGGAATTAATTGTGTCCAAGTTTTCTTTTCCTTCAAGTTGACCACTCTCCTCACATTGGTAGCCCCTTTCTTCACTTTGTTAGAGGCTAAGGTTTCAACTGAGATATGAAATTATGTCACAGGCTTTCCCTTGGAGTTGAATTCCTTAATTCACAAATAGAAATATGAGTGGGCACCCAAGAGGTGAGAGGAAAGAATTCTATTTCTAGAGCATTAGAATGTGGAATCTGTTAATATATGAATTGGGACAACAAACATCCTGTCAATCTCAGTTGTTGTAATATTTAAAAAAGGAATAATCAAAGTCCTACAATAACAAATAAGAATAACAAATAGCAAATATATCACAAGTTTCTTTAAATCGCTGGTAAAATATGTGGAGTGCCTTCAAAATCTTGTAAAAATCCCACGGTGTTTTATAATTTACAAAGAACCTTCACATGCAGATTGCTCGTATGATTTTTACAATAATGTTTTCAGGTAGGCAGAATGAGAAATTATATTTACAAAGTACCTATGCATATATCAATAGTGGTAACTGATATCCCCATTTTACATTTAAAATTATGACTTTTCCTAGATCTCAGAGTTTGTAAGTGAGCCCATATCATCGTATAAGTGTTTTGCTTTCTTGTCTGGTGTGCCTCACTATTTCCTCGGTCTTTCTATACACTTTTTTAGTTCTTATCATTTGTTATTCAAGTAGAAAGGTACTGCTGGGGTCACAGGGAATATAAAACTTAGTTTCATCTCACTGAAATATATATTTTTTTAAATCTGCTTTAAAATAATCAGCATTATCTGAATTATTTTTGTCTTTTTTCATTTTCCTGTTACCAACTTTTTATTAAGCAATAGGTCTGTGGTAGGCAGAATAATGGCCCCAAGGATGCCCACATCTTAATCCCTGGGATGTATGAATACGATACTCTATATGGCAGAAGGAACTTTCAGAGATAATTACAGTTATGGACCTTGAGATAGGAAGATTATCTTGGATTATTTGGGTGAGCCCAATACAACCACATGGGCTCTTAAATGTATAAGGAGGCAGAAGACAGAGTCAGAGGGAAATGTGGCCATTTGAGAATGGCCAGAAAGATACAACATTGGTGGCTTTTAAGATGGAAAAAGAGGGCCAGGAGCCAAGGAATGTTGGTGGCCTCTAGAAACTGGAAAATGCAAGGAAATACTCAACCCTATGGTCTCCAGAAAGGAATACAGCCAGACTAACATGATGATTTTAACCCAGTGAGATCCTTGCTGACTTCTAACTTATAGAACTCTAAGATAATAAATTTTTGTTGATTTGAGCCACCAAGTTTGTGGTGATTTGTTATGGTAGCAATAGAAAACTGATAGAAGGACCACTCGTGTAAATTTAATTATATACAGGAATACGTAATACATACGGGAATAATTATTTCTCTTTTGCAGTCAAATCTTACTTCTAGCTTCTCAGCACATCTTTTTGGTTTTTTTAGGGCTACTGTACCAATTCCCATACACTCATTTTTCCCCCTGTTACCTCTCTCAGGAATCTGGAAAGAATTGTATGTGCTTTGAGACACATACCCTAAATGCACAACCCATAAAGTACTAAATACTTTTTGATAAAGCTGTCTAGATGAAATATTTTACAGGTAATATGAGCTATATGAAATGCTCTCTGGAAAACACTCTAGCGAGTGGGCACCACCAGGTTAGAAGACGCTCTGGTAATCAAAACTGCTAAATGTTTACCCACCAATAAAGGAAAATATCCTCTTGGGGATTCAGGACTTGTTACCACGGATGTTGTTTGCTAACACTGATTGTTTTCCTACCTGCTTATAAAAACTCCGTGCTGTCATCCATCTGTTCTCTCATCAAAGCAGCTTTGTGGTGGCAGTTATTTTAGACATTTTTGTATGATTTCAGATGTCTCTGCATTGAAGTATACATTCTACTTGAGAACATGATGATCAGAGCTTTAATGCAGGTAGAAACACACAGCTCCTACTTTTCTCCATTTAGTAATAGGAGAGAAAGTTATAATATCTGAATTATTTAAAAATTGTTAGAAACCTTGATTTCCCCTTTGGGATACTCATCACACCAAAGGTTTCTTATTTAAAAATGTTATTCTTCATTATTAATTCCTCAATTTTATAGGTGACCTTTTAATTGCTACTTCCAACTGGCTGACACAATGTCTAGTACACAGTAGTCAGTGAATGTTGCTTGTAAATGTTTTAATGACATGCCTCTTATCACTGTCACTTTAGTTTTAAAACTTAGAAAACATTCTTTTACCCTATACTGCTAAATAGTTAATCCTCGTCCTTGAAGACTCTATCTCCATTCTTCCACACATCACTGCCAATTGTTCCTCTGGCCTGAGAGAGATTACCATTCTTCCCTTCGTTCTTGGCTCAATCCCAACTCCTCCAATCTGGATATTACATCCTGCTTCCTTCAGAAACTTGACTCGTTCATTATATTCTTTCTTCCAAATCTTCTATCTTTCCTTCATTGCTAGATTATCCTACTCAATAAAGAAGATAATTTTTTAATTATAAAAATTTTGTCTTTCAGCTTTTTACCTTACCGATTACACACAAGCTGAAGAATAACCTGTAATGCCTCGCTTCCTCATTTTTCATTTAATCCAACTTCCAGTCACTTACAGGAAGTCCCCTTTCCAAGGTCACTGATATAATGTCCATCTATTCCAAAGAACATGTGGCAGTTTACATGCTACTCATTACATCTGATACTGTCTGTCACTCTTCTGAATACTCTCATCTTGTTTGACCTCTCAGATCCTTCTTTATGCTCCCTTTCCTTTGCCCATACTTGCAAAGTTTGATGTCTGGAATTTCTCCTCTGCTTATTCTATGCAATTCATCTAAATGGTTTCATCTGTTGCCATGGTTTCAACTACTGCTAACATGTTCATTACTCCCAACTGTCTTTCCATAGCCTCAGAGATTGAGCTGCTTTTTAGGGAATTGCCATCCGGTATCCCAGAGGCACTTCCATCTCAATAGATACAAACGGGATACCTTGTCCTTAGGTTATGATGCTGGCTCCTTCTTGTATATTTTCTAAATCAATAAATGATACCATCTCCTGTTCTGTTGTTGTAGGCAGAGTTGTGGTTGATTAATCTTTTCTTACTCCTCCACGTAAAAAGCACCATCTCTCATTCACCATCCCCCCTAACTACATCATAAATATCTTTCTAATAAATCATTTTGTCTTTTCTACCTGTCATTATCCATATGGTGTCCTACCTACTCTGGGGCACTGAGTAGGACAGGACTTGCTGGAGAGCACATACACGTCATTCAGAAGATAATGCGTATGGGGCAAAGCCAAAGCCAGGAACCATGTGCAGCTAGGTCTGGGGAGAGATGCAGCAGCTGCACATGAGCTAACAGAGAGAGACGGAGCAGGCGGGGTGTGAGGGCAGGGCAAAGCACACTTACTTACAGCTCCTGAAAGCCCACATGCGCTGCTTTCGTGAAGTGCACAGCATGGCTATCATATATATCGAGGGAGTGTGGACACTTAGATATTTTTCACCCTCCACCTAGCTCTTGGATATCTGATGATGTTTACAACTTTTCTTCCTGCCTTCCTAATTGGTCTTAGCCTTTTGATACTCTCACTGTTCTCTGAATGACATTTCAAATACATTTCACTCAGTGCTGGTTTTACAATCAGACTTTTTAAATGTCTTCAAAGGCCCTCTAATTAGGTAGACATTAAGTCTTAAATCTTTGCAAGTCTTGCAAGGGGGTCTAAGATTGGCCCTTGACTTCATTTCCAACATGCTTTTCTCAAATCATTTTTGGAACTACCCTGAGCAACATTAAACACCTTTCAGTGCCTCTGCTGTACTGTATTTTCTCTACATTTTTGTAATTTCCACCCTTTCTCTCTGCAATGCTGTTATCATCCTACGAACGTTGCTGGGATCAACTCTTCTAAAAGAAAGCCATACCCCATTCTCCCCAGGTCCCACCCCAACTGGGTTAGGTTCACTCTTCTGAGTTCTCATTCCTCATTGTATAATCTAATCTATTCTCTAGCCATATTGTACATTATTTGAGGACAAAGATTATATTCTGCTACCTATTTATCATCTATTATTATTTGTATTTCTATTGCCTTGCACAGTGTGTAATGCACAAAAGGCACTCAATATATGTTGGTAAATGGTAATTAAATATCCTTAAAATTTTTCTATTTAGTTAGGTCTTCAGGGAATAGCAAGTTAAGTTTTTGGAAGGCAGGGATGGGTCTTCATTACATTTTTCCTTCTTATAGAACTTAACAGGACTTCATGCGTAAAAATTACTAAATAAATAAAAATATTAAATGTAATGCTAGAATACGACAGCTATTAGAGTATAGGCTTCAGTGGCAGAAATCTGAGTTCAAATCCTTTTCTTCAATCTTTGGAAGATGAATCAGAGCCACAAATCCTCCATAGAATAATCTCTATCTCTTTCTTCCATATAGGCTTCATTTTTCTTCTTTACTTCTACTTAGCTAAATGCTTTTTTTCTGTTTCACTGCTTTTTGTTTTTGCTTTTGTTTTCATCACTTGTCTCCCCTTTCTCTCTCTTCCTCTGAATACATGTGCAGATTCACATGTGCACCATGTGTGTATGGGAGTACATTAAGTGTGGGTGGTTTGCCAACCACAAGACCCTGTGAGTGTAACAGAAAAGCTATAAGCCAAAACTAAGAGTGAATCCAAATGCAGACCAACAATGCAAACATAAATAAAATCATGCAAAGCATAAGAGCTGAACAGACACAACACTAAGATTGTTATAATTTGACTTTTTCTTCTTTTAACCTTTGTACATTCTTATTGTCCTATTTTATTCTTTGCAGTTTCCTCTGCTCCCCCCTCTGCTTTTTCACCAAGGAGGAGGAAAAAAGGAAAATGTGAAGAGCAACTTTCTTTAAAGAGGAAATACACTAAAGCCTTTTAACCTTAGAGGGAAATTCATTATTTAAATTGGGAACTACATGGACTCCCAATACCCTGACTGTCTGCTCTTCAGCCAGTGACCTTATAGGTGAGACCACTATGATTACCCCTGCTCATTTACAGAGAGCGGCTACCATGGTCCTCATTCTGGGAAAGTCCTGTGAGGAAGCCAACCTCTACAGTAGCCAAGGAAACCTCTACCAGTTGCATATACTGTAGATTTTAATCACCTGGTAGTAAATGTGACCAACTGGCCAGGAAACACCAAGTGCTTGAGAAAAACCAGTGGTATTAAAGAAAGAATCAATATTTTAAAAAATGGCACAGCACATAATCACCTAGGCTATTATTTCCTACCTTGAGTTGAAACTGAATAGTTTGATCTAAAAGCAGATTTCACATTCTAGGGAAAAACAACCACAACAGTTCAGTCAATCCCTTTTCTCTTAGGACTCCTCTGATGATTCTGATTATCAACTTAATTCCAACCAAGCCCCCAGACAAGGTGCCAGCTTCCTGGGGCACTTAATTGCATTCATAAGAGTTTATGAGCAAGGGGAATTTTCAGCCTAATGCCAAGTAATTGATAACTAAATTTTTTCCTGGTTTCAACCCAAATATTTATTCTTAACATGACAAAAGTTTAGGATTTGTAGTATTTACATAGCTTCCAATTATCTCCATTGCTGCAGGACACGGACCATATATAAGTCTCATGTGGTAATCACTAACATTTATCTTTGTTATTGTCACCTGGTATCTTCCTCAATGTCAAAAGAGTCTTAGAAAATGAAGCTCTGCAGTTTTACTGGCCCAACAACAGAGGTTTTACTGAAGAAACCCCATCTCTGTATGACAGAAAATGGGCAGCAGAAACATCTCTGACAGCTGTTGCATGATGGGGTAGGATAAAGGTCATTTCCTGCAAATGTTAGGGGTTTTTAAGAATCCCACAGGCACTGGAGAAATAATTGGACTCAACAAGCAATCAATCATACTTGAAGCATGTGAAGTATATTTAAGGACCAAAGGTTAGGATTTAATGCCCAAATTCATCCAATTGTCTGGAAAAAAAAAAAAAAAGATTTAACTTCACAGAAGGTTATATGGAGGAATTTAATTGAAGTTAAATATAAATTAATTAAATATAAATAGATTTTTTCTTTCTTTGAAAATCTTTGTTGATAAGGACTAATATGATAAATTAGAACCTAAGTGATCTCCCTGAAACTTTATTATTCAAGTAATTAATAAAAACATACTGAAGTTTTTAACTGATTTTTCTTAAGAAGTGTTACTTTTGTCATAAACTAAAAGTAATTTAATATATTGGTTTTAATTGACATTAATAATTTTAAGAATGAAATTTAAGAATATAACTATGGTTTAACATCCTAAGATGTTTATCTGGCAATTTAATTTTAAATCACCTGGTTCTCTTCCAGATTCATGTTATTAAATGCGGTTTTGCTTAAGCTATGATAGTGTTAGGAAAATAATGAAATTTAAAAAGTGTAATCCTGTTCAAGACCTTAAATCTTTTTATTGAGTGTGACAGATTCTAATTGTCCCTAAATACCCAATTCCCTCTTCTTTCTTTTTTTTTTTTAAAGATTTTATTTATTTATTTGACAGAGATAGAGACAGTCAGCGAGAGAGGGAACACAGCAGGGAGTGGGAGAGGAAGAAGCAGGCTCATAGCGGAGGAGCCTGATGTGGGGCTCGATCCCATAATGCCTGGATCACGCCCTGAGCCGAAGGCAGACGCTTAACCGCTGTGCCACCCAGGCGCCCCCCCTTCTTTCTTTTAACTGCAACTTTTTATTTTGAAATATGTTGCCTTCCTGAAGTTTCAAAATAGTAATGATCATTCTGCTATATTTTAAAGCAGCTTCACCCAATGATCGTATCTTCCATAACCACAGTACATGGTCAAAAGCAGGAATCTCACATTGGTACAATACTCTTTTTTTTTTTTTTAATTTTTCTTTTCAGAGAGAGTGCACACGCACGAGTTGGGGGAGGGGCAGAGAGAGAAAGGGGGAGAGAGAGAATCTCAAGCAGGCTCCACCCCCAGAGTGGAGCCCAATGCGGGGCTTGATCTTATGACGCTGAGATCACGACCTCAGCCTAAATCAAGAGCGAGACACTTAACCAACTGAGCCACCCAGGTGCCCCAACATTGGCACAATACCCTTAACTTGCAAATAGACTTTATATAGATTTTAAATGCACTCTTCTTTTGCTCTCTTTTATGTGTATAGTTCTTTGAAATTTTATACCAAGTGTAAATTTGTTGAAGCATCACCACAGAGTACATATTACCATTAGGGTACAGAACGGCTCCATCAGCACAAAGACACTCCCTTATGTTACCCATTAACAGTTCTGTCCTCCTCCCCAACCCTAACCTCCGGCAGCAACTGACTACTTATCAATCACTATAATTTTGCCATTTCAAGAATGGTATAGAAACAGAATCATATCATATCCAATTTTTTCAGGTTGGCTTTTTCACTCAGCATAAATTCCTTGACATCCTTCTAAATCATTTTTTGTACCATTAGTTTGTTTCTTTGTATTTGTTGTATCACACTTTATTCACCAGTTGAATTTTGGGTGCTTTCCAGCTTTTGGCTACTATAAAGTGACTGTGAACATACTTTAGTTCGCTAGGATAAAAACCCAGGAGGGCTGGGCTGTATCGTGGCTGTTAACTTTAAGAAACAGCTGAGCTGCTTTCCAGAATGGCTATGACATTTTACGTTTTCATCAACAATGTTTGAGAAATCCAGTTGCCCTCTATCCTTGTCAACACTTGATACTGTATTTTTTAATTTTTTTGCCATTTTAATAGGTATGCAATGGTATCTCACTGTAGCTTTAGTTTGCATTTCCCTAATGACTAATGATGGTGAACATCTTTTCTCTCGTGTGTATTTGCCATCTCTATACCCCTTTGGGAGAAATATCTGTTAAAATGATTTGCCTATCTTCTGATTTTTTTTTTAAATTGCTGAGATTAGAGAATTCTTTATATATTCTGGATAAAAATTGTTTCTCAGATATGTGATTTGATAATATGTGTCAATGACAAACTTGATACTCTAAATACACCTTGATCCTCTTAATAGGGATCACACAACAGAGCAAAAGCTTTTAAGTTTGATGGTCTATATTATTTTATTTCTTTTATGGATTGTACCTTTGGTGTCATGTCTAAGAGCTCCTTGTCTAACCTAAGCAAAGGAAAATTTTTTCCTATGTTTTCTTCTAGAAGTTTTATAGGTTTTTTTTAATGTCTCATTTAGATCTATGATCCATTTTGAGTTAATTTTTATATAAGATGTTAAGTTTAGGTTTGGTTCTAGAGAGTTCTGTTTGGATATTGGTGGGAGAAGGACAAATTTCAGAAGGAAGAATACTGATGAGTGAAAAATGATGTCAGTGTGTACTGAACAAAGTTTCAAGACAGTGACAGAGGAATAAGGAAATTGGACAGTAGTCAAAATCAAACACACTAGAATACAGAAAGAAGAGTGAAAAGAATGACAGAATTCTGAAAGAAAATGAAAAATTTAAGAGTAGGTTCAAAATATCAAAAAGCTTTCTAGTTCTTAGAATTGCCCACAGTTGGACTAGGCTATCTTGGTTGAGAGTTTATAAAGATGTTCCTATATATATTATCGATAATACTTGAATAATAGCATTCTGGCTATAAAACCTCTTACTTGCTCAAAAGAGTCATCCCAATGGTGAAATTTTAAATCTGTTAAGGAAGTTTATTATAACTTGAAAACAGCATAATAATTTAAGGTGTATTTCTATGCTTCTGAAATTCTTTTGTATGGCTTTTTGTTCAAGTGAGTATAACTCAAAAGCTAAAGAAGGACAACATTTTTCTGATATTCTGAAGATACTTAGTAGCATCAGAAAGGCAAAGGATAGCTTACAAAATAACAACAACTCTTAAAATTGGGCTAAAAGGCAATCTCAAACAATGAAATTTAACAGAGAGGCCATGAAGAAGTCACATTTAAGAGGAAGATAAAGCACCACGTAAAACTTGGAATTTGTTAAAATAACAACAAATGGAAAAATGAAGTAAATATTTCATTTCAATTTTAAGATTTCCCAAGACCCATTAGCAACATGGCAAGTGTAAATTGAGAACTGTTTATATGGGAAATATGATAAGAATTTCTACTTTCACTATCTTTTCCCTAAGTAGATTTACAATGATGTGTGTATTTCCATGAAGAGTTGCTTAATCCAATAAGCTTTCCATTGACATCCCATGTCAGATAGGAACACCACTGTATCACTTACTGATTTCACCAGTATTAGCTTTTTCCTAGAAACTAAAACCAGATGTTACTAAAATTTACACACATGTACATGCACACAGAGTCTATTAAAAATCAATGATTCATCTTTCTGCCTATAATTTTCAGGAGAAGGAAGAAAAGAAATATGTGCTCAAAGACAAACTATTATTTATCAGAAAAGCATAAAGATAACTCTCAACCTGAATATTCCCAGTAAGTGTCTTGCTGAAAATTACTGAGGTGATTCTACAAAAATATCTTAGTTTTTAGAGCACATAGAAAGCCATTTCCACAACTTTGATTTTTTTTAGTTTTATCAAGATAATTGGCATACAGAACCATATAAATTACATAATGACTTGACCCACATATATTACAAAATGATTAGCACATAAAGCTTAGTTAACATCAGCTCACATAGATACACAAAGAAAAAATGTTTTTATCCTTGTGATGGGGTCTTTTAGAATCTAGTCTTTTAGTAGCTTTCAAATATACCATACAGCAGTATTAGCTATAGTCATCATGTTGTATATGTTACATTCCTAGTATTTATTTCTCTTATAGCTGGAAGTTTGTTTCTTTTCATTAACTTCCTCCAATTCTCCTCATTCCGCCCGCCCCCCCCATCCCCACCTCTGGTAACTGCAAATCTGATCTTTCTCTGTTTTGTTTTTGGTTTTTTTGTTTTGCTGTTGTTTTAGATTCCACAAGTAAATGACATCATATAGTATTTGTCTTTCTCTGACTTATTTCACTTGGCATAATGCTCTCAATATTCACTTATGTTGCCACAAATGGCAGGATTTTCTTCTTTATGGCTGAATATTCCGTGTGTGTGTGTGTGTGTGTACATTTTCCAGATTTTCCTCATCCATTCACCTCTGATGGACGCTTCCATTATTTCCATGTCTTGGCTGTTACAAACCATGCTGCAATGAACATGAAGCAGATATCGCTTCTACAGTGATGTCATTTCCTTCAGATGTATACCGACAACTGGGATTTCTGGATCACATGGTAGTTCTAGTTTTGATTTTCTGAGGACCTCCATACTGTGTTCCAGCGCCTGCACCAGTTTACATTCCCACCAACAGTGCACAGAGGTTGCCTTCTTTCCACATCTTCACCAGCCTTACTCATCTTTCTGATGATGGCCATTCTAACAAGTATGAGGAGCAGATAGTTCACTGTGGATTTGATTTGCATTTCCCTCATGAGGAGTGATGTTGAGCACCTTTGCATGTGTCTATGGCCATCTGAATGTTTTCTTTGGAAAAAAAGTCTATGTAGGTCTTTGGCCCTTTCTTAATTGGAGGATTTTGTTATTATTGAATTGTATGAGTTCTTTATGTACTTTGGATGTAATTTGTAAATATTTCCCCCCATTCGGCAGACTGCCTTTTCATTTTGTTGATCATTTCTTTTGCTGTATGGAAACTTTTCATTTTTTTTTATTAATAATGATTTTTTATTATATTATGTTAGTCACCATACAGTACATCCCCGGTTTTCGATGTAAGGCTCGATGATTCATTAGTTGTGTATAACACCCAGTGCACCATGCAATATGTGCCCTCCTTTCTACCCATCACCGGCCTATCCCATTCCCCCACCCCCCTCCCCTCTGTAGCCCTCAGTTTATTTGTCATAGTCCATAGTCTCTCATGTTTCATTCCCCCTTCTGATTACCCCCCGTTTCTTTATCCCTTTCTTCCCCTACTGAGCATTCTAGTTCTTATGTTCCATAGATGAGAGAAATCATATGATAGTTGTCTTTCTCTGCTTGACTTATTTCACTTAGCATTATCTCCTCCAGTGCCGTCCATGTTGTAGCAAATGTTGAGAACTCGTTCTTTCTGATAGCTGAGTAATATTCCATTGTATATGTGGACCACAACTTCTTAATCCAGTCATCTGTTGCAGGGCATCTCGGCTCCTTCCACGATTTAGCTATTGTGGAAACTGCTGCTATGAACATTGGGGTGCATATGGCCCTTCTCTTCACTACGTCTGTATCTTTGGGGTAAACACCCAGTAGTGCAATGGCTGGATCATAGGGTAGCTCAATTTTTAACTTTTTAAGGGACCTCCACACTGTTTTCCAGAGTGGCTGTACCAACTTGCATTCCCACCAACAATGTAGGAGGGATCCCCTTTCTCCACATCCTCTCCAACAATTGTTGTTTCTTGCCTTGTCTATTTTTGCCATTCTAACTGGCGTAAGGTGGTATCTCAGTGTGGTTTTGATTTGAATTTCCTTGATGGCTAATGATTTTGAACATTTTTTCATGTGTCTGTTAGCCATTTGTATGTCTTCATTGGAAAAGTGTCTGTTCATATCTTCTGCCCATTTTTTGATTTGTTTATTTGTTTCTCGTGTATAGAGTTTGAGAAGTTCTTTGTAGATCTTGGATACCAGTCCTTTATCTGTAGTGTCATTTGCAAATATCTTCTCCCATTCCGTGGGCTGCCTCTTAGTTTTTCTGACTGTTTCCTTGGCTGTGCAGAAACTTTTAATCTTGATGAAGTCCCATAAATTCATTTTATCTTTTGTTTCTCTTGCCTTTGGGGATGTATCATGAAAAAGGTTGCTTTGGCCGATGTCGTAGAGGTTGCTGCCTATGTTCTCCTCTAGAATTTTGATGGATTCCTGTCTCACATCGAGGTCTTTCATCCATTTGGAGTTTATTTTTGTGTATGGTGTGAGAGAGTGGTCAAGTTTCATTCTTTTGCATGTAGCTGTCCAATTTTCCCAGCACCATTTATTGAAGAGACTGTCTTTTTCCCACCGGATGTTTTTTCCTGCTTTATCAAATATTAGTTGCCCAAAGAGCCGAGGGTCCATTTCTGGGCTCTCTATTCTGTTCCATTGGTCTATGTGTCTGTTTTTGTGCCAGTACCATGCTGTCTTTGTGATCACAGCTTTGTAGTACAGCTCGAAATCCGGCATTGTGATGCCCCCAGCTTTGTTTTTCCTTTTCAACAGTTCCTTGGAGATTCGGGGTCTTTTCTGGTTCCATACAAATTTAAGGACTATTTGTTCCAGTTCTTTGAAAAATGTCATCGGTATTTTGATCGGGATGGCATTGAAAGTGTAGGTTGCTCTGGGTAGCATGGACATTTTAACTATGTTAATTCTTCTGATCCATGAGCATGGAATATCTTTCCATCTTTTTATGTCTTCCTCAATGTCTTTTAAGAGTGATTTATAGTTTCTAGAATAAAGGTCCTTTACGTCTCTGATTAAGTTAATTCCAAGGTAACGTATGGTTTTTGGTGCTATTGTAAATCGGATGGATTCCCTAATTTCTCTTTCTTCGTTCTCGTTATTCGTGTACAGAAATGCAACTGATTTCTGAGCATTAATTTTGTATCCCGCCACGTTACTGAAATGCACTATAACTTCTAATAGTTTGGGAGTGGCTTCTTTCGGGTTTTCCATATAGAGCATCATGTCATCTGCGAAGAGAGACATTTTGACTTCTTCTTTGCTGATTTGAATACCTTTGATCCCTTTTTGTTGTCTGATTGCTGTTGCAAGGACTTCTAGTACTATGTTGAATAATAGTGGCGAGAGTGGGCATCCTTGTCGTGTTCCTGATCTTAAGGGAAAGGCTTCCAGCTTTTCCCCATTGAGAATGATATTTGCTGTAGGCTTTTCATAGATGGCTTTTATGAGATTGAGAAATGTACCTTCTATTCCTACACTCTGAAGGGTTTTAATCAGGAAACGATGCTGTATTTTGTCAAATGCTTTTTCGGCATCGATTGAGAGGATCATATGGTTCCTGAGTCTTTTCTTGTTGATATGATGTATCACGCTGATTGATTTGCAAATATTGAACCACGCTTGCATCCCAGGTATGAATCCCACTTGATCGTGATGGATAATCCTTTTAATGAACTGTTGGATTCTATTAGCAAGTATCTTGTTGAGGATTTTGGCGTCCATATTCCTTAGGGAAATCGGTCTGTAATTCTCCTTTTTGAGGGGGTCTTTGCCTGGTTTGGGGATCAAGGTAATATTGGCCTCATAGAATGAGTTTGGTAGCTTTCCTTCTGTTTCTATTTTTTGAAATAGCTTTAGGAGAATAGGTATTATTTCTTCTTTGAAAGTTTGGTAGAATTCCCCAGGAAAACCGTCCGGGCCTGGAGTTCTGTTATTTGGAAGGTTGTTTATCACTGACTCAATTTCTTCATAATTAATTGGCCTGTTTAAGAAATCAATTTCTTCCTGTTTCAATCTTGGTAGTTTATAGGTTTCCAGGAAGGATTCCATCTCTTCCAGATTGCTTAGTTTATTGGCATATAGCTGTTGATAAAAATTTCTAATAATCCTTCCAATTTCAATGGTGTTCGTCGTGACCTCTCCTTTTTCATTCATAATTTTAATAATCTGGGTCCTTTCTCTTTTCTTTTGGATAAGTCTTGCCAGTGGTCTGTCAATTTTATTGATTCTCTCAAAGAACCAGCTTCTAGTCCTGTTGATCTGCTCTATTGTACTTCTGGTTTCTGCTTGATTGATTTCAGCTTTAATTTTGGTCAACTGCTTCCTCGTGCGTGGATTAGGCCTGTCCCACTGTTGCTGTTCCAGCTTCTTGAGGTGAGAATATAAAAACTGCATTTTAGATTTTTCTATTCTTTTGAGTGAGGCTTGGATGGCTATGTATTTCCCCCTTAGGACCGCCTTTGCAGTATCCCATAGGTTTTGGACTGTTGTATTTTCATTCTCATTGGTCTCCATAAATTGTTTACTTTGATTTTTGATTTCCTGGTTTATCGAGTCATTCCTGAGCAGGATGGTTCTTAGTCTCCAAGTGTTTGAGTTTCTTCCAAATTTTTCCTTGTGGTTGAGTTCCAATTTCAGAGCGTTGTGGTCTGAGAATATGCAGGGGATAATTTCAATCTTTTGGTATTGGCTGAGACCTGTTTTGTGTCCCAGAACATGGTCTATTGTTGAAAATGTTCCATGGGCATTAGAATAGAATGAGTATTCTTTGGTTCTGGGGTGTAGTGTTCTATATATATCTAAGAGGTCCAACTCGTCGAGTATGGCATTCAAAGCCTTTGATTCTTTGCTTAGTTTTTGCCAGGGTGTTCTGTCTATTTCTGAGAGTGGAGTGTTGAGGTCCCCTACTATTAATGTATTTTTATTTATATGTCTCTTTATTCTGGTTAAGATTTGGCTTGTGTATCTTGCTGCTCCCCTCTTGGGGACATATATATTTATAATTGTCATATCCACTTGTTGGATACATCCTTTAAGAATAATATAGTGCCCTTCTGTGTCTCTAACTATAGTCTTTAGTTTAAAATCCAATCTGTCTGATATGAGAATTGCTGATCCCAGCTTTCTTTTGAGGTCCATTGGTGTGAAAGATGGTATTCCATCCCTTTACTTTCAGTCTGAATTTTTCTTTAGGTTCAAAATGAGCCTCTTGTAGACAGCAAATGGATGGTTCATGTCTTTTTATCCAATCTGCAACCCTGTGGTGTTTTATGGGAGCATTTAGGCCATTTACATTGAGACTGATTATTGAGAGATATGATTTTAATGATGCCATGTTGTCAGTAAAGTCTTTGTTTGTATTGGCTGTGACTTTCTGTTTTCTATCACTCTTGGGGCCTTTTTACTTTTATAGAACCCCCCGTAATACCTCCTGTAGGGCTGGTTTTGTGGTTATGAAATTGGCTAGTGACTGTCGATTCTGAAATGTCTTTATTTCTCCATCAATTCTGAATGACAGCCTTGCTGGATAAAGGATCCTTGGCTGCATGTTTTTTCTCTAAGAGAGCTTTAAAAATGCTCCCCCAACCCTTTCTCTCATTCCAGGTCTGTGTAGACAGGTCTGACGTAATTCTGATGCCTTTGCCTTGGTACGTGAGAAATTTCTTTGCCCTGGTCGCTTTCAATACTGTATCCTTGGATCTCATATTTGCGAATTGCACTATGACGTGACGTGGTGTAGGTCTGTCATGGTTGAGCTTGGGAGGGGTCCTCTCTGCCTCTTGGACACGAATTTTTGTTTCCCTTGCTAAATTAGGGAAGTTTTCAGCTACAATTTGTTCAAATATCTCTTCTAGACCTCTGTTTTTCTCCACCCCCTCGGGGATGCCGATGATTCTAACATTGGATCGTTTTGTTGAGTCAGTAATCTCCCATGGCCAACATTCGTGGGTGTGGAATTTTTTAAGACCATCTTCTATTTTTATTTTTTCCTCTATTAACCCAACCTCCAATTCACTAACCCTTTCCTCTGCTTCTGTGACCCTGGCCGTCAGAGCCTCTAGTTTTGCCTGCATTTGGCTCATAGAATTTTTAATTTCTGTCAAATTCGCTCTCATTTCCGCCCTTAGGGATTCTATATTCTCAGTAACATTTTCCTGAATACTTTTTTCAAGTCTACTCATTATCTTGACCATTGTTACTCTGAATTCCATTTCTGATAATTTGGTTACATCCATATCCGTTACCTCTGTGGCAGAGGCCACAGACTCACTGTCTTTTCTTTGCTGGGGGGGGCTTCTCTTTCTTGTCATTCTAATGAGGAGAGGTTGCGGGCTTGTCCAGAGCGCAAAATTATTGACTGGGTCCCAGGCCGTGCCCCTTGTTTTATAGGGATCTTAGAGATGTGGGCTTCTTCTTTAAAGATTTTATTTATTTACTTATCTGAGAGAGGGAGACAGACAGTCAGCAAGAACGGAACAGAAGCAGGGGAGTGAGAGAGGAAGAAGCAGGCTCCCAGCGGAGGAGCCTGATGAGGGACTCCTTTCCGGAACGCCGGGATCACGCCCTAAGCCGGAGACAGGCGCTCAATGATTGCGCCACCCAGGCACCTCGGGTTGTGGGCTTCTTGATTTTTCAGCCTGCCTTCTGTGTTCTGGGGGAGGGGCCTGCCGCGCTGATACTCAGGCAACCCTGTTTGGTTAGAGTCTCCGTGTCCCCTGCGAGGGAGGATGGGGATGGGCACTCTATGAGCCTGTATTTCCAGGCTTTTGTTCTCTGGCGGCTTTCCCTGGCGGCCGGCTATGCCTCTTCTGAGGGTCAGAGCAGCAGAGGCTGTATTGTCACAGAACAGAGGGATTGCGGCCCGTTCTCCACTGATGTTCTGGCCACTTTAACTTTGTTACTGTTGGTGCTCCTCAACCCTGCAGCGTCCCGGGATGTGCGCACCAACCCGGCGTCCCTGCCCTCACTTCCAGGGCCGGCGCGTCTCTGTCCTTTGTGTTTCTATGCCGCCAGCCACCGGCCACCCCGCGCGCTCCCGGGTCTCCCGGTCTCAGTCTATGCCCGGTGAGCACACCTCGATTCCAGAGTTTCGTGAGAAGCCTGGTGGCGCGCGCACCCGGTTCAGGGTCTCAGTCTGCTGTTTCGCGGGTGCCGACTGTGAGTCCGCCCGCTCCCCCATGCAGGCGGCCCGCCAGCCGCCCCGCGCGTGCTCCGGGAGCTCCCAGTCTCAGTCTGGATCCCGTGAGCACACCGGGATTCTGGTGTTCCGCGAGATGCCTGGTGGCGCGCGCTCCCGGCTCACCGGTCTCAGTCCGCTCTCTCGCGGGTGCCTTCCATGAGTCCCCCGCTCCCCCGTGCAGGTGGCTGCCGCTTCCCGGCGCCCGAATGCGACGGCTCCCTCCCCCTTCCGTTTATCTTCTGATATCTGTGCGCGGTTTCACGGCTCCCCTCTTCGTACCTCAATACTCAGCGCTGGAGATGTTCATTTGTAGAGATCCAGATGCATCATCCTGCGTCTCAGGCTGTTTCCGTGGTTATTTAGGCTGGTCTGGTACCTATCCAGCTCGACTCAGGGTACCGGCTGAAAAAGGGGTCCCCTACTCCTCCGCCATCTTAACTCCTCCTGGAAACTTTTCTTTTCTATTTATTTATTTTTAAATACTTATTTTAGAGAAAGAGAGAGCATGACCCCGAGTGTGGGAGGGGGTGGAGGGAGAGAGAGTCCTCAAGCAGACTCCCCACTGAGCATGGAGCAGATCCCAAGACCCTGAGATCATGACCCAAGCTGAAACTAAGAGCTGGCCGCTTAACCAACTGAGCCACCCAGGCACCCCAGTGTGGAAGCTTTTTAATTTGATGTAGTCTCACTTCCTTATTTTTTATTTTGTTGCTTATGCTTTTGCTACCATATCCAAAAAAAATCATTGCCAAGATCCATGTCCAGGAGCTTTTTTCCTGTTTTCTTCTAGCAGTTTTATGGTTTCAGATCTTACATTTAAGTCTTTGATACATTTTGAGTTAGTTTGTGTGAGTGGTGTCCACAACTTTTTAATGTTCGTAATAAATTTGAACATACAACATATCATCCAAATTTATTAGACAGCTTGAAGTATAGTAGTCAAATCTCTAGCATAGATTAGTTTAAATGGGTAGCTCTCTTAAGACTTTAAAATTTGTCCTTCTCATAGATCTGAACTCCTAAATGTGTAAAATGAAGCATTAATTAATGTTAGCAACACTTTTCAAAATACTACTTAAGTTCCAGAACAACCACAATGCTCAGAAATGGTCCCTTTCCAGGTTATTTCATGCTCTCTGTAAGATTTCTGGATTGGGTATGAGTTATGTCAAGTATGAGTTAATATTGATATTATTTCTGTCTTTTTCACAAACCAAGAGCACACTTCTAAAGTTGTCAATAGTATGAAAAAAAATAAGCAAATTTTGGAATAGGTGACTTGCCTACATTAACTCAAGTTGACTTTGTTCTTCTGAATGATGATAAATACTATCTTGGAGTAGAATAACATGGAAATTCCGTAAACATGTTTAGTTGAAAGTATCCCAAAGATACACAATAATTCAATGGAAGATATAAAAGTAGATCGCAGAAACAGATTTTAGGTTCACTTCTATTTCATTATCTTAATTTTTCTAGTAAAATTAAGATTTTGCCTTGACTATGTAAGTGGCTTATGAAAGACTTATAAAAGTAATATGTAGGGACATTTGAAATATTTTCTTTTTGCTCACTTTGAAAAGATTTCCAGTTTGCTTCTAAATGCATATCAAATTTGAAAGGCCAAGTGATTTAAGACCGGTATATCATTACTTTCCTCTACAGTTTGTTCAAGCAGATAAAAAGTATGCAAGAATCTGAATGTTCCTTGCAACAGTAGCTTCAATTTTCATCAGCCAAGACCCAATTTGTGTCAGAGGGTAAAACTTGCCTGATTAGATCTTTTCAAAAAGCCATTAAACGACTTTCAATGTTCTTGCTCTCTCACATTTAGGACACTAAACTTTTACAGAGACAGACTGTTCGAAGCCTTCCTAATTATTTCCATTATTATCCAAGAAGGATTACTAATGTTTAGCCTCCATTGGAATTCTCAGAAGTTCTCAGTGCAAATTATATGGCAATCTAAAATGCCTTTCTCTGGCTTTATGGCCTGATTATTATTTAGAGTCTCTCCAGCAGTGAACTTGAAGATCATGCAAATGTGCTCTTTGGGAAAGTCACTGTATAGCTGAATAATTTGTTTTGTAGGAAGCCAGCTCAAATTTATCATCAACCATGAAAATTCTTTATCAATGCTTTTCTATAAAGTAGGCCTATTATTATGCCAGTTCCACTTTAACTCTGACAGAAAGCTGATTGGGAATGCTATTATTAAGTCATAAATGCCTATTTTAAAATATGTTGCCTCATATTATTACACTGTATCGTTTCATTAATTCATGTAATATATCCTTTGGTTTTTAGTATCTTCTATGTCATAATCAAAACTAAAATAACTCTAAAAATGTAAAGTCTATAGCATAGATTTAAAGTCAAGAGTCCGTATGCGTCTACAACTTAATATGTATAAATACATACAAATTTAACTAGACAGAAGTGACCATGTTCACTCACTACATGCAATATTTACAATGCTGAATAGCAACTGTATTTTCCAAGATATTCACAGTTCATAATATTGTGAGATAAAATGTAACTATAAACATTAATCAATGGCATGTTTATTAAACCTATATTTCTTAGATCATAAGATATACTGATGAACAAATTTCACTGTGTAATAACAAGGAGCCTAGAGCCAAGTGGGAACAAAAATACCTAAGTAATTCTAATTTGTGAGATAAACTATCAATATAGGGATTTATTCAGGATACCACTGGCACACCTTACACCCATTCAGGAAAGTTGTTAACAAGCGATATTCAAATAGGACCTAATTAGGCATGAGGTCCTAGAATAGAGAGAGTGTGCCAGTCAGGAGAAGACACGTCTACATGGACAGTAGGAATATGTTACAACATAGGTTTAAAGTCATATTAAATCAGAGTTAAAATGGAGTTTGGCCTTCATCTTGATGTTGAGATAGATCACTGAAGGAGAGTGATATAATCACATTTCAGTTTGGAAAGATCATCCTGGCTCAAGTATAATGAATGTTTTAGAGGGAATAATGGAATTAGACCAGTTCAGATAAGAAATGATACTGTCTTACCCTGTGGTAGTGATGGAAAAGAAAGAAAAAAAAAAAACAACATAAAATAAACTTACTTCTCAACTTATTCTGTTAGGACTATTGTTTTGTAATAGACTTTACAGATGTTACTTTTAAAATATTCTGTTAGTCTGAGGGGCCATTTATTTATAGATCTCCTTGTATTATTTGTAACAATATTGTATTTATTTTTTTAAAGGTTTTTTATTTTTATTTATTTGACAGAGAGAGAGACAGCCAGCAAGAGAGGGAACACAAGCAGGGGGAGTAGAAGAGGAAGAAGCAGGCTCCCAGCGGAGGAGCCTGATGTGGGGCTTGATCCCAGGACCCCAGGATCATGCCCTGAGCTGAAGGCAGGCGCTCAACAACTGAGCCACCCAGGTGCCCCTGTATTTATCTCTTAAGCACAGATTCTCTACACATCATCTCAAGTTCCCAGATTGTTTTATCTATTAAAACATTTATCTTTAATCATCCAAATGTGACTAAACACTATCTGAAAAGTCCCATAGTATTCCATACCTGTGAACACATTTACAATTTTGTGCTGAAAGATACATGAAAACAAAGGCTTAGATATTTGATCTTACTGATTTGAAGAAATGATAACATGAAAAGAGAGGTAAACGGAGGCTAAGAAAATGTAAAGTGTGTACTGTGGAAACAGACATGTTATCTGAAAAGTGAATTGTCTGAGGGAAATATAGATCTGAGAGACATGCATGAAAAATGCAAAAGGAGAGAGACGTGATTACATACAAATCTAAACTATTTTAACTAGTGCCTACTCATAAAAATACCATCATTTGAATCATATTATGGATTTATGATCTTCTGAAACCGAAACGTGATACCGCTCTCCTTCAGTGGTATGTCTCAGCATCACGACGAAGGCCGTATATGTAGATACACACACATACACGTTTATATACATACACAGATATATGTAAACTTATCATCTCATCGCTCTAACACTATATGTATATGATGAGACTGTTATTCTAGAAAGCAATAGAACACATACATTTTAGTCAATTAGAAAAGAGAAAATGAGGTTCAGATACCAATTTCCGGGTTTCAGGCAAGACACATAACCTCTTTGGGCATCAATGTCCTTATCTGTAAAATGACAAAACATACCCTACTATGTATCTCTTCTGTAAACGTATAAAAAGGAGATGGTAGTTTCGAAAGTGGTTTTGGAAAACATGTGCAAGGGGTTTGGTAATGATTCACTATAGGGAGTGACATTTCTGAAGGAGTCAGAAAGGTAGGGGTAACAAAATTCATTCAAACTTAATAGGAAAAGTAGTATTTACTAACTGTCAGACTTTTAAGATTACGGAAAGAACCAATTTTACATGAATACTACATCTATTCCTCTGAAAATGCTACAAAATATAGGAATCCATAATGTTAGATATTTTCAAGTTTTGTAGTCAAAATAACTTCCTTAATATTTCTTACACATTTCTCATACACATATGCTTCACACATGCTCCCTATTTTTCAGACAAGGTCAATGTTTTCACTACAATTCATTTACACTGTTATTAGAACTATTTTCTAGGTCTGTTGATAAAATTTGGCCTCACACATTGATACCACATTTTTGTAATTACACTGTAATTTTCACTAGTAATTCTAGCTTTTTTGAATATACAAATCATTTCAACTTATTATATCATTGCTTTAACACTTCATACACATCTTGAGACATTTAGGCCACAAAAGATTATATTTAATATTAAAAGGATCAAATATAAATAATTCTCAGTTAATTATCCAAAGTGAAAACTTGAATAACGTGTATAGTCTAAATGTGCAAATAATCAGAAGATACAGATTTTTTACCCTCCTGCTACCAAATGTTTTCCTGAGTTGCTGTCAGAGACAATGTTTACAGTGTTGTGCTTTAATTCCTACTCTCTTGTCAAGATGCCAATTGAAAGCAGAATGCTAAAAACTCAGTGAGAACTAAGAGTGATAAATGAAGTGCCAGCATAATTTGGAAATTGGAAAATGTGCCCTTGAAAACATATTAGTTCGCTCAGTTTGTAACGTGTAGCAGCAGTATTGGTTTTCTCTCTTCACTGCTAGGTCAAGACACTGATGGAAGTAGGAGCTGGCCGAGCCAGAAACAGATCTTCAGCTGGGGTCCAGTAAAGAGTGTGGGAAGGCTTCCCCGAGGCTGGCAAATATCTCGCCCCAGTGGCTAACACCTCTTGCTCTGTCACTCTGCCTGAGATTTCACCCAAAATGACATTCGCTTATGTGGTTAAGCTCAAGTATTTCCAGGAAGCTTAAGCAAGGTACGGTAGCCATTCCAACTTCCAGAAAGTCTCCCTCTTTGCTGTGATTGATCAAAAAAAAAAAAAAAAGAGGTAATTTTTGGTGGAAAGCAGAAATGAATTTGGAGCACTGGGATATTTTTCAGAGAAGAGAGGCCTGGTAAATTTTAGTAGCCAACAGGAAACATGAAACATAGAAGTCAGGGGAGAATGAAAAAGGTGATACGAGGACATAAACAAACACAGAAATGGGTAGAGGAATAAAATAAATAAATAAATAAATAATAACAACAAGAAGAAGAACAACTATAATAACAACTCTCATGTCTTAAACTTTGCCCAGAGCAGTCCCAAAATATTCTATGTGGAGAAAGTGTAGCAACGTGTCCAATGTGTAACTAAGATCAGTGCTCCCCTTGTGCGATGCCATGATCTTGCCTGGCTCGTGGCCTAAACAACTGGGTGAATCCTGAAATCTGCTCCACTCAGGAGAAAAGCTGGAGTGGCACATCGAATGTGCACATCTTCACAGCCTGGAACCTCAGGGTGGTTCCAGAACACTTTTCTCCTTCGCTTCCACGTTGTCCAGTTATGTAGTTCTATCAATACGGGTAACAGAATGTACTCAGAGAATTGGATGAGAATGGACTCTCCACCAGGAAGGTAAATCAATGTAACACAAAAACAGATATGGCTGTCAGAGTGGAACACGTGTCTTTTCCTAGCTGGGTATTTTGTCTCTCACAACACAACCTTGCAGACTATCAAGGATATAACAATTTTTGAAAGGGTCATGTTAGGAAAAGAAAATTATACACAGATGCAGCATTTTCCAATCTCTGTGCCATAGATAAGGTAGCTCTGAGAGTAACCAGGAAGGGGCTTGAATAGCCTGAGCCACTGGATCACTGTCACACACACTATAAGAAGCATATCCTTTTACAGTAGGCTGTCTTACAAAAATGTCCATTTTCCGGGAGTGGCATAGTACCAACAAAAGATGTTTTTGTTCTCCATTACCACACTGTTTAAGAAAAGGCGAGAAAACATTGAATACAAACAAGGACGAAAACATCCTTGAGGGGGCTTAACCAAAATATGTGTGCCAACAATCCTGCCATGCCTGTACAATAAGCACATAAAAACACCAAAACTAATTTATTAAATTAAAACACACAGAACTGTACACAGTACAGAACTTTTGCCAAAGTTCAAGGGTAACACACGTGAAAAGTTAACACCTTCCAGAGAGTCTTTCAGTAAATCCTGAAAATTCCTATCCTCAAGTCCCCTGCCTTTGAGAGTGCTTATTTCTAACTTCTGCCTTAGAATCTCCAGCCACCATTAGCACAATCTCCTCCTTACTAGCGAGGTTAGACCTTCCCTGACACAAATCCCTCGTCTTTAGGATGTAACACTAGGTCTGCATTATCAGTCTAGAAAGACCCTCTGGTGGCAGTTGTGGTGCAGGCTCCTGGTGGGTCATTTTGTGGTTATCTCTGGTCCTTTGCGTACCTCCAAATAATATTAGCCGTGAGGTGATGGGTTTGACACTGCTAATTTCACAGAAGCATCTAAGGCATGAAAGGCACTTAAAACTGGCTTCTCTTTGAGTATAAGGGTAAGTTACAGACCTTTATCTTTTATTTATTGGTAACGGTTGAATCAGATGTACATGCATATATATTTACACACACACACACACACACACACACACACACACTCGTCTATGTCCCAAAGATTAACGCTGAGCCTTATCTTATCCTAAAGTCTCCAAACTGCTTACTGAAGTCAGGCAGATGAGATGAGAAGAAATGAGAAGGGGAGGGGAGGGGAGGGGAGGGGAGGGGAAAGAGAGGACAGGAGAGAGTGGAAAGGGAGAGAAGAGAAAGAGGAGAGGAGAGGAGAGAAAGAACACCACAAATCTCAGTGGAAGAGGCCATGCGTAAGAAGCAAGCTGTGTGGTGAGAATGAAGAAGTGAGCACTAAAATTCCATCAAGAAACGACTCTTCAGCTCCACTGCCTGCCGCCACATGGGAACGAGGACCAGGTTTCCAGAGCTTCCAGTTCTTACACAGAAGCCAGGAATCCTCATGTACAATTTCTTATATGTTAACTCAAAATAGTCAAGTCTTGTGCAGACCAAACAAAAAATTTCCGTGAGAAGGATTTAGTCAATGAGCAGTGAGTGTGACCCTCAGTCTAAACAAATAAGAAGGTAGGGAAACATCTGCCTAACTGCTTGATCATTGGCCATTTATCTCTCAACACCCGAGTTAGTACTTCTGGATTCTAAAGCATTGTTTCTTCCCCTTCTTCAATCAGACACTTTCAAATCATGCTGCCTCCCCTACACAGACACACCCCAACACACAAAGTGAGACTAAGAAAGGAGTCTACTGCTGAGCCAGGAACATATCTCTAAAAGTTACCCTATCCCAGTTAGAAAGAACCCTGGAGGAAACTTCCTCCACCTGACCTGTTCAGACTTTTTATCTTATCCAAGACCCATTTCCCTGCCAGGCTCACTGGGGAAGTAGAAGGAGGATTCCTCTATTAAGTGTGTACTAAAACTATTGTCTCCTCCCTCGATCTACCCTTTCGATATGAGTTCAAGCTCTCATCACTTCTCATCCGGCCTACTTGTCAATTTACATGAAGTTCATCGCCACCCTCTAATCCAAACTCCCCACTGTTGACAATATCCTTGCTTATGCCTTAGACACCATCATAGACACACCAAAGTCACTCTCTGCATTGCCTTGAACTTTCTTATGGTTACCAACTGTGACCACAGGCTCTCATGTACATTCTGTCCCCCTATTATACTCATCCCCAGACTTAAATCCCCCTTAACACTGATCCTTGAAATTGGTGTTTCAATCAAAATCCATTCAACCAGGATTTAAATTGAAAATAATGTAATAATGACAATTTAGTGAAACATGTTAGAATCAGAGACTTGATGAAAGACAGAAGGTAAGATTTTTAAAATGAGAGATTACTCAACATTCTTCAAGCCACATTTCTTTATTTTTTATCCTCATTCACATAGGATTGATGTTATACCTAAGATAGTTGTAAAGATTACAACTTAGAAGGAGGAATATATGTATGTATTCTTTTAGGAGTTATCGTCTGAAACCGTTGACTATCACCAATATTGAGGATAAAGAAATGTTTTGACAGGCTTTTGGATTTCTCATGTTGTATTTCTTTTTTTTTTTTTTTTAAGATTTTATTTATTTATTCGACAGGATAGAGACAGCCAGCGAGAGAGGGAACACAAGCAGGGGGAGTGGGAGAGGAAGAAGCAGGTTCCCAGTGGAGGAGCCTGATGTGGGGCTCGATCCCAGAACGCCGGGATCACGCCCTGAGCCGAAGGCAGACGCTTAACCGCTGTGCCACCCAGGCGCCCCTCTCATGTTGTATTTCTATCAAGAATTATGCTTAACTTGTATGCTCATGCTACAAGTTAACTGCCTTTTCAACATTCTTTACAATCTTCTGCATGACAAAAGATACCATAAAGGAAATTAAAGACAAGCAAATTAATAAGGAAATGACAAAACAGTGAATAAGGTTAAATGGATAAAGATACAAATAGCAAATTCACAGAAAAACCTATACAATGGGACACAAAATTATGAAAACATGTGCAGTCCCATTAATAATCAGGATTGTACCATAAAACAGCAATGGGATTTTTTTAAAAAATCAACTAAATATTATTTATTGTTGGATAATTTTAAGTGTAAGTGAGAGTATAAAGAAATGGGCATTCCTAAACTGGGGATGAAAATGAAAATTGGTATACAACTTGTTTGGAAGGAAAATTAATTAGGGAAATTAAATATGCACATACTCCGTGGTGCAAGATTCCATTTGCCAGCCTGTACACCAGAGAAAAGTGTGTTACATCTTCAAATAGGCAGACACTGAGTGCTCTGCATGGCTGTCTGTAGGAGGATAGTGCATTTAGAAAAAAATGGGGCAGAAACAGAAAGGGAGTGATAATGTCAAAAATCCAGATGCAAACTATGGGTGATTTGCTGCCATTTATGTCACCAATATTTAGTGGAAGAACAAAGACTTAGGGTCACCTTAGAAACCATGAAATGTTATGTAAATATCAATCTTAAAGCTTTGGGAATATTTATCAATCTTTATAATTTATAGGTAATGGGCACTGGATGCTAGATCATCTGTTGATGTTAGTTCATCAGATTCTCAAACAGTTCATGAAGATGAACAACGTTTTTAGAGTTAATAAAAAAGGATTACTGAATCTATTATATATATTTTGATTTTAGGATTTAAAATGCTTTTTGTACTTCTCACAGTCAACACCGAGGTCTATGATACAAAGTACATTGATAATAATATTTACAATATAGGATTGTTATAGGGGTTTCTTGAGGTAATGTATGTAAGTACCCTACGGATATGCGAACTGCAAGGCTGGTCTGTGGGAGGGACTCATTATGTTGTTCAGTCATACTAGTATTCCACTGACTCAGCATCTCTCTCTAAAATAACGGTATTTATGAATTCAAGACATACCTTTCATGAATAGCAAGAACTTGCTCTATGACAAAAATAAACATAACACTTTTGTTTCTGTTGAACACCAAGCCAACTCTTCCCTTTCAAACCATGTTTACAAGGGAAATACTCATAAAGCTGAGATGGCTGGTGGTTCTAAGGATCACCTAGAAAATGGATTATCAGAGATTGATTAGACACTGACTGGAGACACCAAGTAAGACAACAGTAACAAAGTAAGACACAATGGTCTTGGTAAGCAAGCTGTGATTCAGAAACTGATAATCGAAAGTGCAGTGATCAGCTACTATTACAGCAACCAAGTGATTTCCTCCAGTTCGGGCTCTATTTCTGATATAGCGTCATATGTTATCAATGAAAAAAATAATAACTAAATCTCCCTTCTCCTAATTTCCAGTTCCCTTCAAGAGAAACAATAATTTTATCGCCCCATTGCTAAAATGAAGTTGCATTAAATACATCCGCTCTCTAAACTTTCTGATGTGGTACTGTAAAAGTAGTTAGGTTTCCACTATAACACTGAATGAAATCAGTGGCCGTAATTAGGACCCAACTTACGTCATAACAGTACCTGAAGGGGGGGGGGAGTATTTATCTCAGTGTTCCTGCTTTTCCATTCTTGGAAGCCGGTTTGGATGGATCCCAATGCCCTATAAGTCCTCCTGCGTTTGACTATTATCAGTCTCCTCCCCAGGAATCATTCTGCCCAAAGCAAAACTCCACTCAATAGATAAATGCTACCAATCACGGAAAGGGAAAATTGAAAACTTGTAAGTATTCCCCAATATTAATGTGCCTGAACAATCATATTTAATTGGTTCTCAGGTCTATTATTTGTTCTGTCTACCCAAAGAAAGCTCTATTGTAGTTATTTCAATGATGAACTTGCTTCTTCTCAAAAAGTTTTATTATTCTGAGAAATTGCTTGAAAATAGCAGAAGTTGTAGTGGGGTAGTGAAGGCCTGATAATACATTCTAAAGGTTTTTTAATATTGTAATTTATGTTAAAACTTGTCCTAATACATTGCAAGATCACTTAGATATTTTATTTTAAACACCGCATGTAGCTTTCTCACAGCTCTAGTGCCATTTCCAGTAAAATGAGATTTTCATGAAAGACATTAAAAAATCATGTTGCATTTAAATGGTGATATTGTTTCAATCTTTCATCAGGCAAGGTCATTTTCGTTCAGAAATTTGACATTCATCTAGAACATTCTGTATCTAAGAAAAATGAAATGCCTACAGTTGCTTCAATTTCCAGACTTAACTACTTTTACATAAGAGTTGAGTTCCTCTTCAGCCCACTAAGGTACTCACACATCTTCCTTTATTCTTTAAGGCCAACCTGTCCTGAAACAGCTCCCCTGGAAATCCGACATAGTTACAGAAAAGAGCCATAAAGTGTCTTATTAAGGGATTTAACCTCGCAATCATTAACATGTAGATATGTATTTCACTTGGGTATAGAAATTAACCTACTATGCTTTATTTATTTTTGAATTTTATACATTGATACCCCTTGTACATTAATACCCCTAATCTGGGATTCAGGGGAGCTAATAAACACCCATTTCCTCCTGTTCCTTTTCTTCCTCCTCCTCACTCATTAGTTTTCTTCTCTAAGAATACACATTAAGAAGTTAAATGCTAAAAACTGAAATTCAACAGGAAACTTTTGCAGGTTTGCAAAGACCTCTGATGTTTCTAGTTAAACACATACCTTATCTCCTTACTCTCACCTAATTTCTTTTTTTTTTTAATTTTTTATTATATGTTAGTCACCATACATCATTGGGTTTTTGATGTAGTGTTCCGTGATTCATTGTTTGCGTATAACGCCCAGTGCTCCATGCAATACGTGGCCTCCTTAATACTATGCTTTTTTTAATACAAAAGGAGGCAGTCTGGAGAGATTTGAAGGAAACACAAAGGCACAATTAAATTATTAACAGTTCTTGATAGATACAGAAAGAGAAGCAGGTACAGTTAAACTTTCATCTGATACAGGCTGGGATGAGGATATCTGTGCCTAGAGGCAAAAGTAAGGAAATAGGAAAATGTACCGATTTTGCTGATGATGTATCCTAAATACATGCTTTATTTTGGTTTCCTTCTGAAAAAATTTACTTTTCCTATAATTTACACTTGTATTCCTTGTTTGATTACAAAACAATTTTACATATGTTATGTCTTTGGACTTTTACAGTATTGTATGTTAGAGCAAGTTTTGGCTATTTAACAATGAGGAAATGGAACTTAAGTGACCTCCCATAGGTATATATGTAATAAGTTGAAGAGCAGGGTCATATACCCTATGTCTTGTGTTTCACTAAGTTTTTTAGGCATCATGTTATTGTCTTAGGGGAAAAAACCCTGCTTTATGAGCCTATAAAGAACATTTTGACACCCTTTGATTTATAAGATTTGTTAGTATGGGCATGCATCAGATTTTCTTTAGTGCACAACAAAATAAATTTAGAAGAGTAAGAATAATTCAAATTCCTAAAGACAACATTGAGTAAATATTTTTAAAAATCAAAATACTATCAAAGTTAACACACACACCCACCCACACATATATGCACACAGCACAAATTTCAAGATACACAGCACAAGAATTTAAAGTCTATCTCCCTTCTGTCTCTTGCTGCCAGAAGCATCCCAGCCAAACAATTATATCTCCCAAGCAAAGATATTGAAACATGATTTCTTTTTGCTTCCCTGCCCTTTATTTTTAACACAATGATTCTGTCCTACAAATTAGTTTCAACTTTTATCACTTAGCTCCATGGACAAGTGTGCTTGCACACACACACACACCTGGGGACGCACACACTCTTCGTTCTGTATCAGCACAGGATCTTCCTTATTTTAATGGCTATAGAAATGTGTTATAATTTATTTGACCAGTTGGACATTTAAGTTATTTCCAAATAAATCTTGCACAGATGTCATTTAGATAGCATGTATGTCACTGGATAAATTCCTAGAAGGGGAATTATTAAGCAAAATGAATTATACATTTCAATTTTGAGAAATATTGCCAAACTGCCTGTTGTATTGTATTAATCTCTATTTCCACCAGCAACGCATGAGAATGCATGCTTTCCTGACACCCCATTGACACATTGTGTCAGTAATTTTTTTTTTAACTATAGGAATAGGATAGGTATGTTACATAGCTGAGTTTCAATTTGTATTTAAGTGAGGATGAGATTTTTCCCCACATGCATGTCATCTTCCCAATCCTTCATTGGACATTGGTCTTTTCCCAACTGATTCACATGGATGCTGGACATGTTAAGAATATGAATTCCTTAACTGTTAAAGGAATTATAATTTTTTCCAGTTTTATCTTTTGTTTGTAGAAGTTTATATGCAGTTTTACTTTAATGTAATTAAACACAGCTATTTATATATTTTTGAGCTTTTTGTCATTTTAAAAAAGCTTTCTCCAATCCAACACCATAGCATTTGAGTTGAGCTTTGCCTTGATAAGTTAACTAGTGGTATGTTTTATATAAAATGTATCATGCAGATGAAGGAATTATCCTATTGGAAAAAAATATCTCCTATTTAAATTTTGGAGTTTGAGATAGTCAACATTTTGCTTTTTGCATGGTTAATATTCAAATGCACAGGCATTGGAAAACAGGCCTAATTGTTTCTAAAGCTATTTCTGGTTCTAAATGATAAAACCACATCTTTGACACAAACAAAGATACTTTGTTCTCATTTCCAGTAGAAACTGACAGCCTCCAAGTCATCTAGTAGTTACCCTAAAGGATCCAAGTATAATTAAGATGTAGGAGATGTAGTTTACATCCCTTTGACCAGAATTAGAATTGTATTTGTCAAAATATTTTTCTTATGTTTATTCTAGCTGAAACTAGAAGCTACTTCTCATGAAGTAGATGGTGTAAAAGCATTTGTGGTTTTGTATCTTTACTG
Source organism: Ursus americanus (assembly GCF_024610735.1). Lineage (NCBI taxonomy): Eukaryota > Metazoa > Chordata > Mammalia > Carnivora > Ursidae > Ursus > Ursus americanus. Next base: position 59,097,566 of record NC_142145.1, read on the forward strand.
AGATTTTACAGTTTTCTGGTGATATTTCTATCTGTGGACTCAAAGCCTCGTAATTAATCATATATGTTGAAAACGCCTTTGTTCTTCATGACATGAAACTGTATTTTTTGAGTGACTTAAATGGGAGTATCTACACATAAACCTATATGCTCTTTTTATATTGATATATACATTTAGTCCAAAAAGTATACAAGTATACTGTTGGATAACAGTAATATTTTGAAGGGATATTCTATAGATTCATGGCTTTGTTCTTTTGTGAGAAAAGATTTTCACTTTTTAAAAAAGAAAACTATACTCACATTTCTCGGTAAGGCAATTCTGTGTAGTTAAATCAGAGAAAGAACGTTTTGTAAGGTTTAGAGAACTCTTTCAGGAGAGACTACAACATAGACTTGCAGTTAGTATACGTGAGTTAGTATAAGTGAAGTAATTATTTAAAGTCCAAGGACTTCATGTGAATCTCCAGAGCAAGTCAAAGCATACCAAGAATTCTCAACATAAAAGAGAGGAGTTGGGTTTGTACATGAATAAGATAATCAGATTTTAAAATTCCAATGTAGTTATCTAAACAGTCCGCCCGTACCAATTGTAAATTGTATTCACTTACTTAAAATGTGTAATTCTACCCAAAAGTTCATTTGTCCCTACAATTTACTTAAATGATGTACTTTTACCCAAGATTTCAATTTCATTGATGTCCCTATAATAACGTGGAAAGTAAAATGGAAAATTCGAACATTTATCCCACATGGAGCAATATGGAAGACTCTAAATAAGAGACTTCAAATAAATACCTTTTTATACAATGAATTGCTTTGAATGAACCAAATTTCCAGTGTTAGTGACATATAAATGGAGATGAAGGAAAATCTTGTCTTTTACTTCTATTTTTATTATTACATACAGAGATAAGATTTTAAACAACAGAAGGAATAAAACCAAATATTTCAGAAAAATAGAAAGTTTTGAGGAGTAATTGTATATGGCATTGTTTATCCATGAGTATAATTTGGTAGGTCTTTCAACCCAGGTGGGAAAAGCAGGAGAGCAGCCCTGTGGGTGGGAGTGTGGGGTAGAGTGGGTGGGTGATTGGCACCTACAACTCCCAGACATATCCTGTGCAGGATTTAATACTGTAAGTGTGATGGAACTTCACTTTAACATTCCATAGCAGAGTGTAGCTTTGACATAAAGTGACTCTACCTTCGATCCACAGCAAGATGGTTAATTGCAAGTACAGAAGAACCCTATTAGGCAGTACTTCCTTAGACGATGACTATGGAGTAGTTTACCTGCCTCTTGGCCACAACTTTTGTAAGCGAAAGGCCGCCTAACTCCCTAAAGTTGGCTAGTATCCATTGCTTGCTTCTAAGCCAGTGCATTTCTTCTGCTCAATTTCCCAATTAAATCTGATCTTTCTTTGGGATCAAGTAAGTGAGCTGTAAGTAATAAATAAAAATACTAGCTAGAGAACAGGTGGATAGGTAGTGAAGGTAAGAGTTTGCCTGGAAGGAAGAGAAAGAAAATACAAACATATTGAGTCTCTAAAAAGTTAATACACATTGAATGTGAATGTAACTACTCATTTTTTTTAAAACTGTGACTCTATCTAAAATAAAAGAGATGCTTTTCTGTGTGACTTTGGGATAATTATCTTTTATTTAAAAAAAAATCAAAATCTGTCCATGCGTTCCCAAGAACATGTACTTTGGCAATTAAATGCAGCAGTAGGGCTATCAGAATGGGAAGTATTTTAGCAATTATTAGTTCATAAAATAAACTTGATTTCTTTTTGAGTCAAGTTCATATGTTTTAAGTGGGATATGCATGGAGCACTTTACTGTGGTTTACAAAAAAACTATTTCATATGGGAATCTGATCTCCATCAAAGCATTACATCCTAGTCAATCACTAAAACCACTAGATCTCAATCACGACATCACCTTTTAGGTTTACAGTTCTTCCTCCTATGTTGGAGGTTCTCAGAATAACAAAGTTTTTCAACTAGATCCAGGAGAACTATGGAGGTCCTCATGTCAGACAGGTAGGTAGCAGAATTTCAAAAATCACATTTGGACAGTCAGGTGCCTTTCTCAGTTTGCTACATAAATTTGCCACAGCCTAACAAGTCTACCATTTTATGTTGCAACCATGTAAGTTATATACTATTTTCCAAACTGAACTTTTAAGAGTAAAAGGGACACCGATAATAAGGATACCAGGAAAACAAACATAATCTGGGCCTATTTCAGGCTAACTGGAACTTAATGGCCACCTTACCAGGGAAGTGTTAGGGTCCTTTGTCTGCTTCTATTTCAAGAATGCAAATATTGACTTTGATATTTATATTGATTAAAGCAGGAAAAACATTACATCTCAATTTCTTTTGATGAAATGTGGATACACCATTTAGAATGATGGCTCACCCTTTCACATCCTATGATCTACCAATCTCGTTACCACTTTTTAAAGCTGGTTCGTACAGAGAAAACCCAAAACACCACTTGTTTTAATATTGTAAATAAAAGACTTGAAACAGGGTAACAGGATTTCTGAAAAGCCAGGCCTTAAAAGGCATAAAATTGCAAGTCATTGTAATGTTGATCTTTATCCCCAAGATGATTTTGATGATGATAAGGTTTGTTATCATTCCTTGGATGAGTGCTGTATGCCAGGTGTTTTGCTATGTGCTTTTCATATATTAACTTTCCTCGCCTATCCAACATCACTCTCAATCTGTCCAGATTTGCTTTATTCTAAGAAGAAAAATCAGTCATAGATAAGTTTGAATTGATTTGTTTAAAGAAGCCCAGCTAGTCACCCAATGGAAGCTTCTGTGTTCAAACTGGGATACAATTCCAATCCCCATGCTCTTCTTGAATAAGCTACAATACCTTTATGTCATCTTTCTTAGGAATTTTAGGATTCCTCCTGACATAGTACTGTGGTCAGCCTTGTTCCCACTGCTGACTTATACATTAAGGAATTAGTGGAGACATTTGAGGCCATCAGGAAACAGAACATGATGTACATTTGCCAATGTGTAAAGAAGGAAAATGTCCACATTACTAGCAAAATAATAAAAGCCACGTGTACCTAATCCACAGCAAATAATATTGACCGGAGACAATAAACCGTGGGAACTGACATGGGATTGGAAGATAAGAAATTCTTAGTAACTGCTTTGTCAACGCCAAATTCCCCATGAACTCCTCTTTGCAGCCCAGTAATAAGGGGCTCCTCTACCCTGCCACCTACCAGGCAGTCACATGAGGAGAGATGGGAGGTCTACCCAGTACACGTTCCATAGCAGGCACCAGAACACCTACGTGCTGGTAAATATCTGTTAATTGCAAGAAGGACCTAGAATTAACTAAATCAGGGCATTAGTCAAATGGATAGGAGTGTTTCCCATCTGCAAGGCCTCTTTTTTCATTAAGTTAGTATTAATATATGACTATTATCATTTCCATCTCTCAAATCAGAAAACCAGGCACAGCAACGTTACTAATTAGATCACACCCTTTCTAAGTGATATAATCAATTAAAAGATCTGGGTATTTTAATTTGAATAAGACTGTAGGCTTAAGTACTATGCCCCACTCTGCTTTTACTAAATTCTACAAATAAAAATTTAATTTGCAATACTGAAGAAAAATCATTAAAGTACAGATATGTTCGATTTTTAAAATGAAGTGCTTCTATTATTTCAATCCACATTATTATAAAGCTATATTTAAAAAAAAAATTATCTTCAAAATGTTAACGAGGTTGCCCAAGGTCTACTCCTTAAATGATCTGAGCTAATCATCCTGCTTGGCCACTCCCTGACATCTCGATTTCAAGAAATAAAAGTTCTAGATGAAAACACATATTGAAAACATGTGCTGAAGTGGTGATTGGAAATCAGGCATATTTCACTTCATCAGCTACACGAAGTATCAGGGATTATGTGATGTTTCTACGTACACCTTGTCCTGATAGAAATAAAGTTGCATTTTTACCTATATTGTGATTTTACGAAAGGATCACTATTTGTCTTCCTCTCTACTCTCAGCTTCATTCTAGCAACTAATACTAATTACAGGAAGGTTGAATCGCCATCACGTGTGATTAACTTCAATGGCGTCCCTTTCTCCTCCACTTCAGACATCCTCTCCTTTCATGGAGTTCTTCTCAAGGCCACTTAGGACATCGGTGACACCTACAGAGAATACTAAAACCAAACTCATTATGAAAAGTAGTAGGGAGAGCCACTGTAGACAGGAGGAGGCATCTGGGGAAACCCAACAATAACAACAAAGGTAGAGCTGGAGCAAATGAAGATTGCAGCTGTGTCCCTACATCCCTTAGCACTATGGGAAAGATGAAGTAGGAAATGCTTTAAAAAAAAATTACACCGAATTTTAAAAAATTGTTTAACACTGTTTAATCCTGTTTAAAGCATACAAGAGAGTATCATTAAAAACTTCTCAAGAAACAGCTGTGTTTTGATGCTTTGCTACTTAGAAATGTAACAATGGAAGATGTAGGGTTGGAAGGGTTTAGATTTCATGTGAGCATTCAGGGTAAAGAGAGCGGAGCACTGGGATAAGGCACAAAGAGAAGCTGGAGAGAGAGACAGCAAGAAGATGGCGGATTTGGTATGACATGCCAACCTTAGTGGGCTCAGCTACCACCCTGAAGGGCAGCTTCCGAGTCAGACGACAGGAGAAGAATGAGACACAGCTCAGTCTCTACAGATTCAGTGAGGACTTGGTCTCAGTTCTGAGATTCAGAGGTAAAACCGGTACTGCTGTGCTCTCTGTGGGTGGGTTCTGGCACTTGGCTAACAGCAGAAGAACTACTGCATAGGGGAGAGAGACAAGACTTGCCCCAGGGCTGTATATAGCCAAGGTGTACTTGAAAGTAAATCTGTCTTCATAAACCAGTAAGAAAAATCAAACTTCACTCATAGTGGGCAAGTTAAAACTAGACTTATATCTTTTTATTTTCACATCTTGCTTTCTTTTATTTTTAAAAGACTATTTGAGAGACAGAGAGAGAGTGAGCAGGAGGGGCAATGGGAGAGGGGGAGAAGCAGACTCCCCACCGAGCATGCAGCCTGATGTGGGGGTTCGATCCCAGGACTCAGAGATTGTGCCCGGAGCCAGTCAGATGCTTAACCAACTGCGGGATGAGGCGCCCCTCACATTTTGCTTTAACGTCATTTTGTCTTGTAATGGAAATGTATATATGTTTTGTCCATATTTGCCTTTATATTTAATAAACAGCTATTTTTATATAGGTAAAACACTTTGAATTTTAGTAAACTATGACCATATAAAGGACGCTTTCTCAGAGCACTGCTTTTGTCTGTCAAGCAGCTACGTCATTTAATGGAAACTAAGCCAAACTGTCGCCATAAGCACAAGCATGGTACTCCAATATATATGCTCTTTGAATGCATATTAATCACATATTACACTCTCAAATGGCTACTTGGACCAAGCAAGTAATACATGAATGAAACGAGCCAAGATAAGAAAAATCATAATTGTTGGGGCGCCTGGGTGGCACAGCGGTTAAGCGTCTGCCTTCAGCTCAGGGCGTGATCCTGGCGTTATGGGATCGAGCCCCACATCAGGCTCCTCTGCTATGAGCCTTCTTCTTCCTCTCCCACTCCCCCTGCTTGTGTTCCCTCTCTCGCTGGCTGTCTCTATCTCTGTCAAATAAAATAAATAAAATCTTAAAAAAAAAAAAAAGAAAAATCATAATTGTTGAAATCTATGGTAAACTGATGTGTACTTGCCATGGCTAAAAGGACTCGACTCCAGAAGATTTCTTCCCTGTAGAAAGTGAACTCCATGTTGGCAAATCCCACAATTTTCAAAAGCCAGGTTACATGAAATTTCCCGATTTTTAAAAGTTATTCAATTAAAAAATACTACAGAGGTAAAAACAAAACAATACCACTCACAACAGTCATTGCAATAGAAATACATCTGCTGAATGAATTTGGCTTACAGGCTGCCAGTTTATGACTTCTGATCAAATTTTTGAAATTATCTTTGGGAGGGTGGGGAGGGGAACACTCAATTTGAAAGGAGCCACATGTAGTTTTGCAAGAGAATTTGTAGACGTCAAGTATGCACTCAGAACATTGCCCAAGGGAAAACGAAAACTAAAATAAGACACATTAAGGTTAATACTCAAAGGAAGGAAAAGTCACTCCTTTGCTATCATGCAGACGTACATTCACACATGATTGCTGGCTGTAAGACCAAATCAGTCTGTGAGACTAAACCAGAAAAAGTAAGAAGAATGTAAACAAGCAAAAATAAAAGAAATATAAAAATCTTTCAATTTCTCATAGACAAGGACTAGAAATCCAATGTCAATAAAAACAAACAAACAACCCCACCAAACAACTTCCCTAGGTATTACCTGGCAAACATGGGCATTAATCACAGTTTCACACTAAACTGCAGATTTTATAGCAGTATTTGCTGCAATAAAACTTGCTTAGTCTTAGCGCTAGTTGTAATTTATGTTTTGTTTAGATGAATTCATGAGTTCTCTGTACCTAAATTTAATTAAGGAATGAAAATAAATAGTTTAGCTTATGTGCTTGCTTTGAAAAATAGATATAAATAAAAGGTAATAGTACATGGGTGATGGACACTGGGGAGGGTATGTGTTGTAATGAGCACTGGGTATTATATAAGACTGATGAATCACAGACTGTATCCCTGAAACAAATAATACATTACATGTTAATTAATTGAATTTAAATTAAAAATGTTTTAATAAAAAAATAAAATGTAATAGTACATTTAAAACCACATTTTGCATGGTAAGTATGTCCTATCTACTGGTGAGTTGATTACCAGAAAACATAGCAGGTGCCAATGGGGAATGTAAATATAGTTATTGACCTACTGTGTCAGTGACAAGAGATTAGTCTTTTTTTCCAGGAGGTTGTAATTAGCCTTGCAGAAAATATTCATTCCATACCAAATTAGACTACACATTGTATTTCTGTCACTGAATGTTTTCCTTGATGGTTGTCTGAGTAAAACAAATTGGATGTAGGTTGAAGGTATATCATTCAGGCACCTTCTTTCAAAAGTAATTAGGGTCTTACTCACTTGAAACCAGATAACTACATTTAATGTAATCTTAAAAGGGCCCCTAAGGATTGTTTTCCATTGGTAAATGAATGAGAAGTGGAACAAATTGGCTTTCATGATCACTAAAGTTTAGAAGAACTAGGAAAAGAAAATAACGCTGAATCGAAAATTTAGTCTCATAAGACTAATAAAGGTAAAATACTTTTTTTCATTTATTCTCATGTAACCCCCAAGGGATTTTTGTCCAGTGAAAGTGGCACATGGAAGGATGTTCCACAAAGACTCATTCAGTGATCAGCTCAGCATGGTTCCACACTAGACCTCCAACCAAATGAGAGCTAGACACTCATCCCCTTGGCTTCAATTCATTTAGGAAAAAAAGTGTATCTTTGGATAGCTCACTGTACTCCATGCTAGCACACCAGGATGTTAAGACTTCATTCCTGACTCAGAATATAGGTGGAGACCCATCACTGTCTGACCTAAACCAGGCCACCTGTAATTAGAAAATAAATTCACTACCAGACCAAGAACTAGGTTAGTAGATACACAAAGATTTTAGGAGTAACATCATAAAATTAGAACAGAGGAGATCTTGAAGGGAAAAAAAGGGTTTGGTAATTATTAATGGGCAGAAATGCTAATGATTTTAAAAATTCAGCAATTTTCAGAAGAAATCTTTCCCCAATTTCAAGTATTTCTAGAAAATGAATATAGATGCAGTTTTGAATAGGTTTGTATACCAGAAAACATAATTATATTTGATTTTTCTTATTTTTCTATGTCCAGTGTAAGAAAAAAATTGTACTAAATCACTGCAGGTACTGTCTAATTAAGTCATATTCAACAATATATTTTAGTCTTCGAATGTACCCTACTAAAAGAAATACAATTTTTGAATCAAATAAAAGCTATTTTAAATTTCACTCTGCCAATTTCTAAAATGTATTCAGAAATTTATATGAAAATTATTTCAATGGCCACCGTGCTTAAATCTCTTATTTTAAAATATACATTTTCTTATTAAATCTATTTATTTGAATTTTAATTAACATTTGAATATGTTAATTTGTAAAGATACTTAAATATGCCAATGCTCCTATTTCCTTCCTCTGGGTGGGTATTTGAAACACATTTCTGTAAATTTAAAGGACCCTTTAAACTTTGAAAACATAGCTATTATTTTGTACTTTCAAAACTTGGTGTTGCCTATGACCCTTTTTAACTGAATGTCTTCTAAGCAGTAAGCCTGCCACACTTCACCCATGTAATGGACACCCTGTGGATAAAATCATGATGCTTCATCTTCCTGACAGCATTCTCTTCTCTCCTGAGGGAACTTCTAATGGGATGACTCCGGTGTCTTGAATGTTTCTTTCAATTTCCTTCATATGATACACAGCCTATTCTTATTATGCTGTTTTTTTTTTTGTTTTTGTTTTTTTTGTAAAAATTCTGATCTAGAATTTGGCCTACTGTAGTGTATTGCTTATAGGACTCTCTTTTCAGCAACTTTGAACAGATTATTGAGGTTTAATTGACATACAATTAACCACACATGTTGAAGGCTACAATTTGATAAGTTCTGAGTATGTAAATAAACATATATTGGTCAAATTCTAAAAAGATATGTTGAAATATTTGTTTCTTCAGGATGTGAACTTATTTGGAAATAGGGTAACTGCAGATGTAATTAGTTAATATGAGGTCGTATTGGAATTCCAATATGACTAGTGTTTTGTTTTTTTTTTATGTTAGTCACCATACAGTACACCATTAGTTTTTGATGTACTGTTCCATGATTCATTGTGTATAACACCCGGTGCTCCATGCAATACCTGCCCTCCTTAATACCCATCACCGGGCTAACCCATCCCCCACCCCCCTCCCTTCTGAAACCCTCAGATTGTTTCCCGGAATTCATAGTCTCTCATGGTTCATCTCCCCTCTGATGCCCCCCCCCCTTCATTTTCCCCTTCCTTTAAGAAGTGGGAACTTTGGAAAAAGACACAGATGCAGGGAAGATGGCCATATGAAGATGGAGGCAGAGACTGCAGGGATGTTGCCCCAAAGCCAGAAACACCCAGGACTATTACAGACTGGAAGAAGCAAGGAAGGATCCTCCCGTAGAGACCTCAGAGGAAGCATGACCCTGGAACACATTGAGTTTGAACTCCTAGTCTCCAGAACTGACGTCATAAAATTCTGTTACTTCAAGCCAACCAGTTTGTGGTAATTTATTATAGTTGCCCTAGGAAACTAATAAAATTTGCAATCAGGAAACTGACAACAAAAATAGCAAACAAATGCATCACTTCAAAGAGTTACATGATCCCCTTGCCATTGACATTTCCCTAACACTCACCCCATCCCCATGAAACCACTGAACATTTTTCTGTCATCCTAGATTGCATTTTCTACAATTTTACATATATTTTACATAAATTTATAAGAATTCTAGAATTATATGAAATATAGACATATGGCATGCACTGGATTCTTTCAGCGTAATTATTCTGAGACTCATTCATGGTGTTGTTCATTCACGTGCACATTCACTTGTTGCTCCTTTGTGTTAACAAACAGTATTCCATTACATGACTTTACCACCATCAGTTCATTCACTCACCTGCTGACATACATTTAGATGGTTTACAAAATCCTGGCTATCCGAAATACACCAGCTATATACATCATCCGAGTGTACAAATATCTGTATGGAGTTACACTTTCACTTCCCTTGGGTAGAGAGACCCCTAACTGTGGAATCACTGGGTCACAAAGCAGGTAAATGTTTACATTGTAAAGCAACTACCAAACTGTCTTCCCAAATGTATGAGAATTCCAGTTCCTCCACACCCTTGTCAACACTCGGTATGTGTATTAATTGTTCTTGGTTATTTTCTGTATATTATGACGTTCTGACCTCTCTTGGGAGCCTTCAGACCCGGGAAGAGACTGCCCTTCCCGGAGCTAGAGGATATCTGAAGATAATGACAACCTTCCCACAAGCACGTTTTCACGTACACACCAAGCAGTGCACTGTCCGTGCCCCAACTATGTCTTACCCAGCTCTCCCTCCCACGCCCGTACGGTCGTGTCCCCTTGCTGGGGAGCACACGTGCCAGGACCGCAGCGGTGCCAGAAACCGTGGAGAGTACCGAACCCCGTGGACATGACGCCCTTTCCTATGCCTAAGCCCCTCTGACAAAGCTTAATGCCTACAGGAGGCACTGGAAGAGACACAGCAGTACCCAGTAATAAAATAGCATCATTATAGCAATATACATTCACAAAAGCTCATGAACGAACGTGGTCCCCCTCTCCCCAAATCCCTTATTACAACGCACTCACCCTTGTCTCTGTGACGTGCTAGGAAACATCCACAGCAGGACAGGAAGTGGGAGGAACGAGGCCGGCGCGCCATGTGACACAGCGTCGGCAACCGACTATTCACGCTCCCACTGGAAGGAGGCGGAGCCACAGCTGCTCCCTGATGCAGGTGCGAGTGCGGAGCTGAAGATGCGGAGCTCGGTGCTTTCTCTGCCCTGAATGGGTTTCAGGCAACTAGAGACCACCTCTGTGGCCCCAGACGCACCAGAGTAATTCGAACCAGCTGAGCCTAAAGTGTTGACTCCTTCTTGCCTTGTCTTTCCTGGGGGAATTCCAAGGCGGCTCTGGCACAACTGCCTTCCTGGTTGGATTTACACTCTATTATTAAAGAAAGTCTTTCGTATTGATTTGTTTTTTCAAAAGTCTTCCCTAATTCATCTGTCTGTTCTGCCTCATCATTCCTTTTTGATAGGCATCGAGCATTCTCGCATCTGCAAGGATGAAAATACGGTAGCTATTTATGAGACCGCCATGAAATTGGAAAGGTTGAAAATCAGTTTTTGATACAGATTTCCATAAATAATTTTATTATTATATTCCTAATCTCTAACTGCTGAATGCTAGATGAATCTCTTACTTTGTTTTCTTGAAACAGAACATAATTTAAACTATTTTCGGGTTTTTTTGGTTTTGGGGGTTTTTTTGTTTTTGTTTTTTGTTTTTTTTGTAGCTGGTCTGTGATGTCTTTTAGCTTGAACGAAGTTTTGTTTAGAGAAAACATTTCTTCCTTTATCTGTATAGTCACACAGATTATAGTTTTAAGGGTGGGGGAGGGGCATAGGAAGAAGGAGACCGAGAATCTCAAGCGGACTCCATGCTGAGCACAGACCTGTCACAGAGCTTGATCTCACAAGCTTCAGGTCATGACCTGAGCCCAGATTAAGAGTAGGACGCTTAACTGACCGAGCCACACAGATGCCCCTCTTAGTAGATCTTATTAGGAGTGTATCAAATCTATTAGTCTATAATTTATAGAGAAATCAACTTTTGGCTGTTTAATACTTTTATTGACTATTTAGTGTTCCATAGATTTTAAATTTTAATTTCTGCTCTTTATGTTTTTCTTCCATTTTCTTAGAATTGATATTATCTAACTCCTTTAGAATAATCATTTTTAGCCTTTCTTTTTTTGTATATATACATTTAATGTAATACCTTCTGTCTAAACAATTTTGCCTGCCTCTGCAGGCAATACTAGATTTTTAAAAAATTGTAATTCAGTTCAAAATATTGTCTGTGGATTATTTAGTAATATATAGCTTTACTGTATAACGCTTGATCTGTGGATTATTTAGTAATATATAGCTTTATTTTCAAATATAAGGACATATTCTAGTCATCTTTTATGACTGAATTCCAGTTTAACTACATTGTGATCAAAGGACTTTCTGAATTATCTAGTACTTTAACATTTGTTGAGATTTTCTTTTTACTCCAGTCTATATAAAATTTTTTTACAATACTCTTTGATAAATGTTCATGTGAATGTCAAGAGAATCTGTGCTTTCATCTATTTTGTTCTGCAGCACTTCATATATATCAATTAGGTAAATATCTTAATAACTTCTATAGATCTTCTATGTGCTTATTGAATTTTTTTCCTGCTTGGACTTAGTTATGAGAAATGTGTGTTAAAATCTTCTTCATTGTGGATTTTTGCACTCCACCTTTTACTTTTGCCACTTTGTTCTGTATATATTTGGAACTTAAATTGTTGGATGCACACAATTTTAGAATTATTAAATCTTCTTGGTAGATTGACCTTTTTCATTATGAAATGTTTTTCTTCTATTTATTTTTTTGCTCTCTCTTTATTTCTAGTGATACTTCTTGCCTTAAAATATTCCCTATTTGACATTGGCATAACTACATAAGACTTCTTTTGGATACTGCTGAAATAACATGTTTTTCCATTCTTTAGTTTTTTTAGCACTTTTACTCTTTTCTGTATTTATTTCTAGGAGTATTTTCCTTCTTCTTGAAGACTTCCTTTTAGTATCTATCTACTACTAGTGAATTCTCTTCACTATAATTTTGTGGACATGTCTTTATTTCACCTTTACTTTGAAGGATATTCTCAGTGGGCATAGAATTATATATTTTAAATTATTTTGTTTAAAATGATAATTGCCATTTTTTAAAAAAATTTCTATTAAGAATTCCACTGTCAGTCTTATTTTTAGTCTTTTGGGTTGCAGTTAAGAAATACACCCTTCCTATAACACTAACTTGACTACTAAGATAAGGAAAAACTGAAAAGTGGGAAAAGTTCATAGTGAGGAAAAAAAACAACTATAAGGGGAAGAAACACCATAGAAAATAATTTATTAGACAATTAAGTGACACTTACTTTTGACCAAAGTTTGTAGACTGGCTGGAATTTGATTATTAGCGGTCAGATGAAAACAAGTAATGCTCCACTCTTTGTCAGAATACCTTCCAGAATGTCCTTTAGTAGAACCTGGATGTTACATGAAACTAATTGCCACAAATGAGGTTATAGTTTTAGTAAAATCCAGCATGGATGTAAATTTTGACTCATACTCCAAACCTAAAATGAAAGTAGAACTATGTTAATAACAGTCATATTTGATGAAAATAATTAATTCACTTATTCATTGATCAATATCATATACCAATGAGGTGACAAAAGTTAATTTTCTTTCATTACAATTCACTTGATATATTTTGTTAAAGATATTTATAATATCAGTCAATAAAAATAAATACTGACTTTCAGTGAAGACACGATGCAGACATGGGTATTACATGAGAACATAAACCCTATGAGACTGTGAACTTTGTGTATCTTGTTCTCTGTGGTATCTCTTGCACTGAGATTAAGGTTTATTTCATAGTGCTCAAAAATATGTGTTGAGGGTGCAGGAATGCATTACACAGGTGATGGGGATTAAGACATGCCCTGGGGATAAGCACCAGGTGTTGTATGTAAGTGTTGACTCACTAAATTGTACACCTGAAACTAATATTACACCGTATGTTAACTGGAATTTCAATAAAAATTTAAAAAATATATATGTGTTGAACAAATGGATCAGTTTTTCTCTAAAAGTTGACTTAAAAACATCTTAAGGGTGATGATAATAAGCAGTATAATCTAGTTGGAGAGGCATCTAACAGAAGTCTGTAAACATCAATCTCTTATTCACTCTAAACACATAGTCCAGATAGTATTTACAAATGAGGCAAATCTTGAATGTCCCCTGAGATTGGCTCCATCACTATTTTTAGGGGATACTGAAGTTACCACGTAGTGTGATCTGAGATGTCTTCAGGCCTAGTTTGCTCTAAAAATTATTAACACCTTTCAATGGTATAAACCACCTCTTGAAACTTTGAACTCTTCATCGTTTGCAGCACTTCTGGCGAGGCTACCAAGCTCTGTATATATTCAGTATGTTTTGATGGTAACAATAGTTTGAAAAGAAAAATATGGAAAATAACTACATATATTTGGGTGAGAAAGATAACTCCAAGTTTAGACATATGAGACAGGCCTACATTTCTCACCAATAGCATTTCATGATTGTCTACAGTTCCTGCCTGGCTTGAAGATCTTTAATGTAAAATACTTATTTGGTTAGATAGTGGTGAGGCTCTTGCCTCCAGACTTATTTAGCAACTACCATAACTTTTACTCTCTTAGCATATTATTAGATTCTATGAGTGGTATAAAAAGTGCATAACACAGTCTGTTTTTATGACCATCACAATTTTGTTTTCTGCAAGGAAAAAATAGAGATATCTGCATTTGCTTGAACATGTATTAGAAATTCTGAAACCTCATATTAGAAGTCTGAAACTTCATAGTGGGATTATATATTTGAGGTCTAAATCTTGACTTAACTTTCCTAAAGATATCCATGGTTGGCAAAGCTGGGAAGTTGTGTTATGTAAAACCTTTCTGGTCTACTACTTCTGGGTTAAATTGAGAGTGTTATCACCCATCCTTGGAAAGAGAAAAGTTTCCTCCCCCCCCCCCCGGAAAAACCGGATTACTTTAACCTTTACAAATGTAAAATAATGCCACCTAAAGGAGCTCCACTGATACAAAACAGAATTAGCATGCAGAATCTACTTTCATGTGAAAAACAGAGCAAAGAAACTATAGTCTGCGTCCTTCACCACTACTTCCCTGGAATAATGGAAAGATCACAGCCTTTTGAATGAGATAAATCTGGATTTGAGTCATGTTTGTGAATTAGCACAGGTTTCTTAGTTTCTCACCTACAAAATGGCCTTAATAATGTCGCCACAGAGCATTCTTGTGAAGATTAAATAAGAGAATGCATGTGAAAGCTCTCAGCAATTAGATTTTCAGTAAAAATGAAGTCTAGTCTTCTGTTGTTCTTATAGTTGTTTCCACAGAGTTTAACAGAAATTGTCTTTCATTTCATACATTAGTTTTGTCTTTCTATTGGGTTAACATATAATTGAGGAAATGGCCAAGAGTTACGTGGAAAAAAATCACTAATCATCAGGGAAATGCAAATCAAAACCACAATGAGATATTACTTCACATCTGTTAGAATGGCTGTCATCAAAAAGAAAAGAGGTAACAAGTGTTGGTGAGGATGTGGAGGAAAGGGAAGCCCCCCATACACTGTTGGCAGGAATGTAAATCGGTTCAAACACTATGGGAAACAGTTTAGAGTTTCCTCAAAAAACTAGAAATAGAACTACCATATGATCCAGCAATTCCACTTCTGGCATGCAGCCAAAGGAAATGAAATCTCTATCTTAAAGAGATATTTGCACTCCCGTGTTCATAGCATCCTTATTTACAATAACCAAGATATAGAAACAGCCTAGAGCAATGAGAGATGAATGGATAGAAAAATAGCAAATATACATATATATTTATATATTCCATATAAATAGATGAATGGATAGAAAAACAGCAAATATACATATATATGGAATATATATATATACATATATATGGAATATATATATATTCCATATAAATTGATCAATGTGGAATATTATGCAAACATAAAAAGGAAAGAAATCTGGCCATGTATGACAACCTATATGGACTTTGAGGACATTATGCTAAGTAAAATAAATCAGACAGGGAAAAACAAATACTCATATGTGTAATCTGAAAAAGCCAAATTCAGAATCAGAGAATAGAATGGTGGTTGCCACAGGATGGGAAATGGGAAGAGTTGGTCAAGGAGTACAGACTTCTAGTTATAAGATTAATAAATTCTGGGCATCTAATGATGATTACAGTTAGCAATACTGTGTCATACACTTCAAAGTTGCTAAGAGAGTAGATCTTAAGTGTTCTCACCACAAAAACAAAATGGTAATTATGTGAGATAATGGAGGTGTTAACTAACTTTATTATAGTAGTCATTTCACAAAATATGTGTTCAAATAATCACCTTGTACATCTTAACCTTATACAATGTTATATGTCAATTATATCTCAATACAGTTGGAAAAAATACAATAATAAGGTCTTAGTCTTCTCCTTAGTACCAGTTTTCAGTCAGTTATAACACTGTGGTCTGGAAATACTACTTACCAGTTTGAGAAATAGACTGGTTCTCTCATTGTTTCATTTATGCCTATCTGCCTATCTCTCTATCATCTATCTATCTAGCCATCCATCCCAGATCTTCTATACCTGATATGGATACAAGTGAACTTCAATATTTCTGTATTTATTGTTAAATTTGATATTTTATTCCTTAAATACTTGAACAAAATTATAGTAAGTGCTATATAAATAGTAGATGCCATTATTATAGCTCACTCAGTAAATACCGTATTTTACAATAATTCATTCAAAAAATTATAGGAGAAAAGATATAAATTTCTTCTGAAAACATGGTTAAAATCAAAATTCAAGTTCTAAGCTGATAAAATTCTTAGTAGTAACAATAAAGCTGACAATACTTACTCAACCAGAAAAGTAGTTGACTTATCCCAATCTTACTCAAAGATTTCTGTTAGGTGACTTTAAATATCTCTTCTCACGTACAAAAATGTGTACCTCATTTAATTGAGATAAAGATGCTTTCAATTTCCATTTATAAAATAATGGCCCTAAAGACTTTAAAACAAATAGTTAACACCAGTATGATTTATGGTGGGGATTTCAACAAAACTCCATCACAGATAAAGGTCAAAGCGATAAACTTATATTCCTAATGACAGAGAGTTCCAGAAACAGAGGTAAATCGAAGGTCTGTATACATAATCATGGAATGATAATGTACTAGAGAACACCTGCATTATAACTCTGGCAGAAACCCTGCATCCTAAATGGCTAAGCGGGGAGCAGAGAATGAAAAGATGTTGATCACAACATAGTTACCAACACTCCCTTCACTGCCCCCCCCCACCAAAAAAAGGAGTAATCCAGATTTATCAGGCAGTCATGGACATTTTTTTAAAAGGAAGTTTTTTTTTGTTTTTTGTTTTTAATTTATTTATATTGCATTTTCTTTTAATTTCTGGAAGGATGAATGCACTTACAATAAGTTTTAGCAAACGTATATGATATTTGTAATTCTGTCTTCTTTGTGTAGACCACTCATTATACACATTGGCATTGCCCAGGTGTGTCTTCTTCCCTTGACTACTTGTTTTTCCCATTCTGTGGATTTAACTATCACTTTAGCCATGTGTGTGTGTGTGTGTGTGTGTGTGTGTGTGTGTGTGTGTGTGTGTGTGTCTATACATACAGATATAGAATATATCAGAATCCAGTGTCTCTGTAAGGTATCATTCACAATGTTGGATATAATCCCATATTATTAGCTATACAAAGAAACCTTAAAATGTAACTAATACTCAGAATAAAAGGCAATCAATGAACAACTCTATAAATATACTAAAAACCACTAAATTATAGACTTTAAATGATAAATTCTATCATATGAGTAATTTCTCAAACTATTTCAGCAATAACAAGCAATCACTGGGGTTTCTGAGATGATCCATATGTAATTAGCAGACAAGATTTTAAAAGCATTTATAATAACTAGGCTCAGTATGTAAATTAAAATACACACATAATGATTAAACACATAAATCTTAGCAGATAAACTGAAATGTTCATTGAAGAACCAAATGGAAATTCTAGAAAAAAGTATAGATACATAGATCTTATGTATATGTATACTCCATGTACTTATATCTACATTTATAACTATCTATAGTAAAGTTTTCAACCATAATCATTCTCTACTTGAGACTTCTGTAATAGATACAAGGGTCCAATGGCCATCTTCTCTTTGTCTCATATGCACCTTGAAGTCAACACATTTAAAACTGAGCTTAACATCTTGTCTAAAACTCCACCTTCTGTATACCTCCACAGAAACAACAGATTCCACCCATCCCATCCAATATGGAAACTGAGATTTACCTTTGAACTCACATTTTTCTTCTCCACTCACATCTAAACAATCACCCAGTGAACACAGATTTTACTTTCTTAGTTTCCCTTTTCTTTCTTCTGCATCACTACTAGATCTATCATGGGTAATTGGGGGGAAAATCTCCTTTGTTCTCTTCTGCCTCTGGTCTTATTTCTTTAAATCCATTCTCTAAACAAAGCATAGTTACAAACTGAAATATAACTAGGGGCGCCTGGGTGGCGCAGTCGTTAAGCGTCTGCCTTCGGCTCAGGGCGTGATCCTGGAGTTATGGGATCGAGCCCCATGTCAGGCTCCTCTGCTATGAGCCTGCTTCTTCCTCTCCCACTCCCCCTGCTTGTGTTCCCTCTCTCGCTGGCTGTCACTATCTCTGTCGAATAAATAAATAAAATATTAAAAAAAAAGAAAAGAAAAGAAATATAACTATACTATGGTTATGATCAGGTATTTTCAATGACTCTACATATCCTTTGAATTAACTCCAATCTTCCTATATTATGTGCAAAAGAGAAGATACTTCCACATCCCCTTCTTCAACTGGAAGAAAAAGATGGGAAAGGGAAATTTTAACTTTAAATCAACTAGGAATCTTGACTATTTTATGGGACTGGACATTTTAATAATTGACTGAAGGAACTGACTGGAAAAATCTTGAGGGAAACCCCATCTGAGTTTCAGCTGGAGAAAAGAGAAATGATTAGCCTCATCAAATGAATATAAAGAATAATAAGAGGAGGATCAGGGTCATGTATACTTTCATTCCAAGGAGGAAGGGTTTGATACACTAGTTATATGTGCAATTTTTTATACTCGATACAAGCTCTGTACTTCATGTTCATTAAAAAAAAGAGAAAGAAAAGCTTTATCCTTAGTTTAGAATGCCCTATCTCCTCCTTCTGCCTTACTTGAATAATTACTCTTCATTCTTTAAAACACAACTGGTGATTTTACTTAGCAATTCCTGATTATTCAAATCTTAGTTTGTATTCTGCATCCTTGTTCCCATCATACCCCTTGATCTACACTTGCCATCATCCTTACAGTATTGGATTTTGACCATGTGTTTTGGTTCTGACTATTCCATGAATTCTTTAAAGCCAGAGAATATGGCCCATTCATCTTTGTGTTTTCAAAACTGCAAACCGGACCTGAAATATTAGGTTATCGATAAATAAATGAAATGATGTTGCAGAGAAGGAGAGACAAATGGAACTATCAACAACAATAGAGAAGTAAGTATGATTATTTTTGAGAGGGGATGAAGAACTCCATCTGGGGAAGTTCATACTGGAATGGCAAAAGGTCGTTTTTAAAAATAGAGCTTCCTACAGACCTAATAAGCACTAGTTGAAGTTAAAACAGCACAAAAAGCTAGTTAGCACAATATCATTGGGATGCTTTGAAATTGCACTCTCTTTAGATACAGGAATCTGAACTGGAAATTCTGGGAGTTACAAAAAATAGAAGGTATGGTCCCTTCACTCCTTAACATCTCTGTAACCATGCACCACCTTTGGGGAATAATCATCTTCTGAGAAGATCCATCTGATGACTGAGATACAGAGAATACAAGTGATTCTCTCAATTGCTTAATAACGAAACTAAGACAAAACAAAAAACCTATCTTCTCTAAGGAAAATAACCCAATGCTTTGTGTGAGAGAAAATAGAACTAAGGAATGATTTAGCTATAGAAAACACAAGTATGATGATTATTTCAGTTCCTCTCAGAAGAAAGGAATGTCTTATGATACCACATACAGAAAACCCAAAAGACTACCAAAAATCTATTGGACTAATAAAGGAATTCAGTAAGATCACAGGATATAAAAATAAATATACAAAAATCCATTACATTTCTATACACAATAAAGCAGCAGAAAGAGAGATTGAGAAAATAATCCCATTTACAATTGCACCAAAAATAATAAAATATCTAGAACTAGGGACCCCTGGGTGGCTCAGTCAGTTAAGCGTCTGTCTTTGGCTCAGGTCATGATCCCAGGGTCCTGGGATGGAGGCCCACATCGGGCTTCTTGCTCAGTGAGGAGCCTGCTTCTCCCTCTACTTCTGCTCCTCCCCCTTGTTTGTGCTCTCTCTCTGGCAAATAAATAAGTAAATCTTTAAAAAATATATCTAGGAATAAACTTAACCAAAGTGATGAAAGTCTATACTCTGAAAACTAGAAAACATTGATAAAAGATATCAAAGACAACACAAACGGAAAGATATTCCATGTTCATGAATTGGAAGGACAAATATTGTTTAAATGTCCATACTACCCAAAGAAATCTACACATTAAATGCAAACCCTATAAAAATACCAACAGCATTTTTTACAGAAGTAGAACAAACCAACCTAAAATTTGTATGGAACCACAAAAGACCCTGAATAGCCAAAGCAATCATGAAAAAGAAAAACAAAGAGGAAGTATCACAATCCCAGATTTCAAGTTATACTACAAAATTGTAGTAGTCAAAACAGTATGGTATCAGCATAAAAATAAACACATAGATCAATGGAACAGAATAGAGAGCCCAGAAATAAACCTGTAATTATATGGTCAATTAATCTTTGACAAAGGACGCAAGAATATGCAAAGGGTAAAAGAGAGTCTCTTCAACAAATGATGTTGGGAAATCTCTATGCAAAAGAATGAAACTGGACCACTTTTTTACTTGGTACACAAAAATAAACTCAAAATGGGTTAAAGACTTAAATGTGAAACCTGAAACATAAAAATTCTAGAAGAAAGCACAAGCAGTGATTTCTCTAACACTGGCCATAGCAACATTTTCTAGATATTTCTCCTAAGGCAAGGGAAATAAAAGCAAAAATAAACTATTGGAACTACATCAAAATGAAATGCAAAGGAAATGACCAACAAAACTAAAAGACAATCTAATGACTGGGAGAAGATATTTACAAATGACATAATCAACAAAGGGCCAGTATCCAAAATATATAAAGAACTGATACAACTCAACACCAAAAAAACAAATAATCCAATTAAAAATGGGCAGAAGACATGGGAGATTACTCAAAAAATTAAAAATAGAACTACCATATGATGCAGTAATACAAAACCACCAATTCAGCTAGATATATGTACCCCTATGTTTACTGCAGCATTATTTACAATAGCCAAATATCCTAAAGTGTCCAACACTAGATGAATAGATAAAGAAGTGGGATATATATACAATGGAATATTACTCAGCCATAGAAAAGAATGAAATCTTGCCATTTGCAACATGAATGGATCTAGAGAGTATAATGCTAAGTGCAATAAGTCAGACAGAGAAAGACAAATACCATATGATTTCACCCATATGTGGAATTTAAGAAACAAAACAAAGGAAAAAAGTAACTAACCAAAAACAGACTCTTAACTACAGGGAACAAACTGATGGTTATCAGAAGGCAGTTGGGTGGGGGGATGGGTGAAATAGGTGACAAGGATTAAGAGTACATTTATCACAATGAGCACTGAGTAATGTATGGAATTGTTGAATCACTATATTGTACACCTGAAACTAATATAACACTGTATGTTAACTATATTGAATTAAAATAGAATAAAATAAAAAATCACTTTCATATTAAAAGAAAGGGGATTTCTTAACATGGGTTTTAACTATTTTTTTTACTTTATTTTTATTTTTTTAAAAGATTTTATTTATTTGAGAGAGAGTGAGAGAGAGAGAAAGAGAGAACATGAGCAGCAGGAGTGGGAGAGGGTGAAGCAGACTCCCTGATGAGCAGAGAGACTGATGCAGGGCTCGATCCTGGGACTCCAGGATCATGACCTGAGCTTAAAGCAGATGCTTAACCAACTGAGCCACCCAGGTGCCCCTTAACTATTTCTTTTGAAAAAACTCTACAAAAAAAAAACCTATTACCTTTTCACCTAATATAAAAAAGTGAAAAATTACCATATAAATAAAATTAGGTGCATATGTTTCTATTTTCTTTTGAAAATATATCCCAGGGTAGAAAATGTTGCTTTAATAATGTTATGACTATCTATCATCTATCTATCTATCATCTTTGTGTATGTATGCACACACATTATATATCAAGGATTATCCCTTTTTTAAAAATTTTCTTATGCTACCCTTTTGTTACTTATTTTGAACATTAAGATACCAAATTTTTAAGAACTTCTTTTAATGAAAAGTTTCAAGTTTATTAATTTAGTTTTTCTAATAAAAATGAAGAAAACAAGGCATTTTACAGAACTGACTATAATCACTGTTATATAGCCAATGGAAGGGAAAGGGGATAAAAAAAATATCTTATGGAGTTAACAATGGTTAATTAGTATTTCATGTTAAAGTAAAGACATTCAATTTAAAATAATATTAAATGGCTCAAGTGGCATAAAAATGCTCCCAAGTTTGAGTAACAAAATCTAACAGATTGATTAGAGTTGGTTTGGGTCTTCAGAGTTCAACTCTAGAGGCCTTGTCTCTGCCACCTTACTTTTACAATGACATTTTCAGTGCACAGTGATTACTCATTGGGTTTTCCTTTCCCTCTGAATGGTTTATGGCAACAGGAGTCATCGGCCATGAAATTGCAGGAGGTCTCCGAATAAATACTATCATTGACTGAAGGGAAACAGCTGCACACATTTGTAAAGATTTCTATAACACTTAATGTAAAACAAGGCATCACACTGGACCTGGCGAGGTGGTTCTCCTCCTTCTTCTTCCCCTCCTCCTCCTTCTTCTAATGGAAATATCCTGATTTAGGCAGGCAAAGGCTGGATATGTTTTCTTAAGTGAAAAGCAATGGAGACATCCTGGAACTGCTGCAAAGATTAAGCCCCATTCATATAAACACCCATTTCCTATTCCTTAAAGTAAAAAAAAAAAAAAAGCTATAAATTAACTTACTGAAGAAAACCACAGGCAAGTATATGCATATACATATATGCACATATATCTGCATATTTAATTTACCTATTGGAAATCTTTTCCCATTTAAATTCAAACAAGTCCCTTAATGAGTCTTCATCTGTCCCTTCATTTGTTCATTTGTCATGAGTCCCCAGAAATGAAAGACTCCATTTTATGAATGAAGATAAAATGTTCCTTGAATAGTGAATCTTTCTTAATAAAAGGAGAATTCAGGTTAAAGCAAGGGGGATAATCAGTACTTGAGGGCCTTGGGTTATTTTTTCTAAAGTTTTAATTCATTTATATCTTCACTAAAAAGAAAAATGTAAATTAATCTCTGGGTTACCATTTAGCACACAAGTGAGTTCTAAGATATTATCTGAGGGAATTAAGACAGCCGAAATTATCCTGATATAAGAGAAAATCAATAGTATTCAGTAATGTGTAATTGCATTTTATTTTAGTGAATGTTAGAATAACGACATATACGTGTTAAACCACAAGCATCTTATGGGCTTTAAAATATGTGGTTAGGGGATTTTCCAGCTGCCACATATCCTGCCAGATGCTTCGGGTTTTTGGTCTATTCCACAGATTTGGAATGAAGAAACTTGCTCTGCAGAAGTGCCAGGGCCTGCATTCAGATGCTTTCCTCCAGCCACGGAGCTGCCTGCAGTTCCTGCCCTCAGGATCTCTGCCCATCAACAACTTTGCCTCGAGTTTCAATGTGCTGATCATAATAACAAAGACGAGGAGAGCTACTTTCAGTCACATGAATTTAGAGCTGAAGAGCTCTAATTTTTTTTTTTTTTGGCGTGGTTATTCAGATGAAATTGTATAACACGGTAATGAAACTTACAAGGTTAAAAATTAAAGGCCAAAATAACATTTAAATAGGATGTGAAACACACAGCATAATCATAAAGCGGTAGACTAGTTTCCAAAAGTCACTACAGAACACTAATCTCATAAACTTATAATGAGTACTATGTATATAAAGATATGTGTGCATAATAAAAGCTTAGATATCTTTGACGCAAACATTTGTAATATAAATAACCTTCTCAGCAAACATGTGCACAGGGATATTTTGAAACTCACAACACTTGTCAAGGGGAAATTAATTTCCACTTGAAATAAGGTAATGTGAATGTCAAAAATGCCCTTTGGAAATTTAATCACAAAACAAAAGATCATGCCTAAGGAGTAAATTTACATACAAAAAAATGATCTATCACATGGCCTAAATGTTGCTTTATTGCAACCCAGTTTAGTAAGTAATCTAGCTGTGTGATCTTGGGTGAGTCAGTTTCAGTGTGCGCATATAAATAACTGACTTGTGAGGGTACAGTGAGGCATGTATTCAACAATCATAAAAATAAAAAAGCAAGTCCATGATACCTTATTTTAAAAATTGTAAGATATCTTTATATCCATACATCTATATGTATAGACAGGAGTTATTTACATAACTAATGATGGCTATACTTTCCTATTTCCATCTTAAACACAAGTATACATGTACTTATAAAAAATTTAATTTTTAGATTTGATAATAGTTTATAATATTATGAAATATTCTTCATATCAAAGGAAGAAAAGTCCTATAGGATCATCTCTTCCAGAGTAATAACAAGAGGCAGATTTGTTCAAAATTTTAAAATGACTGTTGAAAAATGTTGAAAAGCTATCAGAGAATTTTTTTTAATGATTTTTTATTATATTATGTTAGTCACCATACAGTACATCCCCGGTTTCCGATGTAAGGCTCAATGATTCATTAGTTGTGTATAACACTCAGTGCACCATGCAATATGTGCCCTCCTTATTACCCATCACCGGTCTATCCCATTCCCCCACGCCCCCTCCCCTCTGAGGCCCTCAGTTTCTTTCTCGTAGTCCATAGTCTCTCATGTTTCATTCCCCCTTCTGGTTACCCCCCCTTTCTTTATCCCTTTCTTCTCCTACCGATCTTCCTAGTTTTTATGTTCCATAGATGAGAGAAATCATATGATAGAGTCTTTCTCTGCTTGACTTATTTCACTTAGCATTATCTCCTCCAGTGCTGTCCATGTTGTAGCAAATGTTGAGAACTCGTTCTTTCTGATAGCTGAGTAACATTCCATTGTATATATGGACCACAACTTCTTAATCCAGTCATCTGTTGAAGGGCATCTCGGCTCCTTCCACAATTTAGCTATTGTGGACATTGCTGCTATGAACATTGGGGTGCATATGGCCCTTCTCTTCACCACGTCTGTATCTTTGGGGTAAACACCCAGTAGTGCAATGGCTGGATCATAGGGAAGCTCAATTTTTAACATTTTAAGGGACCTCCACACTGTTTTCCAGAGTGGCTGTACAAACTTGCATTCCCACCAACAGTGTGGGAGGGATCCCCTTTCTCCACATCCGCTCCAACAATTGTTGTTTCTTGCCTTGTCTATTTTTGCCATTCTAACTGGCGTAAGGTGGTCTCTCAGTGAAGTTTTGATTTGAATTTCCTTGATGGCTAATGATGTTGAACATTTTTTCATGTGTCTGTTAGCCATTTGTATGTCTTCATTGAAAAAGTGTCTGTTCATATCTTCTGCCCATTTTTTGATTTATTTGTTCCTCGTGTATTGAGTTTGAGAAGTTCTTTGAAGATCTTGGATACCAGTCCTTTATCTGTAGTGTCATTTGCAAATATCTTCTCCCATTCCGTGGGCTGCCTCTCAGTTTTTCTGACTGTTTCCTTGGCTGTGCAGAAACTTTTAATCTTTTTTTTTTTTTAAGATTTTATTTATTTATTCGACAGAGATAGAGACAGCCAGCGAGAGAGGGAACACAAGCAGGGGGAGTGGGAGAGGAAGAAGCAGGCTCATAGCAGAGGAGCCTGATGTGGGGCTCGATCCCATAACGCCAGGATCACGCCCTGAGCTGAAGGCAGACGCTTAACCGCTTAACCGCTGTGCCACCCAGGCGCCCCAGAAACTTTTAATCTTGATGAAGTCCCATGAATTCATTTTATCTTTTGTTTCTCTTGCCTTTGGGGATGTATCATGAAAAAGGTTGCTTTGGCCGATGTCGTAGAGGTTGCTGCCTATGTTCTCCTCTAGAATTTTGATGGATTCCTGTCTCACATCGAGGTCTTTCATCCATTTGGAGTTTATTTTTGTGTATGGTGTGAGAGAGTGGTCAAGTTTCATTCTTTTGCATGTAGCTGTCCAATTTCCCCAGCACCATTTATTGAAGAGACTGTCTTTTTCCCACCAGATGTTTTTTCCTGCTTTATCAAATATTAGTTGCCCAAAGAGCTGAGGGTCCATTTCTGGGCTCTCTATTCTGTTCCATTGGTCTATGTGTCTGTTTTTGTGCCAGTACCATGCTGTCTTTGTGATCACAGCTTTGTAGTACAGCTCGAAATCCGGCATTGTGATGCCCCCAGCTTTGTTTTTCCTTTTCAACAGTTCCTTGGAGATTCGGGGCCTTTTCTGGTTCCATACAAATTTAAGGACTATTTGTTCCAGTTCTTTGAAAAATGTCCTTGGTATTTTGATCGGGATAGCATTGAAAGTGTAGATTGCTCTGGGTAGCATGGACATTTTAACTATGTTAATTCTTCCGATCCATGAGCACGGAATATCTTTCCATCTTTTTATGTCTTCCTCAATGTCTTTCAAGAGGGATTTATAGTTTCTAGAATATAGGTCCTTTACGTCTCTGGTTAAGTTAATTCCAAGGTAACGTATGGTTTTTGGTGCTATTGTAAATGGGATGGATTCCCTAATTTCTCTTTCTTCGGTCTCGCTATTCATGTACAGAAATGCAACTGATTTCTGAGCATTGATTTTGTATCCCGCCACGTTTCTGAATTACTCTATAACTTCTAATGGTTTGGGAGCGGCTTCTTTAGGGTTTTCCACATAGAGTAACATGTCATCTGTGAAGAGAGACATTTTGACTTCTTCTTTGCCGATTTGAATACCTTTGATCCCTTTTTGTCGTCTGATTGCTGTTGCAAGGACTTCTAGTACTATGTTGAATAATAGTGGCGAGAGTGGGCATCCTTGTCGAGTTCCTGATCCTAAAGGGAAGGCTTCCAGCTTTTCCCCATTGAGAATAATATTTGCAGTAGGCTTTTCATAGATGGCTTTTATGAGATTGAGAAATGTACCCTCTATTCCTACACTCTGAAGGGTTTTAATCAGGAAAGGATGCTGTATTTTGTCAAATGCATTTTTGGCATCGATTGAGAGGATCATATGGTTCCTGAGTCTTTTCTTGTTGATATGATGTATCACGCTGATGGATTTGCTAATATTGAACAACGCTTGCATCCCAGGTATGAATCCCACTTGATCGTGATGGATAATCCTTTTAATGAACTGTTGGATTCTATTAGCAAGTATCTTGTTGAGGATTTTGGCGTCCATATTCATTAGGGAAATCGGTCTGTAATTCTCCTTTTTGAGGGGGTCTTTGCCTGGTTTGGGGATCAAGGTAATATTGGCCTCATAGAATGAGTTTGGTAGCTTTCCTTCTGTTTCTATTTTTTGAAATAGCTTTAGGAGAATAGGTATTATTTCTTCTTTGAATGTTTGGTAGAATTCCCCAGGAAAACCGTCCGGGCCTGGAGTTCTGTTATTTGGAAGGTTGTTTATCACTGACTCAATTTCTTCATCATTAATTGGCCTGTTTAAGAAATCAATTTCTTCCTGTTTCAATCTTGGTAGTTTATAGGTTTCCAGGAAGGATTCCATCTCTTCCGGATTGCTTAGTTTATTGGCATATAGCTGTTGATAAAAATTTCTAATAATCCTTCCAATTTCAATGGTGTTCGTCGTGACCTCTCCTTTTTCATTCATAATTTTAATAATCTGGGTCCTTTTGTTTTGGATAAGTCTTGCCAGTGGTCTGTCAATTTTATTGATTCTCTCCAAGAACCAGCTTCTAGTCCTGTTGATCTGCTCTACTGTACTTCTGGTTTCTGCTTGATTGATTTCAGCTCTAATTTTGGTCAACTGCTTCCTCGTGCATGGATTAGGCCTGTCCCTCTGTTGCTGTTCCAGCTTCTTGAGGTAGGAATATAAAAACTGCATTTTAGATTTTTCTATTCTTTTGAGTGAGGCTTGGATGGCTATGTATTTCCCCCTTAGGACTGCCTTTGCAGTATCCCATAGGTTTTGGACTATTGTATATTCATTCTCATTGGTCTCCATAAATTGTTTGATTTTTGATTTCCTGGTTTATCGAGTCATTCCTGAGCAGGATGGTTCTTAGTCTCCAAGTGTTTGAGTTTCTCCCAAATTTTTCCTTGTGGTTGAGTTCCAATTTCAGAGCGTTGTGGTCTGAGAATATGCACGGGATAATTTCAATCTTTTGGTATCGGTTGAGGCCTGTTTTGTGTCCCAGAACATGGTCTATTCTTGAGAATGTTCCATGGGCATTAGAATAGAATGAGTATTCTTTGATTCTGGGGTGTAGTGTTCTCTATATATCTATGGGGTCCAACTCATCGAGTATGGCATTCAAAGCCTTTGATTCTTTGCTTAGTTTTTGCCAGGGTGTTCTGTCTATTTCTGAGAGTGGAGTGTTGAGGTCCCCTACTATTAATGTATTTTTATTTATATGTCTCTTTATTCTGGTTAAGAGTTGCTTCTGTATCTTGCTGCTCCCCTGTTGGGGGCATATATATTTATAATTGTCATATCCACTTGTTGAATACTTCCTTTAAGAATAATATAGTGCCCTTCTGCGTCTCTAACTATACTCTGTAGTTTAAAATCCAATTTATCTGATATGAGAATTGCTACCCCAGCTTTCTTTTGAGGTCCATTTGCGTGAAAGATGGTACTCCATCCCCTTACTCTCAGTCTGAATGCATCTTTGGGTTCGAAATGAGTCTCTTGTAGACAGCAAATGGATGGGTCATTTCTTTTTATCCAATCTGCAACCCTGTGGTGTTGTAAGGGAGAATTTAAGCCATTAATATTAAGACTGAGTACTGAGAGATATGATTTTAATGATGCCATGTTGCCAGTAAAGTCTTTGTTTGTATTGGCTGTGACTTTCTGTTCTGTATCACTCTTGGGGCCTTTTTACTTTTATAGAACCCCCCGTAATATCTCCTGTAGGGCTGGTTTCATGGTTACAAAATTGGTTAGTGACTGGCGATTCTGAAATGTCTTTATTTCTCCATCAATTCTGAATGACAGCCTTGCTGGATAAAGGATCCTTGGCTGCATGTTTTTCTCTGAAAGAGTTTAAATATGCTCCCCCAACCCTTTCTCTCATTCCAGGTCTGTGTAGACAGGTCTGACGTAATTTTGATGCCTTTGCCTTGGTACGTGAGAAATTTCTTTGCCCTGGCTGCTTTCAATACTGTATCCTTGGATCTAATATTTGCGAAATGCACTATGACGTGACGTGGCGTAGGTTTGTCGTGGTTGAGCTTGGGAGGGGTCCTCTCTGCCTCTTGGACACAAATGTTTGTTTCCCTCGCTAGATTAGGGAAGTTTTCAGCTACAATTTGTTCAAATATCTCTTCTAGACCTCTGTTTTTCTCCACCCCCTCGGGGATGCCGATGATTCTAACATTGGATCGTTTCGTTGAGTCAGTAATCTCCCATAACCTACATTCGTGGGCTTAGATTTTTTTAAGAGAAGCTTCTATTTTGTTTTTTTCCTCTATTATCCCATCCTCCAATTCACTAACCCGTCCCTCTGCTTCTGTGACCCTGGCCGTCAGAGCCTCTAGTTTTGCCTGCATTTGGCTCATGGAATTTTTAATTTCTGCCAGATTTGCTCTCATTTCTGTCCTTAGGGATTCTATATTCTCAGTAACCTTTTTGTTAATAGTTTTTTCAATTCTACTCATCATTTTGACCATCGTTACTCTGAATTCCATTTCTGATACTTTGGTTACATCCATATCCATTATTTCTGTGGCAGAGGCCCCAGACTCACTGTCTTTTCATTGCTGGGGGGGGGGGCTTCTCCTTCTTGTCATTCTGATGAGGAGAGGTTGCGGGGTTGTCCAGAGCCCAAATTATTGACTGGGTCCCAGGCCGTGCCCCTTTTTTTATAGGGATCTTAGGGATGTGGGCTTCTTCTTTAAAGATTTTATTTATTTATTTATGTGGCAGCCAACCAGCAAGAGAGGGAACAGAAGCAGGGGAGTGGGAGAGGAAGAAGCAGGCTCCCAGCAGAGGAGCCCGATGAGGGACTCTTTTCCGGAACGCTGGGATCACGCCCTAAGCCAAAGACAGGCGCTGAATGATTGTGCCACCCAGGCGCCCGGGTTGTGGGCTTCTTGATTTTTCAGCCTGCCTTCTGTGGTCTGGGGGAGGGGCCTGCCGCGCCGAGACTCAGGCAACCCTGTTTGGGTAGAGTCTCCGTGTCCTCTGCGAGGGGGGATGGGGATGGGCACTCTATGAGCCGGTATTTCCAGGCTTTTGTTCTCTGGCGGCTTTCCCTGGCGGTTTGCTATGCCTCTTCTGAGAGTCAGAGCAGCCGGCCGAATTTCAGCCTCTGTCACAGAACAGAGGGATTGCGGCCCGTTCTCTACTAATGTTCTGGCCACTTTAACTCTCTTACTGTTGGTGCTGCTCCACCCTGCAGTGTCCTGGGATGTGCGCCCCACACCTGGCGTCCCAGCCCTCACTTCCAGGGCCGGCGTGTCTCTGTCCTTTGTGTTTCTAACGCCGCAAGCCGCCAGCCGCCCCACGCGCGCTCCGGAAGCTCCTGGTCTCAGTCTGGTTCCAGCGAGCGCACGGGGATTCCGGTGTTCCGTGAGATGCCTGGTGGCGCGCGCACCCGGCTCACGGTCTCAGTCTGCTGTTTTGCGGGTGCCGTCCGCCCGGCGCCCGAATACGGCGGCTCCCTCCCCCTTCCGTTTTTCTTCCGATATCTGTGCACGGTTTCATGGCTCCCCGCTTCGAACCTCAATACTCAGCGCCGGAGATGTTCATTTGTAGAGATCCAGATGCATCTTCCTGCGTCTCAGGCTGGTTCCGTGGTTGTTTAGGCTGGTCTAGTACCTATCCAGCTCGACTCGGGGACCGGCTGAAAAAGGTGTCTCCTACTCCTTCGCCATCTTTGACCTCTCAGAACTTCTAAAACCTGAGTTTGGATGAGCTGTGTGTCAGCTGTGTAGACTGATGCGTGTCGGAGCGGTGGGCAGCTGGCATAGGCCAGGGGCAGGCAGTGTCTCCCCATTCCTTCCTTCCCTTCCTCCCAGAGGTAGCTCAGAGCAGCCTTCAACCCCTGCATCTCCAGATCCCTTGACCTATGCCTCCTGTGTTCAGCTGGTGACCTTGGAGTTTCGCATGGATTCTACCTCCCATACCCTCTCCTGTAGCAGTTCCTGGATCAGGGGAGGGGTCGGACCCTTGTCTGATTTTGGTCTTCTTCCTGTCCCGCACCAAGCCCAACCACCTTTGCATCTTCCATGTATGTGCTTGGAAGCAAGCCCATCCACAGGGAACCTATTAGCCAAATGGATCCAGGTAATGAACATTGAAGTAGAGATCCAGGATCCATAATAAACCTGCTC
This sequence comes from Ursus americanus, assembly GCF_024610735.1. Taxonomy (NCBI): domain Eukaryota; kingdom Metazoa; phylum Chordata; class Mammalia; order Carnivora; family Ursidae; genus Ursus; species Ursus americanus. Next base: position 59,128,935 of record NC_142145.1, read on the forward strand.
TGAAACCTGTCCCAAAGTCTGTGACTCTCTCACACTGAAACAGAAACAGTAATAGCTTTCTGGACTGTGAAGTGACATGTGTCTCTACGTCCAATCTTGAAGGCATAGGTGCTGAGCCTGGACAGAAAAGGACCATGGCTCCCGTGGGCTGGGATCCACAGTAAGAACTCAGTGAAATCTGAATTCGAGGCATAGAATGAATAATTATTGTAGAGTGAATCCTCCCAAGTAGGGCTTATGCACATTGCAGAGGAAAAGCTTTTTCAAAGAGGTTCCTGAAAGAAAAATCTTTTTAAAAAATTTATTTTAATTCCAGTAGAGCTAACATACAGTGTTACATTCGTTTCAGGTGTACAAGAGAGTGATTCAGTAATTCTATATATTACTCAGTGGTCATCGAGAAAAGTGTCCTCTTAATCCGCTTCATCTATTTCACTCATCCCTCTATCCACCTCCTCCTCTCTGGTAACCATCCGTTTGTTCTCTATTGTTAAGAGTTTGTATTTTGCCAGGCCCATACTCAGGCAACCCTGTTTGGGTAGAGTTTCCGTGTCCCCTGCGAGGGGGGATGGGGGTGGGCACGCTGTGAGCTGGTATTTCCAGGCTTTTGTTCCCTGGCGGCTTTCTCTGGCGGTCTGCTGTGCCTCTTCTGAGAGTCAGAGCAGCAGAGGCTGAATTGTCACAGAACAGAGGGATTGCGGCCCATTCTCCACCGATGTTCTGGCCACTTTAACTCCGTTACTGTTGGTGCTGCTCAACCCTGTAGCGTCCCGGGATGTGCGCCCCACACCCGGCGTCCCTGCCCTCACTTCCAGGGCAGGCGCGTCTCTGTCCTTTGTGTTTCTAATGCCTCCAGCCGCCAGCCGCCCCCCGCCCCCCGCCCCCCGCGCGCTCCCGGATCTCCCGGTCTCAGTCTGGATCCCGTGAGCACACCAGGATTCCGGAGTTCCGTGAGAAGCCTGGTGGCGCGCGCACCCGGTTCAGGGTCTCAGTCTGCTGTTTCGTGGGTGCCGACCGCGAGTCCGCCCGCTCCCCCGTGCAGGTGGCCCGCCAACCGCCAGCCGCCCTGCGCGCGCTCCAGAAGCTCCTGGTCTCAGTCTGGATCCCGTGAGCACACCGGGATTCAGGAATTCCATGAGAAGCCTGGTGGCGCGCGCACCCGGTTCAGGGTCTCAGTCTGCTGTTTCGCGGGTGCCGACCGTGAGTCCGCCCGCTCCCCCGTGCAGGTGGCCTGCCAGCGGCCAGCTGCCCCGCATGCGCTCCGGGACCTCCCGGTCTCAGTCTGGATCCCGTGAGCACACGGGATTCCCGGGTTCCGCGAGATGCCTGGTGGCGCGCGCTCCCGGCTCACCGGTCTCAGTCCGCTCTCTCGCCTCTCGCGGGTGCCCTCTGTGAGTCCGCCCGCTCCCCCCCCCCCCTGCAGGTGGCTGCCGCTTCCCGGCGCCCGAACGCGGCGGCTCCCTCCCCCTTCCGTTTATCTTTCGACATCTGTGCCCGGTTTCACGGCTCCCCGCTTCGTACCTCAATACTCAGCGCTGGAGATGTTCATTTGTAGAGATCCAGATGTATCTTCCTGCGTCTCAGGCTGATTCCGTGGTTGTTTAGGCTGGTCTGGTACCTATCCAGCTCGACTCAGGGGACCTGTGAAAAAGGGGTCCCCTACTCCTCCGCCATCTTAACTCCTCTCTTGTACCTGAAATAGTATTTAAAAACACTCAGCTCAGCCTCTTCTACAAAGTGAGCCAATGCTTATAAACATGGCTAAAATATTCCCTTACCGACGATGACTTCCCAGCCATCGTAGTGTTTAACTGGTATGACTGTGACTTACATTAGTCAACATTTGCAGAGAAAGAACTTAGTGCATCCAGGGGGCACTTCATGTTGAAATTAGTTTGTGACAATGAGCTACTGTGTTTTATACTGTAGTCCAAGGGAATGGTGCCAGACATCTCTAAGGTGTCTAGCAGTTCTACAATTCTGATTTTAAGTGGTCTGTGTGCTTCAGAGATTTGGGCAGGAGAAGGGCAGGAGTCCAGAGACTGTGAACACTTCTGTTACCTGTGCTGACCATGGAGCAGGTAGCCTTCTGTGGGCATCATTTTGATTTCTTGGTACTCTTGTGAAAGGTGCTTTTGTCTCAAATTCCTCCATTTAGGAGCAATTATAATGATAAAAGTAATGTTTATCTTATATCATCTGTGGGCCCTGATCCTGGGCTCCCAGGGAAGCTATCCTTTAACATTTTACCCGGCTCAAAATGACTGAGCAAAACCTCAAAGCATGGGCCCTATTTCTGCCCCAAGCACATGTTGTACATCTGTTTCGAGAAGAAAACAATAACCAAAAATGCCAACATGAAGATAAGAAAAAATAAAGAACCTCTTTGGCTCCCATAAGATTAAAGTCATACTGACATGTACATACTGAAAATGCATGAAATCATTGCATGTCCTAAAGCCGAAGCCTTGGAGGGTCTGAGAGCCACTGACCTTGCCCAGAACCAGGCACACCCCAGCAGGGAGGGCTGGTGCAGAAAGGGAAGGGGCAGGATGCTGAGGGTGGTCTGCAGCTAGAGGGGTCCCTGGAAGGGGCCAGGTGTGTGGGGGGAGCCCGGCCCACGACCCCACCCATGCCTGTGCTGGGTGTTGAGTAGAGGAGGCGCCTCTTGGACCCCCTGCACTTTCAGGGTTCCAGGGGCTTGAGGGCGGGTTGCCCGGCATCCAAGGGGCTAGGGCACCACCCTCCCCGACCAATCACCGCTTGGGGGTGGAGCTACGTCTCTGTGGGTGGTCCCAGAGTTGCAGCGGGTTGCAGACCTGGGGCAGAAGAAGGGGCACTGGGAGAGAGAGAGTTGCCCTGCGGAGGTCCGGGCTGGTGAGTGAGCAGCATGCCCCGGGGTGGGGGTCGGGGGGTAGGGTGCGCCCCAGGTGGGAGGCAGGGTTCTGGAAGGGCGCGTGGAGAGGGTTCATTGTGGGGACTCAGGTGAGTTTTCTTTTTCCCTTTAAAGTCTCTTCCGCCCCATGTCCTCAACTGGCCTTATTCCCCATACCCGTGAACTCCAGGGCGCCCACTCACCTGAGCCTTTGTGGGATGGGTTGCAGAATTTCAGGGTTTCCCCTGTTTCCCGGGAAGAGTGCGGGTAAGGACCTCACAGAATCCCCACCTTCAGTGGGGTGTCCCCCGGTTCTCTGACACAGTGCAGGTGATGCATCTTGAGCAGTACCCCGAGTTCAGCAGGGTGTGCCCTGGTCCCCCAGGCACAGGTGTGGCAGTAGCAAGCCCCAGAGCCATCCCCCAACTTCAGCATTATGCCCCGTGTGCCCCCGAGTTAGTGGTAATTGGCTGTTAGAATCATGCAGGAAAATCCTCCAGGTGGGGGCCTGGAGGCGGGCGTAAACCAGACCCCACTCTAGTTGCATTGGGAATAGACGAATTGAGGGTTTCTTTAGAAGAGTAAGTCTGCTTTCCAGAAAAGGCAAGGTCATTGGTCTATTGAGAATGAAGATAATTACTGCTAAACAACAAGTATGTGTTGCCCCTTCGTCCAGAAACCGAAGCAGGTGTGCAGGCTTTAGGTCAGAGGTGCCTTCTTCTCCCCAGCTGACAGCACTTCTCTGCTCTGGCTCCATGAGACCCGAGGTTTTGAACGTCAGCATCTGAGTCAGGGAGGCAGCTTGTCACAGGACGCCAGTGTTCAGAGAAAACACAGCTGTTTTGGCATAATGTCCTATCTATGTCAGGACTGGAGGTAAAACCTCTCATTATCCCAAAACCTCCTGGGCTTTTCTCTTTTCTCTAGTTGAGCCACAAAGTAAAATTGAAGTAGCTGTCAGCATTCTGGGTTTGGTGCAAGAATTACTTAGTTTCCCTGCAGGTAGAACTTTGCAGGGGATCACAATTTCTCTGTCCATTTATTGCTTACAAATGTATTTTGACTATCTGTTTCCTAGGAACCCTCTTTTATTAGAAAGGGAAGGTGAGATTCACTCTGTGCCTGTTTGTAACATCTAATTTGTTCCTTCATCTAACAATGTTTATTCAATTGGGTCTAAGATATGGTTGAGTGGCCAGCATCTAGAGTTAGATGGCTTTTTTTCATCTGATACAGACTTGGATGATGTCATTTGACAAAGGTGATGTTTCATCATTGATTAGTTTATTCATCAGAAGAGTTAAAATTAGGGTGGAGGGAAAATTCAAAATTATCCAAATGGGCCTGTTCCTGTTTAAAAGTTGAGCTTGACTTTCTAGTTTTACTATTATCTCGATATTTTGAGGCGCCATATTCTGTCTGTAGTTTCTTTGGTGGTGGAGTCAGAAGGAGAGTCTGGGAATTCTTTTGGATAGTGGCATGCTGGTGGCTTCAAGGGGCTTGGCGTCAGGAGCCTTGGGGTGAATTCTGCAACTGCTTGCCTGACCCTGGGTGCATCTCGCAGAGGTTTTGTTTCCTCTTATGAAATTGCCAGCAGATAATGTTCTGCTTAAAGGGGAACCCTCCCATCCTGTTGGTGGGAATGCAGAGTGGTGCAGACAGTCTGGGAAACAGTGTGGGGGTTCCTCAAAAAGTTAAACATTGAACAACCACATGATCCAGCAGTTGCTCTCCTAGGTGCTTACCCAAAAGATACAAAAATGCACATTCGAAGGGGGTACATGCACCATGATGTTTATAGCAACAATGTCCACAGTAGCCAAACTATGGAGAGAATCCCAAAGTCCATGCACTGATGAATGGATAAAGCAGATGTGGGATACGTATATATATGTATATATGTATATATGTGTATATAGAGAGGAATATGACCCAGCTTCAAAAAGAATGAAATCTTACCATTTGCAAGGATGTGGATGGATCTAGAGTGTATTAAGCTAAGCAAAATTAGTGAGGAAAGACAAATATCCTATGCTCTCAGAAAGAAAACAGATGAACAGAGTTGAGGGGTGATGAGAAAGGCAAACAAGGAAATAGACTCAACCTTGGAGAACAAACTGAGTGTTGCTGCAGGACAGGGGCGTGGGGGGAAGAGTTAAATGGGTGAGGGGTATTAAGGAGGGCGCTTGTGATGAGCACTGGGTACTGTATGCAGGTGAGGAATCACTAAATCCTACCCCTGAAGCGAATATTCCATGGCATGTGAACTAACTGGAATTTAAGTAAAAGAAGAAAGGAAAAAGTGTTCTGCTTCATGAGGAGTGAGGTAAAATTGTAGTGATTTGGGCTGTACTGTTCTATAGATGATAGTTGTAAAACACCCTGTCGTAAGATACACTAGTTTCTTATCACATAAGGAGTCCTCAGAAAGCTGCAATGAAAGATTCAGATCTCAGAGCATGTTCATGTTCCACTGATATGTTACAGTTTGCACAGGTAGGACAGAAGGAGAGAAAGGCTACAGAAGGGGAAAGTAGGTGTGAACCTTTCATTAGTTAGCATTATAGCTTTCTCATGAAAGCCTTGCGCCAGTGTGATTTTGCAAGAAGAGGGGGAATCCGGGAGCTTTGCAGGAGACGGGGGAGTTCCAGGTCTGGGTAAAGCTGACAGGGGTCCCAGAGGAGAGCTGAATGCATTCTGCAGCAGGGTGTGGGCAGGGTGGGCTCCAGGGGTGGCTGTGGGTCTCCTGTGTGAGAGTTGTGACAGGTGAGGGCTGTGTGCAAGTTCCTGGCTGAGGACAAGTGAGGCACAGGTGGAGAGCTGGCAGAAAACCTTTTTCTGGGCCACCAGCCTCACCCAACACACACAGCCTCACCTTCTGTCCCTGTCACTCCAATTCAGACTTCTCAGAAGGCGAGTGAGAACACATCAAGAGCATTCTAAACAGAAGGGAAAGCATGTGCAAAGGCTCTGGGGCAGGAGAATTCCAGATATGTCCAGGAGCAGCAAGAAGGCCCTGTGGCCACAGGGGACAGCTGAGGACATGACCTCAGGGAGGTGACAGAGGGCGACAGAAAGCCATTCCAGGGCTATAACCCCATGAGACCCTGTTTCACTAGGCCATCGTGGCTACAGCGTTGAGAACAGATGACAGAGGGTTGAAGATGGCAAGGCAGGTCAATGACGAAGCTTTTCCAGGAACTCAGGCACTGTGGACCAGACAGGTGGCCTTGGATGGAGTGGTTAGACCTATTCTGGGTCCATTTTGAGGATGGAGCTCACAGGATTTGCTGATGAGTTAGATATTAGGAGCAGGAGAACGGAGGAATTGGGGTAACTCCCAGCTGTTGTGGGTTGTCCTGATCGAAGGGAAGGAGAGGGTTTCTGGGGTAAGGAGGTAGTCCGTGTTCCGCATGCTGAGGAAGGTGCCTTTCCCGGTGGATCTGCTGAGGTTTGTGTCTGGGAGAACCTTTCACATCTCCTCCCTCAGCAATGCTCAAGTACAAGTATCCCCCAGCTTTTAAACGTTCACAGTAAGACACTTGGCTTTCTTGAAAGAACTACGTTATTACCCAGCTTCAGTGAGAGGAAGAGACCTAAAGAGGATTTCCCTCTTATGAAAAAAGGTGAACAGTGAGAATCGCGTTCAGCATCTGTTTTGGGGAGAAGCACGACAGAGGCGGCGTGCACCCCAACCAGCTCCTTCCGCTGGGAACCGCTCTCCGCATCCAGCCACCAGCACTTTGAATTGTGTCTGTGAGCCTCTGCTGTGCTTTATCTTCATTTATGCTGGGCCTCCGTTAGAAACTTGTGTCCTGAGGCCTAAGAAAAGCCAAAGAGAAGGAATCTTGGAGTCTGAGCACACTGTCCAATTTTTCCGTGTAAATGAATGGTCATTCCTTCTTTACACCATTTCTGCTGTGCAAGGTTTCTCAGAAGCCCTGTACTTTCAAAGAGCAGGGAAACCTATACCCCATGCTGCGGGGTTAGTTTTAGTCTCCATGCTGGACAGAACATTTCATGACTGTCGGATTTTCTCACTCAAACATTGAGACTTGGACCACCTTCACCCGTTTCTACCACCCCATCCCCGAATCTGGCACCTACCAATCTGCTCTCAGTATCTATGCGTTCAGTATTTGTTTATTCCACGTGGAATGTACATGAGAGCATCTGGTATTTGTCTTTCTGTGTCTGAGTTACTTGGCATAAGGCCCCCAAGGTCTGTGTTTCCATGTCTGGTTATTGTGAATAATGCTGCAGTGAACGTGGGAGTGCATCTGTCTTTTTGAGGCAGTATTTTTGTGTTCTCCAAATCAATACTCAGTAGAGCCATTACTGGGTCATGTGGTAGTTGTATTTATTTTTTCAGGAACCTCCATACCGTTTGTCACAGTGGCTGCACCAATTTCCATTCCCACCAACAGCGCACAGTGTCTCCTCGTCTGCACACCCTTGACCCCACCTGGTGTCTGTCTCTGGGACAATTGCTGTTCCAACAGTTGTGAGGGGATAGCCGATTGTGGGTTTGACTGATGTTTCCCTGACGATGATTAGTGATGTCGAACAACTTTGTCTGTCTGTTGGCACCTGTGTGCCATCTTTGGACAGTATCTATTCACATATTCACCCCATTTTTTATACAGTTTTTTTTTGTTTTGATTTGTATGAGTGTTGTGTGCATTTTGGATATTAGCCTCTTCTCACACATATGATTCGCAGATATTTTTTTCTTATTGGGTCAGTGGCCTTTTAAGTTTTTGATGGTTTCTTTTGCCGTGTGGAAGATTTCAGTTTGATGTTGTTCCACTTGTTTATTTTTGCTTTTGTTGCCTTTGCATTTGGTGTCCGATCTGAAGACTCTTTGCCAAAACCAATGTCGAGAGACTTAGTACCTGTGTCTTCTTGGAGGTTTATGGATTCGGGTCTTATGTTCAAATCATTCATCCATTAAAAATTTTGTGTGTGGTGTAAGAAAGTGACCCAGTTATATTCTTCTGCATTTAGTGTCCAGTTTGCCTGTTACCGCTCACTGAAGAGACAGTCCTTCCCTCATGGCATATCTTCTGCTGCTGTGTCGTAAGTTAGGATCATCTACGTGTGGGTAAGTTTCTGAGCTTTCTGTTCTGTTCCACTGACCTGGTGTCTGTGTTTCTGCCAGTACCATCCTGTTTTGATGACAACAGCTTTGTAATCTAGCTTGAAATCCAGGAGTGTGTTGACTGCACCTTTCTTTCTCCAGGTTGCTTTGGGTATTTGGGGTCTTTTGTGATTCCATACAAGTTTGAGGACTGTTTTCTATTTCCTCGAATAATGCCACTGGAATTCAGATGGGGATTTCATCACATCTGTCGATTGCTTTGGGTACGATGGACATGTTCACATAATTAACTCTTCCAGTTAAGGAGCATGGCGTATGCTTCCATTTGTTTGTGTTGCCTTCCAAATCTTTGACCCATACATTCTGCCCCCCTCGACACACATGTTTTTCATTTCTTTTCTGCCATGTGTTGAGTGTACTATGTCTTTCTCATTGTTGGTTACTTTTATTCCTAGATTTTTTTTTTTGATGCAATTGTAAATGGCATTGCTTTTTTAATTTCTCTTTGCGAAAGTGTGTCATCAGTATACAGAAATGCAAGAAGTTGGGTCATCTGGGTGGCTCCATAGGTGAAGCGTCTGCCTTCTGCTCAGGTCAGAGTTCTGGGATCGAGCCCCGTGTTGGGCTCCCCGCTTAGCGAGGGTCTGCTTCTCCGTCTTTCTGACACTCCCCCGGCTCGTGCTTTTTCTCTTCCTGTCAAATAAATAAATAAAATCTGAAAAAAAAAATAAAGACAACAGGTCTCTGTATATTGACTTTATATCCTGCAGCTTTCTTGAATTTGTTTATTCTAACAGTTTTTTTTTTGTGTGTGTGTGGAATCCTTTGGGATTTCATGTCATTTGCAAATAGTGACAGTTTTCCTGTATGGATTTCATATCTTTCTCTTTTTTTAAAATTATGTTAGTCACCCTACAGTACTTCATTTGTCTTTGATGTAGTGTTCCAGGATTCATTGTTTGCATATAACACCTAGTGCTCATTATGACACGTGCCCTCCTTAATACCCATCACCAGGATAACCCATTCCCCTACCCCTCCCTTTCTGCAACCTTCAGTTTGTTTCCCAGTGTCAATAGTCTCTCATGGTTCATCTCCCCCTCTCATTCCCCACCTTCACTTTTCCCTTCCTTCTCCTAATGTCCTCCATGCTATTCCTTCCATTCCACATAGGAGTGAAACGATATCATAATTGTCTTTCTCTGCTTGACTTAATTTCACTTAGCATAATCCCCTCCTGGTCCATCCACGTTGGTGCAAATGGTGGGTATTCATCCTTTCTGATGACTGAGTCATATTCCATTGTATAGATGAACCACATCTTCTTTGTCCATTCATCTGCTGAAGGACATCTTGGCTCCTTCCACAGTTTGGCTATTAGGGACATTGCTGCTATGAACATTGGGATACAGGTGCCCCTTCTTTTCATTACTCTGTGTCTATGGGGTAAATACCCAGTAGTGCAATTGGTGGGTCGTAGGATAGCTCTGTGTTCAACGTCTTGAGGAATCTCCATATTGTTTTCAAAAGTGGCTGTACCAGCTTGAATTCTCACGAGTAGTGTTAGAGGGCTCCCCTTTCTCCACATCCTCTCTGACTTTTTTTTATTTCCTGTCTTGTTAATTTCTTTTCAAGATTTTATTTATTTATTCCACAGAGATAGAGACAGCCAGCGAGAGAGGGAACACAAGCAGGGGGAGTGGGAGAGGAAGAAGCAGGCTCATAGCGGAGGAGCCTGATGTGGGGCTCCATCCCATAATGCCGGGATCACGCCCTGAGCCGAAGGCAGACGCTTAACCGCTGTGCCACCCAGGTGCCCCCTGCCTTGTTAATTTTAACCATTCTAACTGGTGTAAGGTGGTATCTCATTGTAGTTTTGATTTGTATTTGCCTGATGGCAAGGGATGTGGAGCATTTTTTCATGTGTCTGTTGGCCATTTGTATGTCTTCTCTGGACAAGTATCTCTTTGTGTCTTCTGCCCATTTTTTGGGTGTCGAGTTTGAGGAGTTCTTTATAGATCTTGGATACCAGCCCTTTATCTGTAATATCATTTGCAGATATCTTCTTCGATTCCATAGGTTGCCTTTTTGTTTTGTTGATCGTTTGCTTTGCCGTGCACAAACTTTTTATCTTGATGAAGTGCCAATAGTTCATTTTTGCTTTTATTTCCTTTGCCTTTAGAGACGTGGCTTGCAAGAAGTTGTTGTGTCCAAGGTTGAAGAGTTCTTTTGATTTTGATATGAGACAGGAATCCATTATCTTTCTTTCCTGATTGCATTCGAGTCCTCTGTCTTTCTTGGTGAGTCTAGCTAAGTTTGTCAGTTTTGTTTATCTTTCCAAAAAAAGGCAGCTCTCATTTTCATTGTGTGTGTGGTTTTTTTTTTTTTTTTGTCTTTTTAGTCTCTGTTGGATTTATTTATGCATTCCTTTTTGTTATTTCCTTATTTCTACTAATTTGGGGCTTTGTTTGCTGTTTTTTTTTTCTACTTCTTTACCACAGAAATCAGGTTGTTTATTGGAGAGCATTCTCATGGATTGATGAAGACTTGAATTTCTATGAACGTCCCCCCCGTAGAGCTACTTTTGCTGCATCCCATAAGTTTTTGTAGGTTGTCTTTTTCATCAGTGTCAAGGTATTTCTAAAAATTTTTTTGATTTCTTCTTTGACTGTTGGTTGTTCAGTAGCATGTTGTTAAATCTCCACATATTTTTTTAAGATTATTTAAGTATCTGGCAGAGAGTGAGACAGCGAGAGAGGGAACGCAAGCAGGGGGGTGGGAGAGGGAGAAGCGGGCTTCCCACTGAGCAAGGAGCCTGATTCGGGGCTAGATCCCAGGCTCCTGGGATCACGACCTGAGCTGAAGGCAGATCCTTAATGACTGAGCCACCCAGGCCCCCCAATCTCCCCCTGTTTTTGACTGTCCCATTTTTTTCTTGAGACCGATTTCTAGTTTCATATCATTGTGGTTGGACAAGATTTGAAGCAGAAGGTGAAGAGAGCATTCAGATGAAAGGTTTGTTTCCTGGAGGGTTTTCTGAGGGCAGACCGTGAGTTCCGTGGGGACGGAGGAAGGTTTTGTGAGACGGGGGGTGGGGTTAACCCTTGTTAGAATTACTGACTACTACCATGCAGGCTGTGTGCTACCGTTCACACCGTAGTCCTGATGGACTTGTACTTCATTAGAAATATTTTCTAGGAGGTGTAGGCATAGGCTTCTCTAAAAGAAAGGTGCCATGTGGGTTCATGGCATGACCCCAGGTCAGCAACCAGGATGTATGGTATTGTGGGGGATCAGAACCAGGCTTTCTGTGGGAAGTGACGGAAATAGGGTATGGTGAGCTCCATGACCTCATAGGTGAGGTCCCGAGTGACCCACTGGGTGTTGGGTTCCGTGGATCTGTTTCATCAGGTGCTGTGGAATTCAGGGACACCCTCCTGTCTGTGGATTTGTGTGGAGACAGACATCAGTGTCTGGCCAGGCACGAGGGTCGCACTGGACCACCACCAGAGGTGCAGCATGCGGGGGAGCCACTGCTTGGTTTCCACGAAAGCTGACCAGGGTCTGTGACCGTGATTCCTAGCAGCTGCAAGGGGAGAGGAGGCCGGGGGTGGTGCACACTTCCTAGACTTGTGGTCAGGACTAGTCTGGAGCCCACTGAAGTCAGCCACACCTGGCACAGAAGGCCCCCAGTCAGTGTAGCTGTGGGCACTGCTCCCATGGCACTTTTGGGCCGGCTCCATGCTGCCACCTCCTGCTTTTCATCATCATCTTCAAGGTCGTGTGCCTCTGCTCTTGCCCCATGGCCTCCGGGGTATTGTCCGTCCTCCATCTGGCCCTCGTCCCTGGTGCCCTGTGCAGTCCGATGCCAGGGTAGCCTTCTCGAGACAAACATCTGTCCCTGATGGAAGACTTCCATGGATCTCGTGTGATGCGAGGATGATGTCCTGCCCTGGGAGGGGGCTGCAGGTCCCCAATCAGGAGAGCCATGTCTCCCTTTTCAGCACGGCCTGCCCTCCCCTCAGTCTTCTTCAGGGAAGCTCTCCCCACTTCCTGAGATGACAGCTCTGAACTTAAAAGTGAATGCTATTTTACATATCTCTATGCCTTAGTTCATCCATGGCAGGTCTTTCAACGCCGTTAGTGGGTTTTTTTTTTTTTTTTTTTAGCAGTTCTGAAGGGCTGTCTGCTCAAGGAGGGGATGACCTGGGTGGGGCAGCTTTCCCTCTCATCTCCCTCAGCCTGTCTCTGAGACCTGGGGCCAGCTGTCCCACTGAGGACTGAGGGACCCGAGCCAGCTCATCCTGAGCCCAGGCTGTGTGTCAGCTGTGTAGACTGATGCGTGTCGGAGCGGTGGGCAGCTGGCATAGGCCAGGGGCAGGCAGTGTCTCCCCATTCCTTCCTTCCCTTCCTCCCAGAGGTAGCTCAGAGCAGCCTTCAACCCCTGCATCTCCAGATCCCTTGACCTATGCCTCCTGTGTTCAGCTGGTGACCTTGGAGTTTCGCATGGATTCTACCTCCCATACCCTCTCCTGTAGCAGTTCCTGGATCAGGGGAGGGGTCGGACCCTTGTCTGATTTTGGTCTTCTTCCTGTCCCGCACCAAGCCCAACCACCTTTGCATCTTCCATGTATGTGCTTGGAAGCAAGCCCATCCACAGGGAACCTATTAGCCAAATGGATCCAGGTAATGAACATTGAAGTAGAGATCCAGGATCCATAATAAACCTGCTCTGAAACCTGTCCCAAAGTCTGTGACTCTCTCACACTGAAACAGAAACAGTAATAGCTTTCTGGACTGTGAAGTGACATGTGTCTCTACGTCCAATCTTGAAGGCATAGGTGCTGAGCCTGGACAGAAAAGGACCATGGCTCCCGTGGGCTGGGATCCACAGTAAGAACTCAGTGAAATCTGAATTCGAGGCATAGAATGAATAATTATTGTAGAGTGAATCCTCCCAAGTAGGGCTTATGCACATTGCAGAGGAAAAGCTTTTTCAAAGAGGTTCCTGAAAGAAAAATCTTTTTAAAAAATTTATTTTAATTCCAGTAGAGCTAACATACAGTGTTACATTCGTTTCAGGTGTACAAGAGAGTGATTCAGTAATTCTATATATTACTCAGTGGTCATCGAGAAAAGTGTCCTCTTAATCCGCTTCATCTATTTCACTCATCCCTCTATCCACCTCCTCTCTGGTAACCATCCGTTTGTTCTCTCTTGTTAAGAGTTTGTATTTTGGTGTGTCTCCTTTTTCTCTTTTATTTATTTAGTTTTGTTTGTTTTTTAAGTTCCCTATAAGAGTAACATCATATGGGATTTGTCTTTCTCTAACTGACTGATTTCAGTTAGGATAATACTCTCTAGCTCCATCCATGTGGCTGCAAATGGCAAGGTTTCATTCAAGCCTAGTAATACTCCTTTGTGTGTGTGTGTGTGTGTGTGTGTATGTATGTGTGTGAATACACACATCTATCATCTCATTTGTCAATTTTTCTACAGACACTTGGGTTGCTTCCATATTGTGATATTGTAAATAATGGTGCAAGAAACATAGGGGTGCACGTATCCTTTTAAGTTGCTGTTTTCATAGTCTTTGGGCAAATACCAGTAGTGTGATTGTTGGATCGTAGGGTAGTTCTATATTTAATTTTTTGAGGAACCTTCATACTGTTTTCCACGGTGGCCACCACAGTTTGCATTCCCACCCACAGTTCGCGAGGATTCCCCTTTATCCACATCCTCCCAACGCCTGCTCTTTCTTGTGCTTTTGATGTTAGCCATTCTGACAGGTGTGAGGTAATACCTCATTGTCCTTTGGATTTACATTTTCCTGATGATGGGTGATGGTGAACATCTTTTCACGGGACTGTTGGCCATTTGTATTTCTTCTTTGGAGAAATGTCTGTTCATGTCTTCTGCCTATTTTTTAACTGAATTATTTGTTTTTTGGGGGTCGAGTAGTATCAGTTCTATGTTTTGGACACTATCCTTTTATTGCATATGATCTTTGCAAACATCTTCTCCCTTTGAGTAGGTTGTCTTATTATTTTTACGTTTTCATTGTTCTTCTGCCATGTGGAAACTTTTTATTTTGCTCTATTCCCAATAGTTTATTTTTGCTTTCATTTCCTTTGCCTCAGGAGACAGTCTAGAAAAACGTTGGTATGGTCCATGTCAAGAAGTTACTGTCTTCCCTCCTGTAGAATTTTTGTGGATTTAGGTCTCATATTGAGGTCTTGAAACTGTTTTGTGTTTGTCTGTATTGTGTAAGAAAGCAGTCTAATTTCATTCTTTTGTGCGTAGCTGTCTAGTTTTCCCAACACCATTTGTTGTAGAGACTGTCCTTTTCCCTTTTGATATCATTGCTTGCCTTGTGGAAGATTCATGGACCACATAATTGTGGGTTTCTGTCTGAACTTGTATCCTGTTCCTTTGGTCGCTGTGTCTATTTTTGTGCCATACTCTCTTGTTAGGATGACTGCAGCTTTGTAGTATAACCTGAAATCTGAAATTGTGAGTCCTCCAGCTTTGTTTTTCTTTTCCACATTGCACTGGCTGTTCAGTATCTTTAGTGGTTCCATACAAATGTTTAGGATTGTTTATTCGAGGTCTTTTATTCTTTAATTTAAATTCAATTAGCCAACTTACAGTACATCATTAGTTTCAGATGTAGTCTTCAATAAATTACCAGTCGTGTGGAACACCCAGTGCTCATTGTATCGTGTGACCTCCTTAATGCCACTCACCCAGTTACCCCCCGCCCCAACTTCTCCTCCAGCAATCATCAGTTTGTTGCGATAGTTAAGAGTCTATCATGGGTTTTCTCCCTCTGATGACTTCCCTTTCTATTTTCCCTCCCCATGGTCTTCTTCCCTGTTTCTGATATTCCACATAGGAGTGAAAGCATATGATCATTGTCTTTCTTTCATTGGCTTATTCCACTCAGCATAATACCCTCCAGCTCCACCCAGGTCGGTGTGATGGTAAGTATTCATCCTTTCTGATGGCTGAGTAATATTCCATTATATATATGATCCACATCTTCTTTATCCATTCATCTGTCCATGGTCATCTGCACTCTTTCCACAGCTTGTCTATTATGGATATTGCTGCTATGAACACTGGGGTGCATGTGTCCCGTCTTCACTACCTCTGTCTCTTTGGGGTAAATCCCCAGTAGTGCAATTGCTGGGACATAGGGTAGCTTTATTTATAACGTCTTGAGGAAACTCCGTACCATTTTCCAGAGTGGCTGTACCGGACTGCATTCGCACAGGGGTGTAAGAGGGTTCCCGTTTCTCCACATCCTCTCCAACATGTATAGTTTCATGTCTTCTTATTTTTAGATATTCGGCCTCGTGTGATATGGCATCTATAGGGGTTTAGATTTGCATTTCCCTGAAGCCAAGTGATATGAAGCATTTATGCATGTATCTTTTGGTCACCAGTACATCGTCATCAGTGAAATGACTTCCCATTTTAATCCATCTCAAGACCTAAAGCTGGGTAAGGCACTGAAGCTGGATGATGCCATCAGTTGGAATTGTGGAGAATTTCAAAAGATCTCCATGGAGAGCAAGTTTAAAGGTCAGCGTGAAGCTACTAATTGGATCTGGGGAGATCTCTGAAAGTGGGGGTTCCCTGGGATGGGCTGAGGGGGGCCCTCCGATTTTCCTGCTATGAATCCTTTCTGCAGCCCCAAACGGACAGTTTCCTGCAGTGGGGCAGGCTGAGTCCTCTAGTCGTGCAGAGGTGAGCCCAATGCCTGGTACCTTGGAGGCAGGCAAACGGGGAGGGGACCGTCAGCAGAAGACCCAGGGTTAGGTTAGGCCTCAAGAGACAGCAGGTGCGAACTGCCCAGTGCTCAGAGAACTCCCAGGCCGACTGAGATGAGGGCACAAGGGCGGGTGAGTGTGAGCCTTGGGGTTTGATCCGGAAGGGCTCACAAAGGTCGGGGTTCACCAGCAGGGGCTCTGAGGGGGTGTCCCAGTTCTCTTGCCCTGAATGCTCTATTGTGCCCCAAAACGGTACAGTTTCCTGTGGGCTGCAGGCTGAGTCCTACGGTGGGGCTTGGGTGTCCCCAATCCCCTGGAGTTGGGCGCCAGGATCCTGGGGAGGGGCCCCTCTGTGGCCAAACTAGGGTAAGGGTTAGGGTCCAGGGGCCCGGCAGGGCCAATCTAGCAAGCTGTGCGGCGAGCTCCGTGGAGGGCTGAGATGAGGCCATGGGGGAGGGTGAGCATGGGCCTCAGGGTTGGGGCACAGGGGTTGCCAAAGGTGGGGACGGGCTCCGGGGGCCTCCCCAAGTTCTCGTGCCCTGTATGCTCTGTAGCGCCCCAAGGGGCACGGTTTCCTGTGGACTGGCAAGCTGAGTCCTGAGGCGGGGCACAGGTATCCCAATTCCCCGGGGCTGCGGTGTAAGGCTCCTGGGGAGGCCGCCAAACCCGCGGCTGACCTAGGGTTAAGGTTAGGCCCCAGGAGCCCCGCAGGCCCGATCTGCTGGCTGTATGGTGAGCTACACAGGCTGAGGTGAGGGTGTGGGGAGGGTGAACATGGGCCTCAGGGTTGGGGTGCGGGAGGCCGCCAAAGGTCGCTGGGGGCTCAGGGGGGCCCTCCTGGTTCTCCCGCCCTGAATGCTCTATGGCCTCCCAAGGGGCACGGTTTCCTGCAGGGTGGCAGACTGAGTCCTGCGGTGGGGCTCAGGTGTCCCGAATCCCCGCGGCTGCGGCTCCAGGCTCCTGGGGAGGGGCCCCTCCACAGATGAACTAGGGTTAGGGTTGGGGCCCAGGAACCCCGCAGGCCAGATCTGCCCGCTATGTGGCGAGCTCTGCCACGGGTTGAGGTGAGGGTACGGGGTGGGGTGAGCATGGGCATCAAGGTTGGGGCTTAGGGATCGCTGAAGTTCTCCGGGGGCTCTGGGGGCCCTCCCGGTTCTCCCACCCTGAATGCTCTACAGCCTCCCAAGGGGCACGGTTTCCTGCGGGGTGGCAGGCTTTGTCCTGCAGTGGGGCTCAGGTGTCCCCAGTCCCCGGGGCTGCGGCACCGGGCCCCGGGGGAGGGGCCCTCCCTAGCCGACCTAGGGTCAGGACTAGGCCCCAGGAACCGGGCAGGACTGATCTGCCGGCTCTGCGACGAGCTTGGTGGCAGGCTGAAGGGAAGGCGCGGGGCGGGATGAGCGTGGGCCTCAGAGTTGGGGTGTAGGGGGCCGCCGAGGATCGCTGGGGGCTCAGGGGGGCCCTACTAGTTCTCCTGCACGGGATGCTCTGCGGCGCCCCAAGGGGCATGGTTTCCTGAGGGGTGGCAGGCTGAGTCCCGTGGTGGGGCTCAGGTGTACCCAATCCCCGGGGTTAGGGTATGGATTAGGGTACGGGTTAGGGTTAGTGTACGGGTTACGGTTAGTGTTCGGGTGAGGGTAGGGGTTAGGGTTAGGGTAAGGTGAGGTTACGGGTTAGGGTTGGCTTTAGGGGTTACAGGTTAGGGGTTATGGGTTACGGTACGGATTAGGGTTTAGGGTACGGGTTAGGGTTTAGGGTTTGGGTTTAGTGTACAGGTTAGGGTTAGGGTACGGGTTAGGGTATGGGTTAGGGTTAGGGTACAGGTTAGGGTACGCGTTAGGGTACAGTTTAGGGACGGGTTAGGGTATGGTTTAGGGTGCAGGTTAGGGTTAGGATATGGGTTAAGGTTAGGGTATGGGTTAGGGTTACGGTACGGGTTAGGTTACGGTTTAGGATTAGGGTTAGGGTACGGGTTAGGGTTAGGGTATGGATTAGGGTATGGGTTAGGGTTAGGGTATGGGTTATCGTTAGGGTTACGTTTTGCGTTAGGGATAGGGTACGGGTTTGGGTTTGGGTGTGGTTTAGGGTATGGGTTAGGATACAGGTTAGGTTTAGGTTAGGGTTAGGGTTAGGGTACGGTTTAGGGAATGGGTTAGGTTTAGGGTACGGGTTAGGGTATGGGTTAGGGTACAGGTTAAGTTACTAGTTGGGGTTAGGGTTCGGGTTAGGGTATGGGTTAGGGTCCGGGTTAGGGATAGGGTACGGGTTAGGGTAAGGGTTAGGGTCTGGGTTAGGGATAGGGTACGGGTTAGGGTAAGGGTTAAGGTACGGGATAGGCTGCGGGTTAGTGTTAAGGCAGGGTACTGGTTAGGGTTAGGGTTAGGGTTAGTATACAGGTAGTGTTAGGCTACAGGTTAGTGTACGGGTTAGGGTTAGGGTACGGGTTAGGTTCAGGGTTTAGGGTTTAGGGTTAGGGTACGAGTTAGGGGACGGTTTAGGGATAGTGTTAGGGTATGGGTTTGGGTTAGGGTTAGGGTACGGATTAGGGTACGTGTTAGGGTTAGGGTACAGGATAGGGTATGTGTTAGGGTTAGAATACGGGTTAGGGTACAGGTTAGGGTACGGTTTAGGGTTAGGGTAAGGGTTAGGGTACGGGTTGGGGTTAGGGTACGGGTTATGGGTAGGTTTAGGGGAAGGTGTAGGGTTGAGGGTAGGGTTAGGTTTAGGGGTTAGGGTTAAGGTTAGGGTTTAGGGTTTAGGTTTAGAGTTAGGGTTAGGGTTAGACCCCAGGAGGCCAGCAGGCCTGATCTGCCAGCTCTGCGGTGAGCGGTGGGAAGGGCTGAGGTGAGGGCGCTGGCGATAGGAGCGTGGGTCTCAGCGTTTTGGCGTGGGGGGCCTTCGAAGGTCGTCGGTGGCTCGGAGGGCCCTGCCCGTTCTCCCACCCTGAATGAATGGCGGTACCCCTAGCGGCTCGGGTGCCAGCGGGGCAGCAGGGTGAGTTCGGTGCTGAGGCTCGGGGGTCCCCAATCCCCAGCGTTCAGCGCCAGTCCCCTTGAGAGGGGCCCCTCGGGGGCCGAACTAGGGTTAGGGATTGCCCCCAGGAGGCTGACAGGCCCGATCCGCCAGCTGTGCAGTGAGCGGAGGGGCGGGCCGAGCTGAGGGCGCTGGCGAGTGGGAGCATGGGCCAAAGCATTTTGACTCAGGGGCATTCAGAGTTTGCCAGGGTCTCAGAGGGCCCTGCCTGTTCCTCTGCCCTGAATGACTGGTGGCGCCCCTAGCGGCCCAGGTGGCAGCAGGGCGGCAGGGTGAGTCTGGTGCTGGGGCGCGGGGGTCGCCAATCCCCGGCTTTGTGGTGCAGGCCCTTTGGGAGGGGCCCCTCGGGGGCTGACCTAGGGTTAGGGTTAGCCCCCAGAAGGCCGGCAGGCCCTATCTGCCCACTGTGCGTCGAGCGGAGGGGCGGGCCCTGGTGAGGGCGCTGGTGAGCGGGAGCCTGGGCCCAAGCGTTTTGGCGCGGGGGCCCTTTGAAGGACGCTGGGGGCTCGGATCGCCCTGCACGGTCCTCCACCCTGAATGACCAGTGGCGCCACTGGCGGCCCGGGTGGTTGCGGGGCAGCAGGGTAAGTCCGGCACTGGGGCTCGGGGGTCGCAAATCCCCAGCATTGTGGCGCCAGACCCCTTGGAAGGGGCCACTTGGGGGCCGACCTAGGGTTAGGGTTAGCCCCCAGAAGGCCGGCAGGCCCGATCCGCTGCTGTGCGGCGAGCGGATGGGCGGGCCGAGGTGAGGGCGCTGGCGAGCGGGAGCGTGGGCCCCAGCGTTTTGGCACAGGCTGCTATCGAAAGTCGCCGAGGGCTCAGAGGGCCCTGCCCATTCTCCCGCCCTGAACGATCAGCGGCACCCTAGGGGCCCGGGTGTCGGCGGGGCATAAGAGTGAGTCCAGCGTTGCGACTCGGTGGTCCCCAATCCCCGGCGTTGCGGCGCCAGGCCCCTTGGGAGGGGCCCCTCGTGGGCCGATCTAGGGTTAGGGTTAGCCCCCAGGAGGCTGGCAGGCTCGATCCGCTGCTGTGCGGGGAGCGGAGGGGCGGGCCGAGGTGAGGGCGCTGGCGAGCAGGAGCGTGGGCCCCAGCGTTTTAGCGCGGCTGCTATCGAAGGTCACCGAGGGCTCGGAGGGCCCTGCCCATTTTCCCACCCTGAATGAACGACGGCAGCCCTAGCAGCCTGGGTGGCGGCAGGGCGGCAGGGTAATTCCGGTGCTGAGGCTTGGGGGTCCCCAATCCCCTGCGTTGCGGCGGCAGGCCCCTTCAGATGGGCCCCTCTGGGGCCAACGTAGGGTTAGAGTTACCCCCAGGAGGCCGGTAGGCCGGATCCACCAACTCTGCAGTGAGCGGAGGGGCGGGCCGAGTTGAGGGCGCTGGTGAGCGCGAGCTTGGGACCCAGCGTTTTGGTGCGGATGACCTTCGAAAGTCGCCAGAGTCTCGAGGGCCCTGCCTGTTTACCAACCCTGAATGACCGGCGACGCCCCAGCGGGCCCGGTGTGGGCTTGGCGGCAGGGTGATTCCCGCGCTGCAGCTCGGGGGTCCCCAATCCCCTGAGTTCGGTGCCAGGCCCCTTGGGAGGGGCCCCTCGGGGGCCGACCAAGGGTTAGAGTTAGCTCCCAGGAGGCCGTCAGGCCCAATACTCCGGCTAGGCCGCGAACGGAGGGGCGGGCCGAGGTTAAGGCGCTGGCGAGCGAAAGCGTGGGTCCTGGCGTTTTGGCACAACGGGCCTTTGAAGATCACCGGGGCCTCGGAAGGCCCTGCCTGTTCTCCCGCCCTGAATGAAAGGCAGCACCCCTAGCGGCCTGAGTGGCGGCGGGGCTGCAGGGTGAGTCCGACGCTGGGGCTCGGTCGTCCCCAATCCCCGGCGTTGTGGCGCCAGGTCCCTTGGGAGGGACGCCTCGGGGGCCGACCTAGGGTTAGGGTTAGCCCCCAGGAGGTCCGCAGGCCTGATCTGCCGGCTGTGCAGCAAGCGGAGGGGCGGGCCAAGGTGAGGGCGCTGGCGAGAGGGAGTGTGGGCCCAAGCGTTTTGAAGTGGGAGGCCTTCAAACGTCGCTGGGGGCTTGAAGGGCCCTGCCCCTCCTCCCGCCCTGAATGACTGGAGGCGCCCCTAGCGGCCTGAGTAGCGGTGGGGCAGCAGGGTGAATCTGGCGCTGAGGCTCAGGGGTCCCCAATGCCAGGCGTTGCGGCTCCAGGCCCCTTGGGAGGGGCCCTTCCGGGGCCGACCTAAGGTAAAAGTTAGCCCCTGGAGGCTGGCAGGCATGATCTGCCGTCTGTGGAGAGCGGAGGCGCGGTCGAAGATCAGGGAGCTGACGAGCGGGAGAGTGGGCCCCAACGTTTTGGCGCTGGGGGCCTTCGAAGGTCACCGGGGCAGGGAGGGCCCTGCCTGTTCTCCCACCCTGAATGATCGGTGGTGCCCTAGCGGCCCGGTGTTGGCGGGGTGGAAGGGTGAGTCCAGCGTTGCGACTCGGGGGTCCCCAATCCCTGGCGTTCTGCAGCAGTCCCTTTGGGAGGGGCCCCTCGGGGGCCAACCTAGGGTTAGGGTTAGCCCCCAGGAGGCCGGCAGGCTCAATCCACCGGCTCTGCGGCGAATGGAGGGGTGAGCCAAGATGAGGTCGCTGGTGAGTGGGAGCGTGGGCCCCAACATTTTGGCTTGGGGGGCCTTCGAATGTCACAGGGGGCTCTGAGGGCCCTGCCTGTTCTCCCGCCATGAAGGACCGGCGACGCCCCTAGCGCCCCGGGTGGCGGCGGGGTGGCAGGGTCAGTCCGGCGCTGGGGCTCGGGGGTCCCCAATCCCCAGCGTTGCAGCGCCAGGCCCTTTGGGAGGGGCCCCTCGGGGACTGTCCTAAGGTTAGGTTAGCCCCCAGGAGGCCGGCAGACCCGATCCGCCGGCTGTGCGGTGAGCGGAGGGATGGACCGTGGTAGGGCGCAGTCGAACGGTAGCGTGGTATCCAGCATTTTGGCGTGGGGGGCCTTCGTTTTTCACCAGGGGCTTGGAGGGCCCTACCGGTTATCCCGCCCTGAATGACCGGCGGCGCCCCTAGCGGCCCGCGTGGCGGCGGGGCGGCAAGGTGAGCCCGGCGCTGCGGCTTGCGGGTCCCCAATCCCTGGCGTTGCGGCACCAGGCCTCTTGGGAGAGGCCACTCTGGGGCCCACCTAGGGTTAGGGTTATCCCCAAGTAGCCTGGCAGGCTGGATCCGCCAGCTGTGCGGCTGGGGGGGGGGGCGGGCCGAGGTGAGGGCGCTGGAGAGCGGGAGCGTGGGCCTCAGCGTTTTGGTGCGGGGGACCTACGAACGTCGCCGGGGGCTCGGAGGGCCCTGCCCGTTCCCCCACCCTAAATGACCGGCGGCGCCCCAAGTGGCCTGGGTGGTGGCGGAGCGGCAGGTTGAGTACATTGCTGGGGCTCAGGGGTCCCCATCCCGGGCCTTGCGGGGCCACGCCCCTTGGGAGTGGACCCTCAGGGACTGACCTAGGGTATGTGTTAGCACCCAGGAAGCCAGCAGGCCCGATCTGCTGCTGTGCAGCGAGCGGAGGGGTGGGCTGAGGTGAGAGCGCTGGCGAGCGGGAGCGTAGTACCCAGCGTTTTGGCACGGGGGGCCTTGGAAGGTCTCCAGGGCCTAGTTGGGCCTTACCCGTTCTCCTGCCCTGAATGACCGGCGGCGCCCCTAGGGGCCCAGGTGGCGGTGGAGCGGCATGGTGAGTCCGGCGCTGTGGCTCCGGAATCCCCAATCCCAGGCGTTGCGGCGCCAGGCCCCTAGGATGGGCCCCTCGGGGGGAAAACCTAGGGTTAGGGTTACCCTCCAGGAGGCGGCAAGCTCAATCCGCCACCTGTGCGGCGAGTGGAGGGGTGGGCCGAGGTCAGGTCGCTGGAGAGCAGGAGCGTGGGCCCCAGCGTTTTGGCTCTGGGGGCCTTCGAAGGTCACTGGGGGCTCGGAGGGCCCTGCCCGTTCTCCTGACCTGAATGACTGACGGCGCCCCTAGCGGCCCAGGTGGCAGCGGGGCAGCAGGGTGAGTCCGGCGTTATGGTTCGGGGATCCCCAATCCCCAGCGTTGCGGCGCCAGGCCCCTTGGAGGGAACCCTCTGGGGCCGACCTAGGGTTAGAGTTAGCCCCCAGGAGGCCGGAAGTCCCAATCCGCCGGCTGTGCGGTGAGCGGAGAGGCGGGCCGAGTTGAGGGCGCTGTCGAGCGTGAGCATCGGCCCCAGTGTTTTGGCGCGGATGGCATTCGAAAGACGCCGGAGTCTTGAGGGCCCTGCCGGATCTCCCACCGTGAATGACCGGCGACGCCCCAGCAGGCCCGGTGTCGGCTTGGCGGCAGGGTGAGTCCGGCGCTGCAGCTCAGGGGTCCCCAATCCCCTGCGTTTGGCGCCAAGCCACTTGGGAAGGGCCCCTTGGGGGCCGACCTAGGGTCAGGCTTAGCCCCCAGGAGGCCGGCAGTCCCGATCCCTCTGCTGTTCCACGAGCGGAGGGGCAAGCCGATGTGAGGGCGCTGGCGAGGGAAGCGTAGGCCCAAGCGTTTGGCGGGGGGGCCTTAGAAGGTCGCCGGGCCTCGGAGGGCCCTGCCAGTTTTCCCGCCATGAATGATCAGCAGCGCCCCTAGCGGCCCGGGTGACGGCGGGGCGGCAGGATGAGTCCGGCGCTGGGGCTCGGGGGTCCCCAATCCCCAGCGTTGCAGCGCCAGACCCCTTGGGAGGGGCCCCTCAGGGGCCGACCTAGGGTAAAGGTTAGCCCCTGGAGGCCGGCAGGCACAATCCGCCGTCTGGGGCGAGTAGAGGCGCGGTCGAAGATCAGGGCTCTGGCGAGCGGGAGAGTGGGCCCCAGCTTTTTGGCGCTGGGGGCCTTCGAAGGTTACCGGGGCAGGGAGGGCCCTGCCTGTTCTCCCGCCCTGAATGATCGGCGGTGCCCTAGTGGCCCGGGTGTCGGCGGGGCGCAAGGGTGAGTCCAGCATTGCGACTCGGGGGTCCCCAATCCCCGGCGTTCGGCGGCAGTCTCTTTGGGAGGGGCCCCTTGGGGGCCGACCTAGGGTTAGGGTTAGCCCCCAGGAGGCCGGCAGCCCCGATTCGCCAGCTGTGCAGCGAGCGGAGGGCGGGCCGAAGTGAGGGCGCAGGTTAGCGGGAGCATGGGCCCCATCGTTTTGGCGCGGGGGTCCTCTGAAGGTCGCTGGGGGCTCCTAGGGCCCTGCCCGTTCTCCTGCCCTGAATGACCAGCAGTGCCCCTAGCGGCCCGGGTGGCGGCAGTGCGGCAGGGTGAGTCCGGCGCTGTGGCTCAGAGGTCCACAATCCCCAGCATTCCCGCGCCAGACCCCTTGGGAGTGGCCCCTCTTGGGCCGATCTTGGGTTAGGGTTATCTCCCAGGAGGCCGGCAGACCCGATACGCCGGCTAGATGGCGAGCGGAGGGATGGGCTGAAGTAAAGGCGCTGGTGAGCGGGAGCGTGGGCCCCCGCGATTTGGCGCGGGGGGCCTTCAAAGTTAACTGGGGGCTCAGAGGGCCCTGCCCCTTCTCCCGCCCTGAATGACCGGCGGCACACCTAGCGGCCCGGGTGGTGGCACGGCGGCAGGGTTAGTCCGGTGTGAGGCTCGAGGGTCCCCAATCCCCAGCGTTGCAGCGCCAGGCTCCTTGGGATGGGTCCCTCTGGGGCTGGCCTACGGTTAGGGTTAGCCTCCAGGAGGCCAGCAGGCCCGATCCGCGGCTGTGCGGCTCCCGGAGTGTTGGGCTGAGGTGAGGGCGCTGGCGAGCCTGAGCAATAGCCCAAGCTTGTTTGTGCGGGTGCCTTCGAAGGTCGGGGGCGGCTCGGAGGGCCCTGCCCTTTCTCCCGCCCTGAATGACCGGCCGCACCCCTAGTGGCTTGGGTGGCGGAGGGGCAGCAGGGTGAGTCCCGCGCTGGGGCTCTGGGGTCCCCAATCCCTGGCATTGTGGTGCCAGGCCCCTTGGGAGGGGCCTCTCGGGGGCCAACCTAGGGTCAGGGTTAGCCCCCAGGAGGCTGGCAGGCCCGAACCGCCGGCTGTGCGCCAAGTGGAGCACAGGCCCAGGTGAATGCGCTGGCAAACCGGAGCGTGGGCCCCAGCGTTTTGGTGCCGGGGGCCTTTGAAAGTTGCCGTGGGCATGGTGAGCCTTGCCCGTTCTCCCGCCCTGAATGAACGGCGGTACCCCTAGTGGCTCGTGTGCCAGCGGTGCGGCAGGGTGAGTCCGGTGCTGTGGCTCGGGGGTCCCCAATCCCTGGCGTTGTGGCAGCAGGCCCCTTTGGAGGGGCCCCTCTGGGGCCAACCTAGGGTTAGAGTTAGCCCCCAGGAGGCTGGCAGGCCCAATCCGCCAGCTGTGCGGAGAGCGCAGAGCGGAGGGGCGGGCTGAGGTGAGGGTGCTGGCAAGCTCCAGGGTGGGCCCCAGTGTTTTGGCGCAGATGGCCTTCAAAATTCACCGGAGTCTTGAGGGCTCTGCCCGTTCTCCCACCCTGAATGACCAGCGACGCACCAGCGGGCCCGATGTCGGTGGGGAGGCAGGGTGAGTCCGGCACTCACGTAGACGTGAGTTGAAAGATGGCTTTGATACAATTTTTTTTAAGTTTTTTTTTAATATTATGTTAGTCACCATACAGTACATCCCGGGTTTCCAATGTAAAGTTCGATGATTCATTAGTTGCGTATGACACCCAAGGCACCATGCAATACGTGCCCTCCTTACTACCCATCACCAGTCTATCCCAATCCCCCACCGCAATCCTCTCTGAAGCCCTCAGTTTGTTTCTCAGAGTCCATGGTCTCTCATGCTTCATTCCCCCTTCTGATTACCCCCCTTTCTTTATCCCTTTCTTCCCCTACCAATCTTCCGAGGTCTTATGTTCCATAGATGAGAGAAATCATATGATAATTGTCTTTCTCTGCTTGACTTATTTCACTTAGCATTATCTCCTCCAGTGCCGTCCATGTTGCAGCAAATGTTGAGAACTCGTTCTTTCTGTTACCTGAGTAATATGCCATTGTATATATGGACCACAACTTCTTACTCCAGTCATCTCTTGAAGGGCATGTCGGTTCCTTCCACGATTTAGTTATTGTGGACATTGCTGCTATGAACATTGGGGTGCATATGGCCCTTCTCTTCACCACGTCTGTATCTTTGAGGTAAATACCCAGTAGTGCAATGGCTGGATCATAGGGTAGCTCACTTTTTAACTTTATAAGGGACCTCCACACTGTTTTCCAGAGTGGCTATACCAACTTGCATTCCCACCAACAGAGTGGGAGGGATCCCCTTTCTCCACATCCTCTCCAACAATTGTTGTTTCTTGCCTTGTCAATTTTTGCCATTCTAACTGGCATAAGGTATTATCTCAGTGTGGTTTTGATTTGAATTTCCCTGATGGCTAATGATTTTGAACATTTTTTCATGTGTCTGTTAGCCATTTGTACATCTTCATTGGAAAAGTGTCTGTTCACATCTTCTGCCCATATTATAATTTGCTTATTTTTTTCTTGTGTATTGAGTTTGAGGAGTTCTTTGTAGATCTTGAATACCAGTCTTTTATCTATAGTGTCATTTACAAATAAATTCTCCCATTCCATGGGCTGGTGCTTAGTTTTTTTTACTGTTTCCTTGGCAGTGCAGAAGCTTTTTGTCTTGATGAAGCCCCACAAATTCGTTTTATCTTCTGTCTCTCTTGCCTTTGGATATGTGTCATGAAAAAGTTTACTTTGGCCGATGTCGTGGAGGTTGCTGCCTATGTTCTCCTCTAGGATTTTGATGGATTCCTGTCTCACTTCGAGGTCTTTCATCCATTTGGAGTTTATTTTTGTGTATGGTGTGAGTGAGTGGTCATGTTTCATTCTTTTGCATGTAGCTGTCCAATTTTCCCAGCACCATTTATTGAAGAGAATGTCTTTTTCCCACCGGATGTTTTTTCCTGCTTTATCAAAGATTAGTTGCCCAAAGAGCTGAAGGTCCATTTCTGGGTTCTCTATTCTGTTCCATTGGTCTATGTGTCTGTTCTTGTACATGCTGTCTTTGTGATCACAGCTTTGTAGTACAGCTCGAAATCCGGCATTATGATGCCCTCAGCTTTGCTTTTCCTTATCAACAGTTCCTTGGAGATTTGGGGCCTTTTCTAGTTCCATACAAATTTAAGGACTATTTGTTCCAGTTCTTTGAAAAATGTCATCGGTATTTTGATCAGGATAGCATTGAATGTGTAGATTGCTCTGGATAGCATGGACATTTTAACTATGTTAGTTCTTCTGATCCATGAGCATGGAATATTATTCCATCATTTCTTGTCTTCCTCAATGTCTTTCAAGAGTGATTTGTATTTTTAGAATACAGATCCTTTAAGTCTCGGTTACCTTAATGCAAAGGTAACATATGGTTTTTGGTGCTCTTGCAAATGGGATGGATTCCCTAATTTCTCTTTCTTCAGTCGCATTATTTGTTTATAGAAATGCAACTGATTTCTGAGCATTGATTTTGTATCCTGCCACATTGTTCTTTCTTAAAGACTGGTTAATGGCCCTTTCCTTATGCTTTCATTCCCACTCGGAAACATGCATCCATCATCGTGACAGACGTTAGGATTCGGAGGACCCTTTCCATACCCTCTTCTTACTGAGAGTTACGTCTATGGCAGTTTAATTAATGTTCAACACACATACTGGGAAACACTGGTGCCTTCACTAATCGATGTTGCTGTCTCTCTGCACAAACTTGGTTCGCTGAATTAAATAATGGCACTTTCTTTTCCTTTTCACAAAACCTTTTCAAACGGCTTTCCTCCTCATGACAGATGTGAGTTGAGAGATGCTTTCTGTGTAGTGTTCTTAAGTAGTTAAACAAAGGGCATTATCTTGATGCTTGCAGACCCCATTTTGCACAATGCTCCCAATCCATGACACCAGATGTGAGGTGCAAGATGCTTTTATATAGAGTGTTCTCTCCTAGCGTAAAGCAGGTGACACCTTACTTATGCATTCATGGACACTTTTGAAAAACTTGCCACCTTCCTAAGAGAAGACTTGACTTGGACAATGGTGTCTATTCGGTGTTCTGACTGAGATTTGTGAAAATTGCCCTTAAGGTTCATCACACTTTTTGGAAAACTTGGGTGTGTTCATTGGTCCTGATGTTGGTTTGATGTTGCCTTCTATCAACTTCTTCTCACAACTACTTAGATAGGACCTCTCCTTCTGCTTTCACTTGCACTTCTGCAAGTACTTCTTCTTCATTACAGAAGATGTGAATTGGAAGATCTTTTCCCAAGGGTGTCCTTACCTGAGCATACAGCATGTTCCTTACGTTTTCATACACACTTTTGGAACATACATCCATCCTCATGAACGTAGATATGATTTGGAATGTTGTCTCTAGATGGTGCTCTTTCACATCTATGGCAGTTCCCTTAAGGTTCAACACATGTAATGGGAAACCCTGCTCTCTTCACTGATCAGTGTTGCCGTCTCTCTACCCAAACTTGGTTCTCTGAACTGACTGATGGCACTTTCTTTTCGTGTTCACACAACCTTTTCTAATGGCTTTCCTCCTTTTCTTTGGAAATTTTGTTTGGAAATTTTAATATGCCTTTCTTAATATTTGATAGAGCAGACAAAACTCGGTCACAAATGTGACCTAATTGACGTCTATGGAACATTCGATAATAAGTGCAGAATACATTATTTTCCAGCGGTCATAGACTATTTACCCAAACAGATGATATGTTGGACCATGAATCATGTCTACATTTTAAAATACTGAAAATAACTAGATTCTATTCTTAGGCCTCCAAGGAATAGAGCCCTAGTCCTCATCAAAAGAAGACCAGGCAGTCCCTCTATGTTTAAAAATTCAATGTAACTTTGCTGCATATCTTAAGGGTCAGAGAGGGGATCGCAGTGGATATTTGCCACCTTTTCTACATCAGGGCTCACACACAATGGCCCTTTGTCTCTGAAGAACACTGACTATCCTAACGTAGACAGGAGTTAAGCCTCCTATCAGAGTTCTGCATGTGCCAGCCACACCTGGCAGTCTTGGCCTGGGCCCACCACCACCTCCCTCCAGCTTTCCTTCTTGGTGGCATTGAGTTAAGGGAGTCAACATAGCCATATGGAGATGGGAACTCCCCTCTCCTAGTGATGATGGTGCTATTGTCCCCACCAGTCTATCAACATGATTTCTGAGAGAATTACGACACAATAGCAGCTTCTTGACCTTCCTTAAGGTTTAAAAATCATCTTGTGAGTCATCTTTTCAAAAAACGGTTTCACCATGTGTTCTTTTCTCTGGAAAAGAAATAGACCCAATGGTAATTATGGCTCCTGAGCACCTGCTCTTGGGAGATTGCATAGTGGCTCTGTGTAGCATTCTCCCTCTTAAACTTCTCAACTAGGGTGTATACAGAATGAGTCCCATTTCCTAGATGGATAGACAAGGGCTCAGAGATTATATGAATTACAGAGGATTTTAGTGTCAGAAACCTAAGTGGGATCTCCAAACTGACTCCAAAACCCTTGTTCTTCCATACAGGGTACCATTTCGCTCTTACCTCTGGTCTTGTTGATCTGGAAACCTAGGAAGTATTAGGATTTTCTTGTTGTGTGGCCAAATGGAACGAATTAGGCTGCCTTTTCACCTCTGCCCATCATGACCATGAAGATAATTATCTCAGTGGAGGACCTTTGAGTAAGAGACTTAAAGATCCCTTAGAATAGAGATACTATACTATTTTTCTGATATTAAAGTGCCTGAAAGAACTATCCTTTTTTAATTGATGGAAGCTCTTGGTGGAAAGGTCGGAAAGACTATTTGAAAACACTCAGCCTCTTCTACAGAGTGAGACAATGCCTCTAAAGATTGCTAAAATATTCCCTTACCTCTGATTATTTACTTCCCAACTATCGCAGTGTTTCTATGTTAGGATTACGATTTCCATGAGGCAAAAGTTGCGGAGAAAGAACTTAGTGTATCCAGGGGCACTTTCGTATTGTGACAGTGAGCTATTCTGTTGTATTCTGTAGTCCAAGGGAATGGTGCCAGACATCTCTAAGATGTCTAAAATTCTGACTGTAAATGATCTCTATGCTTCAGAGATTTGGGCAGGACAAGGGAGGAGTCCAGAGACCGTAAACGCCTCTGTTACCTGTGTTGACCATGGAGCAGGTAACCTTCTGTAGGGGTCCTTTTGATGTCTCTGAGCTATGGGAAAGGTGCTTTCATCTCAAGCTCCTCCATTTGGTAGTGGTGATAAGGATAAGAGTAATTTTTATCTCATACCATCTGTGGACCCTGATCTTGACCTCCTAGGGAAACCCTCCTTTATCATTTCACCCAGCTCAAAATGACCGGGCAAACTCTCAAAGCATGGGCCCTATTTCTGCCCCCAGCACATATTGTCCATCTGTTTCAAAAAGAAAAAAGAGAACAAAAAAATGCCCTTGCCAACATCAAGGTGAGAACACAAAAGAACCTCTCTGTCCCCCGTAAGATTAAAGTCATACCGACTTGTACATACTGAAAAGATAAGAAAAGTCTGTCACTTTCTGGAATCTTCTGCCTCATCGTGATGGGTAACTATACCTAACACAAAACAGAATATATAACCCTGCCCTAAATGTTCCTTCCCTGGAGCACTCCCTTCTTTGTGAAGACTGTGTCTCCCAGGCATCTGACCTGACTTGGGTTTGAATAAAACTCTCTTCATTTCTCTCTAAAATGTTTTAAAATGTTCCTTCCTTTAGTGTTGACGATAACACTATGTTTTCTTTTCAAGTGAAAAATAAATGTTCCTGGTTCACAACCGTGACAGCACAGAAGGCCGGCTGTTCCTCCTGGCCCCTACCCTGCAGAACCAAGCATGTGTATATAGATTCCAGCACAAATGGGCTCATCCTAGAAGGATGCTTTGAAGGTCTGAGAAGCACTATCCACTCCATGGGTGAGACAAGAAGGCAAAGCTATTCCCGCTTGGAGCATTCCTTTTGGGGCTTAAAATTGCCTTGGACATGCATGAAAGCATTGCCATTTCCTAAAGCCCAAAGCTGGAACAGTCTGAGAGCAGCTGACCTAGCCAGAATCCAGGCACACACCTGTAGGAAGGGTTGGTGCAGAAGGGAAGGGGCAGGGCTCTGAGGGTGTTCTGCAGCTAGAGGGGTCCGCGGAAGGGGCAATGTATGTGTGTGTGTGTGTGTGTGTGTGTGTGTGTGCGCGCGCTTGGGGCCCTGCCCGTGATCACAGTCATGCCTGCGCTGGGCATTGAGCCAAGGAGGCAGGTCTTGGACCCCTTGCACTCCCAGAGTTGTGAGTCATGGGGCCGGTTGCCCCACATTCAAGGGGCTGGAAACCGCACACTCCCAAACCAATCACCCCATGGGGGTGGAGCTACGTCTCTGTGGGCAAACCCAGAGCAGACCTAGGATGCAGACTGGGAACCAGGGAAGGGGAGCTCTGAGAGCTTCAACGTGTGGAGTTCCTGGCTGAGTGAATGCATGCTGTGTGCCTGTGTGGGGCATGGTCTGGGAGTAGGGGCACCCCGGGTGAGAGGTGGGGTTCTGGAAGGGCATGTGGAGGGAGTTCATTTGGAGACTCAGTTGAGTTTTCTTTTTCCCTTGATAGTCTCTTCTGCCTACTCTCTGTCAACTGGCCTTACATAGCAAACCCATGGACTCCAGGGCACCTGCTCAGCAGAGCTTTTGTGGTATTGGTCGCAGACATTCCAGGGTTTCACTTGTTCCCCAGCAAGAGCGAGAGTAAGGACCGCACGGTCCCCAACTTCAGTGCGGTGCCCCTGTCCCCCGACACAGTGCAGGTAATGGACCTTGAGCAGTTCCCCAAGTTCAGCAGGGTGTTCCCTGTTCCTTCAGGCACATGTGTGGCACTAGGAAACCCCAGAGCCGTTACCCAACTTCAGCATTGTGCTGCCTGTTCCCTGGGAATGGTGGCAATGGGCTGGAAGATAATTACTACTAAAAGACAAGTCTGTGTTTCCCCTTCTCCCAGAAACTGCAGCAGGCATGCTGGTTTTAGGTCCGAGGAGCCGCCTTCTCCCCACCTAACAACACTTCTCTTCTCTGGCTCCATGAGTCCCGAGGTTTTGAACGTCTGCATCTGAGTCAGTGAGGCAGCTTGACACAGGACACCAGCATTCAGAGAAAGCGGCAGGTCCATTTGGAGAAATGTCATATCCATGTCAGGACTGGAGGTAACACCTCTCATTAACCCACTATCTCCTGGGCTTTTCTCTTTTCTCTAGTTGAGCCATGAAGTAAAACTTAAGTAATAGTTGTCAGCGTTCTGAATTTGGTGAAGGAGGTACTTAGTTTCTGAGCTTAGAGCACTTTGCAGGGGATCCCATTTTCTCTGTTCATTGACTGCTTATGAATGTATTTTGAACAGCTGTTTCCTAGAAACACTCTTTCATTAGAAAGGGAAGGTTAGATTTACTCTTTGTGTATTTTTAAGATATACATCTAACAGTGTTTATTCAGTTGGGCCTACGATATGGGTGAGTGGCCACCATTTAGGGTTAGATGGCTTTTTGTCGTCAGATACAGATATGGATGATGTCTTGTCATTTGTCAAAGGTGATGTTTCATTACTGATTAGTCTTTTCATCCCAAGAATTACAATGAGGGTCGAGGGAAAATTCAAAATTATTCAAAGCAGCCTTTCCTGTTTAAAAGTTAAGCTTGACTATCTAGCTTTACTAGATGTATCAACTCAATATTTTGAGGTGCCATATTCTCTCTGTCATTTCTTTGGTGGTGCAGTCAGAAGGAGAGTCTTTGGGAATTCCTTTGGATAGAGTCATGCTGGTGGCTTCAAGGGGCCTGGTGACGGGAGCCCTGGGCTGAGTTCTGGAACTACTTGCTTGACGCTGGGTGAGTCAGGTTATCCCACAGAGTTTCTGTTTCCTCCTTATGAGATTGCTGGAAGGTGAAATAAGTCAAGCAGAGAAAGGCAATTTTGATACGGATTCACTCATTTATGGAACAGGAGAAATAGCAGGGAGCTCAGTAGGAGAAGGAAGGGAAGAATGAAGGGTGGGGTAAACAGAAGGGGGAATGAACCACGACAGACTATGGACTCTGGGAAACAAACTGAGGGCTTCAGAGGGGTTTGGTGGGGGGTTGGGATAGGCCGGTGATGGGTATTAAGGAGGGCACGTATTGCATGGAGCCCTGGGTGTTGTACGCAAACAATGAATCATGGAACACTACATCAAAAACTAAGGATGTAGTGTATGGTGACTAACATAACAATAAAAAAAAATTTAAAAAAGAAAATAAAGAAATTGATGGAAGGTCATATCTGTGGAAAGTCTTTACACAGAAACTGTTCTGCCTATTGAAGAGCAACTAAAAACGAGGTGATTTGGGCTCTATTATTCTGTAAATAATAATTTTAAAACTCCCTGTCCTAGGGATATGGTATTTTATTGCATAAGGAGGCCTGAGAAGGCTGCAATGAAAGATTGCGATCTCAGAACACGTTCATGTTCCATGCATACATCACTTAACAGTTTGCACAGGTAGGAAGGTAAGTGGAGATAAATATGAAAGAAAGGGAAAGAAGGTGTGAACCATTCATTAGGTAGCCTTCTCCCTTTCTCAGGAAAGCCTTGGGCCAGTGTAATTTTGCGAAAGGAGGGGGAATCCTGGAGCTTTGCAGCAGATGGGGGTTCCAGGTCTGGGTAGAGGTGACGGGTCCCAGAGGAGAGCTGAGTGCATTCTGCAGCAGGGTATGGGCAGGGCGCGCTCCTGGGGTGGCTGTGGTCTCCCATGTGAACGTTGTGACAGGTGAGGGCTGTGAGCTGGTTCCTGGCTGAGGACAGTTGAGGCACAGGTGGAGAGCTGGCCGAGTCCCTTCTTCAGGGCCACCAGCCTCAGCCAGCACACACAGAATCATCGTTTGTCCCTGTCACTCCAATTCAGGCAGTCAGAGTTGCCAGGCCGAGATGTTTGCTGGAGCTTCTTTCCTTGCATGTGTGTGAAGTTTCAAACCTGAAGTGATGGACATGATGGGTCCTCAGAAAATCCGTAACTCTTTTATTTCCTGCTCTTATATCGACCAGTGAAGTGAATCGGACCAGCTAGTAGAAGGGGCTATCTGTGCGTTTTTATTTCCCAGTTTAATTAAAGAATGGGAAAACAGTCTTGTGAAGTATTAAAAGAATCCTTTGTTGGTGTTCATGTCCCCCCTGCCCCCCCGGGGTGGGGGTGCTTACCTGGAGACCCATCCAGGGCTCTGGAAGCTTGACCCGGTGAGTCACTTGTGACTTGAGCTGGGGAATTAATGAAGAAAACAGAATGAATGCTGGAGTTTGCCTGTATCGTTTGGACTCAGACAAGTCCATGTAGCATCGGAACTCTTCACCCATGAGGCGTGTCGGGATCCCTGAGGTTGTGGGCTTTGCTTTATGGGCTGAGGTTTTGTCTTCATCCTTATCTGGACAAGAGTCATGCCATCTGGCAATGGAGATCCAAATCCTTAGGTGACCATATCATCATCATCATTATCATGATTATTAATTATTATTTTAAGAAGCAAGAGAGACATTGACTTTGAAATAAAATTATCAAAAGAAAGAACACAAGGTCAAATATATACGTGATGATTGAACTTGTGGTATCTCTCATTGGTGTGGGTCTTGTAGGGCTGCCCGAATGAGAAAGACCAAGGAATTCTATGTGGATGAAAGTGTGCTGTACACAGGGAGTGTTTTATTCCATCATTTGACCTCTCTCTCTGAAGGGAAAATAGAGTGGTGACTGGAGCTTGGTTCTGATTGGAAGGCCTGGGAGGTCAGTGAATCGAAAGAGCAGTGTTCATGCTTACATGGTTCTCAGTGCCCAGTGAGCGAAGTTTGGACACTTGGACTCGGAAGCATTGGTGTTCAGGGAGGATGTTGTCCGAGTTTGCAGCACATCAAATCACTTGGCTGGTCTGCCTATTGGGCCAGTTTCTGCCTTTCTAAGGGCAGCTTGAAAGTGGCTTGTAAACCTGGGACATTTGTGGAGTGTTCTGCTTGGGACCACTGTGTGGGCCAGTGTAGACACAACACAGGGAATTCCAGAGCTAATGATGAGCATGTTTGTGAGGCTGGAGTTTGCTTCTCTGTGAGAAGGATTGAGCTGGAGTGGAAAGAAGTCTCTGGGTCTTAGGACTCACTGAGCCGATCCAAGCCTGGCAGGGTGCTGAGATCAGATGTCTGTTTCCCAGGATTTTGGCCAGAGGGATATTTGGGCTCTGGGCAGCATCTCTGCTCAGGTTTCTTGGATGAGCACCTCAGGGAAGAGGAGTAAATGTGTGTGCTCACCTGTCATCGAGGAAGGTTTCTGGTTTCAGGTTTCGTGTACAGGTGAATTCCTCATATGGCTCCCTTACCTGATGGTGTTCAGGGTGCAGGAGGTGGATGGACCCTCTCGTCCCGGGCATCCTGGCTGTGTAAGAGTCCTGGGGCACCTTTTCCCCTGGACTTTGGACCAGGAAATTGGGAGCAGTAGGTGATGAAGCCATCAGTTGATGCCTCAGTTTCTTCCCTGCCAAGATGAACTGGAGATTATAATAAGTGCTATGGAAATATAAAGGAGGAGACAGGACTGGGGGTGCTGAAGGGAAGGTGGGGGTGGTGTTTGGTATTCACATAGGGGTCAGGTGGTACTTCACTAGGAGGGTGATGCTTGAGTCAAGATCTAGGGAAGGTCAGTGATATCACATGAAGAGCATTCTAAACAGAATGGAAAGCATGTGCAAAGGCCCCAGGGAAGGAGCATACCAGGTGCATCCATGAGCTACAAGATGGCCCTGTGACCACAGGCGACAGCTTAGGACTTGCATCATCAAGGTGACAGAGTGTGACAGAAAGCCATAGCAGGGCTGTGACCCCATGGGACCCTGTTTCACTGGGTCATCCTGGCTGCAGGGTTGAGAACAGATGACAGAGGGTTGAGGTTGGGCAAGGGAGGTCAATGATGACTCTTTTCCAGGAACTCAGGCAAGAGATGGGCTCCAGTGTGGTCCAGACAGGCGGCCTTGAAAGGAGTGGTGAGTCCTACAGTGGGTACGTCTTGAAGATGGAGCTCACAGAATTTGCCGACAGCTTAGATATTGAGGATGGGAGAAAGGAGGAACTGGGGTAACTCCCAGCTGTTGTGGGTTGTTCTGAGCGAGGGGAAGGAGAAGGTATCTGGGGGTAGGAGGTAGTCCGCATTCGGCATGCTGAGGAAGGTGCCTTTCTGGGTGGATCTGCTGAGGTTTGTTTCCAGGAGAAGCTTTCACATCTCCTCCCTCAGCAACGGTGAAGTATAAGTATTCCCCATTTTTTAAAAGTTCATGGGAAGACACTTGGCTTTTTGGAAAGATCTCCGTTATCACCTGGTTTCACTAATGGGAAGAAACCTGAAGAGGATGTTCCTTATGAAAAGAGTTGAACGGTGAGCTTTGCATTCAGCATCTGTTTGGGGAGAAGCACGACAGACGCAGTGTGCACCGTAACCAGCTCCTTCCTGTAAACCGCTCTCCGTGTCCAGCCACCAGCGCTTTGAATTCTGTTTGTGAGCATCTGCTGTGCTTTCTCTCCATTTATTTTCGGCATCCATTAGGAATTGTGTCCTGGGTCCTGAGAAATGCCAACAATAAGTAAATTTAGGAGTCTGAGCATGGTCACTAATTTTTCCATATTAATTAATGGTCATTCCTTCTTTACACCCTTTCTGCTCTGAAAGGTTTCCTAGGAGTACTGTACTTTCAAAGAGCTGGGGAACCTGTACCCCATCCTGCGGGGTTCACTTTAGTCTCCATGCTGCACAGAACATTCCATGGCTGTTGGATTTTAACACACAAACCTGTATCTTTGACCACCTTCACCCTTCCCATCCTCCTCTGAATCAGGCACCCACAAATCTATTCTCCGAATCTATGCGTTCAGTAATTTCTTTCCCCATGTTGTATGTACATGTGAGCATCTGTAATTGCCTTTCTGTGTCTGAGTTCTTCAGGAGGGAGCCCCATCAGTCATCTGATAGAACACTTTCATGGATCCCCTGTGAGGCAAGGATGATGCCCGGCCTTGAAGGGGGGCCACAGGTCCGCCCTCAGGATCCATGTCTCCCACTCCAGCCTTTTCAGAATGGACCTCTCACACCAAATCTAGGGTTAGGGGTAAGGCATAGGAGAATGAGAGTTCCAATAGGGTGGATGTGTCCAGAATTTCCACGGTGGGGGCGGGGATTGATGGCATGGGTTGGGGTGAGTGTGAAGCAGTGGGTTTGTGCCCATGAGCCAGTGAATGCAGGGGATCGAGGGAATCAAGTACAGAAGTAATTAGGATTTCTCCCCCTCGACCTCCTTTCTGGAGTCCCAAATAAAACGGTTTCGCTTTGGGTGGCATACTGAGGCCTTAGGTATGACTCAGGCTTCTTCATCTCCGTATCTTTGGAGGCAGACCTCTGGGAGTGGACTACTCAGAATCCAACCTATGATTACTGTTATGGAGGGGAGTATGGAAAGCCCGATTGACCGGCTCTAAACAAACTGACCTGGGGGCTGAGGAGAGTGCCAGTGTCACGGATGAGGGCCTAGAGTTCCGCTGAAAGTGGAGATTCGCTGGGCTTAGGTCAGGTGTTCACTTAGGTTTCTTCTCGCAAAACTTTCTGGAGTCCCAAATGGCATATTTTAGTTCTGTGTGGCAGGCTACTTCCTAACATTGCTCAGTGGTACCTGATCCCTGTGCTTTGGAGTCAGGCGTATGGGAATAAACCTAACAGAACCCAAACTAGAATTAAGGCGTGGGTCTAGGGGCATGGCCCTAAAGATCAGCCAGCAGATGTGACCTTCCAGGGGCCAAGAGTAGGGCGTGATTTGGGTTGCATCTGAAACACAGCAGTTGCAGGCAGGGGGGCTTTGAATGTGGGGTTCGTTGGGTTTGGAACAGCTGGGAATTCATAACTTCTGCTCTGCATTCCTTCTGCGGGTCCAAATGGCACAGTTTCCATCTGCATGGCATGCTGATTTGCAGGTATGACTCAGGTTTCCCCAGTCGCTGTGTGTTTGCCTCCTGGAAAGACCTCTTGGAAGCCAACGGAACATTTGGCTTAGGGCTCAGGAGCCTGGGAGGGACCATCTCCTGGTTTTGAGCTCACCATTGCTGTGTCCTGATTTGAGTAGGTGGGTTGTGGAGAAGGGAAGGCTCAGGGTTTTGGTCCAAGGGGACCCTGAATGCGGGAGCCAGCTAGAATTGATTCAGTGGGATATGCAGATTTTTCAGCCCCCGAATACCT
Source organism: Ursus americanus (assembly GCF_024610735.1). Classification (NCBI taxonomy): domain Eukaryota; kingdom Metazoa; phylum Chordata; class Mammalia; order Carnivora; family Ursidae; genus Ursus; species Ursus americanus. The sequence goes on from NC_142145.1 coordinate 59,166,972, forward strand.
CTGCATCCCAGATGGTACGTTTTCTTTCTGTGTGGCATGCTGAGGCCTCAGATAGGGCTCAGGTTTCCCAAATCCCTATATCTTTGTGCCATCTCTCTAGGAATGGACCCCTGAGTACCCAAGCTATGGTGAGTGTCACGCCCTAGGAGGCTGCAAAGCCCAATCGACTGGCTCTGCCACCCTGTTGAGGCTCAGGAGAGTGGGCTGGAGAGACTGTCGGCACAGTGTTCAGGGGTCAGGAATCCACTGGAAGTGATTTTCTCTTTGCTTTGGTCAGGTGTTCCCTGAGGTTTCTCCTTCTCAGAGTGCTTTCTGGAGTCCCAGATGACAACCTTTCCTTCTGTGTGGCAGGCTTTGTGTCCTGACATTGCTCAGCAGTCCCCATTCCCTGGTCCTTGGAGCTAGATGTCTCGGAATGGACCTCACACTACTCAACGTGTAGTAAGGGCACGGGTCTAGGTGTATGGCTGTTCAGATGAGCCATCCAATGTGAGATTCCAGGGGCCTAAGAGGAGGGTGTGCTTTGGGTTGAATGTCAGACACAGGAGTTGCCCACAGGGGGGGTCTGTGGAAGTGGTGTCTCGCTGGGATTGGATCAGGTAGGCATTCTTATTTCTCTTCCTCTGCAGGTCCAAATGGTACGGTTTCCCTCTCTGTGGCATGCTGATTCACCAATGTGGCTCAGGTTTCCCCAGTCCCTGTGTGTTTGGTGCTTGGCTCCTGGAATGGTCTCTGGGAACCCAACGGAGCATTTGGCTTAGGGCTCAGGAGCATGGGAAAGACCATATCTTGGTTTTGAACTCAGCATTGCCGTGTCCTGATTTGAGTAGGTGGGTTGTGGAGAAAGGAAGGCTCAGGGTTTTCATCCAAGGGTCTCCTGAATGCGGGAGCTGGACGGGATTGACTGTGTGGGATATGCAGATTTCTCCTGCTCCTAATAGCCTCTAGAGTCCCAGATGGCACTCTTTCTTTCTGTGTGGCATGCTTTGGCCCCAATCGGGCTCAGGCTTCCCCAATACCTATATCTTTGTGCTGTGTCTCTAGGAGTGAAACCCTGAGAACCCAACCTAATGTTAATGTCAGGCCCTAGGAGGATGGAAATCTCAATCGGCTGGCTCTGCGACCCTATCGGGGCTGAGGAGAGTGGGTTGGGGAGACTGTCGGCACAGTGTTTAGGGGCCAGGAATCTGCTGGAATTGGTTTCATCTGGGCTTGGGTCAGGTGTTCCCTGAGGTTTCTCCATCTCAGAGTGCTTTCTGGAGTCCCAAATGGCAGCCATGTATAGTGTTGTGTCTTTCCTTGTATAGTGTTGTGTCTCAGAGATAAGTGTTTTTCATTTTCATCAGGCGTCCGTGACCAATTTGATGAATGCTTCCATATTCATGAATGATGATATTATGGGTAAGTGGGTTCCTGTACAATGTTCTTTCTTACCTATAAGTTTATGGCACTTTGGTTAGGTTGCTGCAATCACTTATGATAGGGAGTCCACATTAACCAAAGATATTGTATGTTGTAAGATGGTTCCTGTACACTGTTGTTTCTCAGTTATATGTTCGGAGGACTTACCCAATGGAACCATAACCACCTTGATTCATGCTTCCATCTTCAGAAGGCTGATGTGATTTGAAGGGCATTATCCTCACACCATTGTTTCTTAGCTATAAGTATGGGAAAATTTCCCTAGGCCTACACACACAATGTTGAATAGGCATCAGTATTGATTAGGCTGATGTTAGTTGAAGGTGTTTTCCTGTACACGGTGGTTCATTACCAATAAGGATGGGGAATAGTCCTCAAGATTCAAGAAACTATTCATTAATGCTTCCATATTCATGAAAGATGCTGTTAATTGTTAATGCTATTCTGTAAAGTGGTGTTGTCAAGGGATAGGTATGTGGTCCTTTTCTTCTGATTCTACCTCCTCCTTGGTTCATGTTTCCATATTCGTGAATGGTGATGTTCATTGTAAGGGGTTCTATCCTCTACACGGTTTTTTCTTAGATATATGTATGCGGTTTGGTGATTCATACACCCCCTATTTTCTGAAAGATTGTATAATCATGAGGGTGATTTTAGCTGAGGGCAGTCCCTATACACTGTTGTTTCTTACAGATATGTACTTAGACCTTTCCTAAAGCTTCGACAACCACTTTGAGTCATGCTTCCCTATTTCTAATCAGTGATATTATTGGTAGACATTATCCTGACACTGTTGTTTCCTAGAGAGAAGGGTGTGGTAATTTCCCTAGGACTGCAACACAATTTTGCGAAGGGATCCCTATGCAGGAGGTTGCTTTAATTGGAGGACGGTTCAAAGACACTGCTGTCTATTACGTACAAGAATGGGGCACAAATTTCATGTTTCAAGACCACTATGGTAAAATCTTCCTTACTCTTGAAAGATGATGTTCATTGGTCTTTCCTTGTATAGTGTTGCGTCTCAGAGATAAGTTTTTGGCACTCTTGTCAGGCTTCCACAACCATTTTGGTTAATGCTTCCATATTCATGAATTTTGATATTAGGGCTAAGTGGGTTCCCGTACACTGTTGTTTCTTACAGATAAGTTTATGGCCTTTTCATTACATTGCCACAACCATTTACGATAAGGATGCCACATTAACCAAAGATATTGTACGTTGTAAGATGGCTCCTGTACACTGTTGTTTCTCAGCTTTATGTTCGTAGGCCTTACCAGAGGGTACCCTAGTGACCTTGATCGATGCTTCCGTCTTTAGGAAGGCTGATGTGACTTGAAAGGCATTATCCTGACACTGTTGTTTCTTAGCTATAATTATGTGGACCTTTCCCTAGGCGTACACACCCAATCTTGAATAGGGATCAGTGTTGAGGAGGCTGATATTAGTTGAAGGTGTTTTCCTGTATACGGTGGTATATTACCAATAAGGTTGGGGCACGGTCCTCAAGATTTACAAACTTTTCATTAGGGGCGCCTGGGTAGCACAGCGGTTAAGCGTCTGCCTTCGGCTCTGGGCGTGATCCTGGCGATATGGGATCGAGCCCCACATCAGGCTCCTCTGCTATGAGCCTGCTTCTTCCTCTCCCACTCCCCCTACTTGTGTTCCCTCTCTCGCTGGTTGTCTCTATCTCTGTCAAATAAATAAATAAAATCTTTAAAAAATAAAAATAAAAAATAAAAACTTTTCATTAATGTTTCCATATTCATGAAAGATGATGTTAATTGTTAATGCTATTCTCTAAAGTGGTATTGTCTTGGGATATGTATGTGGTCCTTTCCCTCTAATTCCACCTCCACCTTGGATCATATTTCCATATGCGTGAATGCTGATATCCATTGTAAGGGGTTCTTTCCTGTACACTGTTGTTTCTTAGATATATGTATGTGTGCCTTTGGTGATTCATAACCCCCTATTTTCTTTTTTTTAGTGTTTTTTTAATTATTTTATGTTAGTCACCATACAGTATATCCCTTGTTTTTGATGTAAATTTCAATGATTCATTAGTTGCGTATAACACCCAGTGCACCATACAATACGTACCCTCCTTAATGCCCATCACCAGCCTCTCCCATTCCCTCACCCCTCACCCCTCTGAAACAATCAGTTTCTATCTCAGAGTCCATTATCTGCCATGCTTTATTCCCCCTTCTCATTACCCCCCCTTTTTATCCCTTTCTTCTCTTACCGATCTTCCTAGTTCTTATGTTCCATAATTGAGAGAAAAAATATGATAATTGTCTTTCTCTGCTTGACTTATTTCACTTAGCATTACCTCCTCCAGTACCGTCCATGTTGCAGCAAATGTTGAGAAATCATTGGTCTTTCCTTGTATACTGTTGTGTCTCAGAGATAAGTTTTTGGCACTTTCGTAAGGCTCCACGACCACGTTGGTGAATGCTTCCATACTCATTATTAATGATGTCAGGGCTAAGTGGGTTCCTGTACACTGTTGTTTCTTACAGATAAATTTTTGGCATTGTAGTTATGTTGCCAGAACCACTTACAAAAAATTGTACGTTGTAATATATTTCCTGTACACTGTGGTTTCTCAGGTATATTTCAGTAGGCTTTTCCTAATGGTACTATAACCACCTAGATTCCTGCTTCCATCTTCAGGAAGGCTGATGTAACTTGAAGGGCATTATCCTGACACCGTTGTTTCTTAGCTATAAGTATGTGGACCTTTACCTAGGCCTACAGAGCCAAAATTGAATCGGGATCAGTGTTGAGGAGGCTAATGTGAGTTGAAGGTGTCTTCCTGTACACAGTGGTTCATTAGCAATAAGGATTGGGCAGAGTCCCTGAGATTCCAGAACCTTTTCATTAATTCTTCCTTACTTGTGAAGGATTATGTTCATTGGTCTTTCCTTGTATAGTGTTGTGTCTCAGAGATAAGTGTTTGGCACTTTAGTCAGGCTTCCACATCCAATTTGGTTACTGCTTCCATATTCACGAAGGATGATGTTAGGGCTAAGCGGGTTCCTGTACACTGTTGTTTCATATAAAAAAGCTTAAGGATTTTCTTTACGATGCCACAACCACTTACGATAGAGATTCCACATTAACCAAAGATACTGTATGTTGTAAGAGGGTTCCTGTACACTGTTTTTTCTCAGCTTTATGTTCGTAGGCCTTTCCTAACGGTACCATAACCACCTTGATTCCTCCTTCCATCTTCAGGAAGTCTGATGTGACTTGAAGGGAATTATCCTGACACCGTTGTTTCTTATCTCTAAGTATGTGGACATTTCCCTAGGCCAACACACCCAGTGTTGAGTTGGGATCACTATTGAGGAGGTTGATATGAGTTGAAGGTGTTTTCCTGTACACGGTGGTTTATTACCTAAAGGATGGGGCAAAGTCTTGGTAATTCCAGAACCTTTTCATTCATGCTTCCATAATCATGAAAGATGGTGTTCATTGGTCTTTCCTTGTATAGTGTTGTCTCTCAGAGATACGTGTTTTGCACTTTCATAGGCTTCCACGACCATTTTTGTTAATGCTTCCATGTTCACGAATGATGGTGTTAGGGCTAATTTGTTCTTGTACACTGTTGTTTCTTACAGATTAGTTTATGGCATGTTCTTTACGTTGCCACAACCACTTACGATAGGGATTCTACACTGAGCAAAGATACTGTACGTTATTTGTTATTTTTTTACTTTAATTTCTGCCAGATTTGGTCTCATTTCTGCCCTTAGAGATTCTATATTCTCATCAATATTTTCGTTAATACTTTTTCAAGTCTACACACCATCTTCACCTTTGTTACTCTGAATTCCATTTCTGATAATTTGGTTATGTCCATATCCATTAGTTCTGTGGCAGAAGCCACAGACTCATTTTCTTTTCTTTGCTGGGGCGGATTTCTCCTTCTAGACATTCTAATGAGAAGTTGTGGGTTTGTCCAGAGCCCAAATTATTGACTGGGACCCAGGCCATGAGCCCTTGTTTTATGGGGATCTTAGGGATGTGGGCTTCTTGATTTTTCAGCCTGCCTTCTGGGGGAGGGGCCTGCCAAGCCGATATTAAGGTTAACCCTGTTTGGGTATAGTCTCCGTGTCCCCTGCAAGGGGGGACGGGGATGGGCACAGAGTAATTCGGTATTTCCAGGCTTTTGTTCTCTGGCGGCTTTCCCTGGTGTTTTGCTGTGCCTCTTCTGAGAGCCAGAGCAGCAGTGGCCAAATTTCATCCTCTGTCTCAGAGGGATTGCGGACAGTTCTCCACTGATGTTCTGGCCACTTTAACTCTGTTTCTGTTGGTGCTGCTCAACCCTGCACTGTCCGGGATGTGAGCCCCACACCTGGCATCCCAGCTCTCACCTACAGGGCCAGTGTGTCTCTGTCCTTTGTGTTTCTAACACCGCCAGCCACCAGCGGCCCCTGAATGCTCCAGGAGCATTATGTGTCTCTTTCTTACACACTTTTGCACATGCTTCCGTTTTCATGACAGAGGACTGTGAGATGCCAGATGGTTTCTCTACGGTGTTCCTTCATTGATTCAGTATATGGCACTTTCCTTATGTTTTCTGTACAAATGGTTTCATCTTCACCACCAAAGACGTGACTTCAAAGATGGCTTTGGTACAATGTTCTTTCCTAAGATTGGTTCATGTCCCTTTCCTTATGCTTTTATTCCCAATCAGACACATGCTTCCATCATCATGACAGTTTATGGGACTTGGAAAACCCTTTCCATACCCTCTTCTTCCTGAGATTACATCTATGGCTGTTTCCTTAAGGTTCAACACACGTATTGGTAAACCCTGGTGTTTTCACTGATCAACGTTGCCTTGTCTCTACAAAAACATGGTTCGCTGAATTGACTGATGGCACTTTCCTTTCATTTTCACAGAACCTTTTTGAAGGGCTTTCCTCCTCATGACTGATGTGAGTTGAGAGATGCTTTCTGTGTAGTGTTCTTACGTCGTTAAATGAAGGGCATTATCTTGATGCTTGCAGACACCGTTTGGCACAATGCTCCCACTTCATGACACCAGATGTGAGGTGCAAGACGCTTTTATATAGAGTGTTCTCTCCTTGAGTAAAGTAGGTGACCCTTTCCCTATGCATTCATAGACACTTTTTTTTTATAATGATTTTTTATTATATTATGTTAGTCACCATACAGTACATCCCCGCTTTTCGATGTAAGGCTCGATGATTCATTAGTTGTGTATAACACCCAGTGCACCATGCAATATGTGCCCTCCTTACTACCCATCACCGGCCTATCCCATTCCCCCACACCCTCCCCTCTGAAGTCCTCAGTTTGTTTCTCATAGTCCATAGTCTCTCATGTTTCATTCCCCCTTCTGATTACCCCCCCTTTCTTTATCCCTTTCTTCCCCTACTGATCATTCTAGTTCTTATGTTCCATAGATGAGAGAAATCATATGAGAGTTGTCTTTCTCTGCTTGACTTATTTCACTTAGCATTATCTCCTCCAGTGCCGTCCATGTTGTAGCAAATGTTGAGAACTCGTTCTTTCTGTTAGCTGAGTAATATTCCATTGTATATATGGACCACAACTTCTTAATCCAGTCATCTGTTGCAGGGCATCTCGGCTCCTTCCACGATTTAGCTATTGTGGACATTGCTGCTATGAACATTGGGGTGCATATGGCCCTTCTCTTCACTACGTCTGTATCTTTGGGGTAAACACCCAGTAGTGCAATGGCTGGATCATAAGGTAGCTCAATTTTTAACTTTTTAAGGGACCTTCACACTGTTTTCCAGAGTGGCTGTACCAACTTGCATTCCCACCAAAAATGTAGGAGGGATCCCCTTTCTCCACATCCTCTCCAACAATTGTTGTTTCTTGCCTTGTCTATTTTTGCCATTCTAACTGGCGTAAGGTGGTATCTCAGTGAAGTTTTGATTTGAATTTCCTTGATGGCTAATGATTTTGAACATTTTTTCATGTGTCTGTTAGCCATTTGTATGTCTTCATTGAAAAAGTGTCTGTTCATATGTTCTGCCCATTTTTTGATTTATTTGTTTCTTGTGTATTGAGTTTGAGAAGTTCTTTGTAGATCTTGGATACCAGTCCTTTATCTGTAGTGTCATTTGCAAATATCTTCTCCCATTCCGTGGGCTGCCTCTTAGTTTTTCTTTTTCCTTGGCTGTGCTGAAACTTTTAATCTTGATGAAGTCCCATAAATTCATTGTATCTTTTGTTTCTCTTGCCTTTGGGGATGTATCATGAAAAAGGTTGCTTTGGCCGATGTCGTAGAGGTTGCTGCCTATGTTCTCCTCTAGGATTTTGATGGATTCCTGTCTCACATCGAGGCGTTTCATCCATTTGGAGTTTATTTTTGTGTATGGTGTGAGAGAGTGGTCAAGTTTCATTCTTTTGCATGTGGCTGTCCAATTTTCCCAGCACCATTTATTGAAGAGACTGTCTTTTTCCCACCGGATGTTTTTTCCTGCTTTATCAAATATTAGTTGCCCAAAGAGCCGAGGATTCATTTCTGGGCTCTCTATTCTGTTCCATTGGTCTATGTGTCTGTTTTTGTGCCAGTACCATGCTGTCTTTGTGATCACAGCTTTGTAGTACAGCTCGAAATCCGGCATTGTGATGCCCCCAGCTTTGTTTTTCCTTTTCAACAGTTCCTTGGAGATTCGGGGTCTTTTCTGGTTCCATACAAATTTAAGGACTATTTGTTCCAGTTCTTTGAAAAATGTCCTTGGTATTTTGATCGGGATAGCATTGAAAGTGTAGATGGCTCTGGGTAGCATGGACATTTTAACTATGTTAATTCTTCCGATCCATGAGCATGGAATATCTTTCCATCTTTTTATGTCTTTTAAGAATGATTTATAGTTTCTAGAATAAAGGTCCTTTACGTCTCTGGTTAAGTTAATTCCAAGGTAACGTATGGTTTTTGGTGCTATTGTAAATGGGATGGATTCCCTAATTTCTCTTTCTTCGTTCTCGTTATTCGTGTACAGAAATGCAACTGATTTCTGAGAATTGATTTTGTCTCCCGCCACGTTACTGAATTGCTCTATAACTTCTAATAGTTTGGGAGTGGCTTCTTTTGGGTTTTCCATATAGAGTATCATGTCATCTGCGAAGAGAGATATTTTGACTTCTTCTTTGCCGATTTGAATACCTTTGATCCCTTTTTGTCGTCTGATTGCTGTTGCAAGGACTTCTAGTACTATGTTGAATAATAGTGGCGAGAGTGGGCATCCTTGTCGTGTTCCTGATCTTAAGGGAAAGGCTTCCAGCTTTTCCCCATTGAGAATAATATTTGCAGTAGGCTTTTCATAGATGGCTTTTATGAGATTGAGAAATGTACCTTCTATTCCTACACTCTGAAGGGTTTTAATCAGGAAAGGATGCTGTATTTTGTCAAATGCTTTTTCGCATCGATTGAGAGGATCATATGGTTCCTGAGTCTTTTCTTGTTGATATGATGTATCACGCTGATACACCATATCGATCAATCACGCTGATTGATTTGCGAATATTGAACCACGCTTGCATCCCAGGTATGAATCCCACTTGATCGTGGTGGATAATCCTTTTAATGAACTGTTGGATTCTATTAGCAAGTATCTTGTTGAGGATTTTGGTGTCCATATTCATTAGGGAAATCGGTCTGTAGTTCTCCTTTTTGAGGGGGTCTTTCCTGGTTTGGGGATCAAGGTAATATTGGCCTCATAGAATGAGTTTGGTAGCTTTCCTTCTGTTTCTATTTTTTGAAATAGCTTTAGGAGAGTAGGTATTATTTCTTCTTTGAATGTTTGGTAGAATTCCCCAGGAAAACCGTCCGGGCCTGGAGTTTTGTTATTTGGAAGGTTGTTTATCACTGACTCAATTTCTTCATCATTAATTGGCCTGTTTAAGAAATCAGTTTCTTCCTGTTTCAATCTTCGTAGTTTATAGGTTTCCAGGAAGGATTCCATCTCTTCCAGATTGCTTAGTTTATTGGCATATAGCTGTTGATAAAAATTTCTAATAATCCTTCCAATTTCAATGGTGTTCATCATGACCTCTCCTTTTTCATTCATAATTTTAATAATCTGGGTCCTTTCTCTTTTCTTTTGGATAAGTCTTGCCAGTGGTCTGTCAATTTTATTGATTCTCTCAAAGCTTCTAGTCCTGTTGATCTGCTCTACTGTACTTCTGGTTTCTGCTTGATTGATTTCAGCTCTAATTTTGGTCATCTGCTTCCTCGTGCGTGGATTAGGCCTGTCCCTCTGTTGCTGTTTCAGCTTCTTGAGGTGAGAATATAAAAACTGCATTTTAGATTTTTCTATTCTTTTGAGTGAGGCTTGGATGGCTATGTATTTCCCCCTTAGGACTGCCTTTGTAGTATCCCATAGGTTTTGGACTGTTGTATTTTCATTCTCATTGGTCTCCATAAATTGTTTAATTTGATTTTTGATTTCCTGGTTTATCGAGTCATTCCTGAGCAGAATGGTTCTTAGTCTCCAAGTGTTTGAGTTTCTTCCAAATTTTTCCTTGTGCTTGAGTTCCAATTTCAGAGCGTTGTGGTCCGAGAATATGCACGGGATAATTTCAATCTTTTGGTATCGGCTGAGACCTGTTTTGTGTCCCAGAACATGGTCTATTCTTGAGAATGTTCCATGGGCATTAGAATAGAATGAGTATTCTTTGGTTCTGGGGTGTAGTGTTCTCTATATATCTATGAGGTCCAACTCGTCGAGTATGGCATTCAAAGCCTTTGATTCTTTGCTTAGTTTTTCCCAGGGTGTTCTGTCTATTTCTGAGAGTGGAGTGTTGAGGTCCCCTACTATTAATGTATTTTATTTATATGTCTCTTTATTCTGGTTAAGAGTTGGCTTGTGTATCTTGCTGCTCCCCTGTTGGGGGCATATATATTTATAATTGTCATATCCACTTGTTGAATACTTCCTTTAAGAATAATATAGTGCCCTTCTGCGTCTCTAACTATACTCTGTAGTTTAAAATCCAGTTTATCTGATATGAGAATTGCTACCCCAGCTTTCTTTTGAGGTCCATTTGCGAGAAAGATGGTACGCCATCCCCTTACTCTCAGTCTGAATGCATCTTTGGGTTCGAAATGAGTCTCTTGTAGACAGCAAATGGATGGGTCATTTCTTTTTAGCCAATCTGCAACCCTGTGGCGCTTTAAGGAAGAATTTAAACCATTAATATTAAGACTGAGTACTGAGAGATATGCTTTTAATGCTGCCATGTTGCCAGTAAAGTCTTTGTTTGTATTGGCTGTGACTTTCTGTTTTGTATCACTCTTGGGGCCTTTTTACTTTTATAGAACCCCCCATAATATCTCCTGTAGGGCTGGTTTCGTGGTTACGAAATTGGTTAGTGACTGTCGATTCTGAACTGTCTTTATTTCTCCATCAATTCTGAATGACAGCCTTGCTGGATAAAGGATCCTTGGCTGCATGTTTTTCTCTGAAAGAGCTTTAAAAATGCTCCCCCAACCCTTTCTCTCATTCCAGGTCTGGGTAGACAGGTCTGACGTAATTCTGATGCCTTTGCCTTTGTACGTGAGAAATTTCTTTGCCCTGGCCGCTTTCAATACTGTATCCTTGCATCTAATATTTGCGAAATGCACTATGACGTGACGTGGCGTGGGTTTGTCATGGTTGAGCTTGGAAGGGGTCCTCTCTGCCTCTTGGACATGAATGTTTGTTTCCCTTGCTAGATTAGGGAAGTTTTCAGCTACAATTTGTTCAAATATCTCTTCTAGACCTCTGTTTTTCTCCACCCCCTCGGGGATGCCGATGATTCTAACATTGGATCGTTTCGTTGAGTCAGTAATCTCCCGTAGCCAACATTCGTGGGCGTGGATTTTTTTAAGACCATCTTCTATTTTCATTTTTTCCTCTATTAACCCATCCTCCAATTCACTAACCCTTTCCTCTGCTTTGGTGACCCTGGCCGTCAGAGCCTCTAGTTTTGCCTGCATTTGGCTCATAGAATTTTTAATTTCTGTCAAATTCGCTCTCATTTCCGCCCTTAGGGATTCTATATTCTCAGTAACATTTTCCTTAATACTTTTTTCAAGTCTTCTCATCTTGACCATTGTTACTCTGAATTCCATTTCTGATAATTTGGTTACATCCATATCCGTTACTTCTGTGGCAGAGGACACAGACTCACTGTCTTTTCTTTGCTGGGGGGGGGGGGCTTCTCCTTCTTGTCATTCTGATGAGGAGAGGTTGCGGGGTTTTCCAGAGCCCAAATTATTGACTGGGTCCCAGGCCGTGTCCCTTGTTTTATAGGGATCTTAGAGATGTGGGCTTCTTCTTTAAAGATTTTATTTATTTACTTATCTGAGAGAGGGAGACAGGCAGTCAGCAAGAACGGAACAGAAGCAGGGGAGTGAGAGAGGAAGAAGCAGGCTCCCAGCAGAAGAGCCCGATGAGGGACTCCTTTCCGGAACGCTGGGATCACGCCCTAAGCCGGAGACAGGCGCTCAATGACTGCGCCACCCAGGCGCCTGGGGTTGTGGGCTTCTTGATTTTTCAGCCTGCCTTCTGTGTTCTAGGGGAGGGACCTGCCACGCCCATACTCAGGCAACCCTGTTTGGTTAGAGTCTCCATGTCCCCCGCGAGGGGGGATGGGGATGGGCACTCTCTGAGCTGGTATTTCCAGGCTTTTGTTCTCTGGCGGCTTTCCCTGGCGGTCAGCTATGCCTCTTCTGAGAGTCAGAGCAGCAGAGGCTGCATTGTCACAGAACAGAGGGATTGCGGCCCGTTCTCCACTGATGTTCTGGCCACTTTAACTCTGTTACTGTTGGTGCTGCTCAACCCTGCAGCGTCCCGCGATGTGCGCACTAACCCGGCGTCCCTGCCCTCACTTCCAGGGCCGGCGCATCTCTGTCCTTTGTGTTTCTAATGCCACCAGCCACCGGCCGCCCCTGGCGCTCCCGGGTCTCCTGGTCTCAGTCGATGCCCGGTGAGCACACCAGGATTCTGGAGTTTCGTGAGAAGCCTGGTGGCGCGCGCACCTGGTTCAGGGTCTCAGTCTGCTGTTTCGCGGGTGCCGACCGCGAGTCTGCCCGCTCCCCCGTGCAGGTGGCCCGCCAGCCGCCAGCCGCCCCGCGCGCGCTCCGGGAGCTCCCGGTCTCAGTCTGGATCCCGTGAGCACACCGGGATTCCGGTGTTCTGGGAGATACCTGGTGGAGCGCGTTCACGGTTCACCGGTCTCAGTCCACTCTCTCGCGGGTGCCCTCCATGAGTCCGCCCGCTCCCCCGTGCAGGTGGCTGCCGCTTTTCGGCGCCCAAACGTGGCGGCTCCCTCCCCCTTCCGTTTATCTTCCGATATCTGTGCACGGTTTACAGCTCCCCTCTTGGTACCTCAATACTCAGTGCTGGAGATGTTCATTTGTAGAGATCCAGATGTATCTTCCTGCGTCTCAGGCTGATTCTGTGGTTATTTAGGCTGATCTGTTACCTATCCAGCTCGACTCAGGGGACCGGCTGAAAAAGGGGTCCCCTACTCCTCCGCCATCTTAACCCCTCCTGCCTGGACCACAACTTCTTAATCCAGTCATCTGTTGAAGGGCATCATGGCTCCTTCCACGATATAGCTATTGTGAACAGCCCTGCTATGAACATTGGGGTGCATATGGCCCTTCTCCTCACTACGTCTGCATCTTTGGTTTAAATACCCAGTAGTGCAATGGCTGGACACAGGGTAGCTCTATTTTTAATCTTTTAAGGGACCTCCAAACTTTTTCCAAGGTGGCTGTACCAACTTGCATTCCCACCAACAATGTAGGAGGGATCCCCTTTCTCCACATCCTCTCTAACAACTGTTTCTTGCCTTGTCAATTTTTGCCATTCTAACTGGCTTAAGTTGGTATCTCCGTGTGATTTTGATATGAATTTCCCTGATGGCTAATGATTTTGAACATTTTTTAAAGTGTCTGTTAGCCATTTCTATGTCTTCACTGGAAAAGTGTCAGTTCATATCTTCTGCCCATTTTATGATGTTTATTTGTTTCTCACGTATTGAGTTTGAGAACTTCTTTGTAGATCTTGGATACCTGTCTTTTCTCTGTAGTATCATTTGCAAATGTATTCTCCCATTCCGTGGGCTGCCTCTTTGTTTTTCTGTTTCCTTGGCTGTGCAACAGTTTTTATATTGATGAAATCCCACAAGTTCATTTTATCTTTTGTCTCTCTTGCCTTTGGAGATGTGTCATAAAAAAGGTTGCTGTGGCTGATGTCATAGAGGTTGCTGCCTATGCTCTTCTCTCGGATTTTGATGGATTTCTGTCTCACATTGAGGTCTTTCATCCATTTAGAGTTTATCTTTGTGTATGGTGTTAGGGAGTGGTCACGTTTCATTCTTTTGCATGTAGCTGTCCAATTTCCCCAGCACCATGTATTGAAGAGACTGTCTTTTTTCCACTGGATGTTGTTTCCTGCTTTGTCAAAAATCAGTTGCCCAGAGTCGAGGGCCCATTTCTGGGTTCTCTATTCTGTTCCATTGGTCTATGTGTCTGCTTTTGTGCCAGTACCATGCTGTCTTTGTGATCACAGCTTTGTAGTACAGCTTGAAATCTGGCATTGTGATGCCCCCAGCTTTGTTTTTCCTTTTCAACAATTCCTTGGCGATTCGGGGCCTTTTCTGGTTCCATACAAATTTAAGGGCTGTTTTTTCGAGTTCTTTGTAAAATCTCATCGGTATTTTGATCGGGATAGCATTGAAAGTGTAGATTGCTCTGGGTAGCATGGACATTTTAACTATGTTAATTCTTCTGATCCATGAGCATGGTGTATTTTTCCATCTCTTTGTGTCTTCCTCTATGTCTTTCAAAAGTGATTTATAGTTTCTAGAATATAGGTCCTTTACATCTCTGGTTAATTCCTAGGTAACATATGGTTTTTGGTGCTATTGTAAATGGGCTGGATTCCCTAATTTCTCTTTCTTCAGTCTCATTATTCGTGTATAGAAATGCAACTGATTTCTGAGCATTGATTTTCTATCCCACCCCATTACTGAATTGCTCTATAACTTCTCATATTTTGCGCGTATATTCTATTGGGTTTTCCATATAGAGTATCATGTCATCTGTGAAGAGAGACATTTTGACTTCTTTGCTGATTTGGATACCTTTTATCCCTTTTTGTTGTCTGCTGTTGCAAGGACTTCTAGTACTATGTTGAATAATAGTGGCGAGAGTGGGCATCCTTGTTGAGTTCCTGATCTTAAGGGAAAGGCTTCCAGCTTTTCCCCATTGAGAATATTTTCTGTAGCCTTTCCATAGATGGCTTTTATGAGATTGAGAAATGAACCCTCTATTCCTACACTCTGAAGGGTTTTAATCAGGAAAGGATGCTGTATTTTGTCAAATGTTTTTTCTGGATCAGTTGAGGGGATCATATGGTTCCTGAGTCTTTTCTTGTTCATATGATGTATCACGCTGATCGATTTGCGAATATTGAACCACGTTTTCATCCCAGGGATGAATCCCACTTGTTCATGATGGATAATCGTTTTAATGTACTGTTGGATTCTATTAGCCAGTATCTGGTTGAGGATTTTGGCATCTATATTCATTAGGGAAATTGGTCTGTAATTCTTCTTTTTGAGGGGGTCTTTGCCTGTTTTGCGGATCAAGGTAATATTGGCCTCATAGAATGAGTTTGGTAGCTTTCCTTCTGTTTCTATTTTTTGAAATAGCTTTAGGAGAATAGGTATTATTTCTTCTTTGAATGATTGGTAGAATTCCCCAGGAAAACCGTCCGGGCCTGGAGTTTTGTTATTTGGAAGGTTGTTTATCACTGGCTCAATCTATTCATAATTAATTGGCCTGTTTAAGAAATCAGTTTCTTCCTGTTTCAATCTTGGTAGTTTATAGGTTTCTAGGAAGGCCTCCATCTCTTCCAGATTGCTTAATTTATTGGCATATAGCTGTTTGTAAAAGTTTCTAATAATCATTCCAATTTCATTGGTGTTGGTCATGACCTCTCCCTTTTCATTCATAATTTTATTAATTTAGGTCCTTTCTCTATTCATTTGTATAAGTCTTGCCAGTGTTTTGTAAATTTTATTGATTCTCTCAAAGAACCAGCTTCTAGTCCTGTTGATCTGCTCTACTGTACTTCTGGTTTCTAGTTCATTGATTTCTGCTCTAGTTTTGGTCAACTGCTTTCTCGTGAGTGGATTAGGCATGTCCCTCTGTTGCTGTTCCAGCTTCTTGAGGTGAGAATATAAAAACTGCATTTTAGATTTTTCTATTCTTTTGAGTGAGGCTTGGATGGCTATGTATTTCCCCCTTAGGACTGCCTTTGCAGTATCCCATAGGTTTTGGACCATTGTGTTTTCATTCCCGTTGGTCTCCATAAATTGTTTAAATATATTTTTGATTTCCTGGTTCATTGGGTCATTCCTGAGCAGGATGGTTCTTAGTTTCCAAGTGTTTGAGTTTTTTTCCAAAATCTTCCTTGTTTTTGAGTTCCAATTTCAGAGTGTTGTGCTCTGAGAATATGAGGGGATAATTTCAGTTTTTCGTATCAGTTGAGACCTGATTTGTGTCCCAGAACATGGTCTAATCTTGAGAATGTTCCATGGGCATTAGAATAGAATGAGTATTCTTTGGTTCTGGGGTACAGTGTTCTATATATATCTATGAGGTCTAACTCGTCTAGCATGGCATTCAAAGCTCTTGTTTCTATGTTGGTTTTCTGCTCCGGTGCTCTGTCTGTTGCTGATAGTGGAGTGTTGAGGTTCCTACTATTAATGTATTTTTATCTATATATCTCTTTATTCCGGTTAAGAGTTGGCTTGTGTATCTTGCTGCTCCCCTGTTGGGGGCATATATATTTATAATTGTCATATCCACTTATTGGATACATCCTTTAAGAATAATATAGTGCCCTTATGTGTCTCTAACTATAGTCTTTAGTTTCGAATCCAATCTGTCTGACATGAGAATTGCTACCCCAGCTTTCTTTTCAGGTCCATTGGCGTGAAAGATGGTATTCCATCCTTTTAGTCTGAATGTATCTTTAGGTTCAAAATGAGTGTTTGTAGACAGCAAATGGATGGGTCATGTCTTTTTATCCAATCAGCAACCCTGTGGTGTTTTATGGGAGCATTTAGGCCATTTACATTGAGACGGATTATTGAGAGATGTGATTTTAATGATGCCATATTGCCAGTAAAGTCTTTGTTTCCATAGATTGTGACTTTATGTTCTGTATCACTCTTGGGGCCTTTTTACTTTTATAGAACCCCCCCCCTTAATATCTCCTGTAGGGCTGGTTTTGTGGTTAAAAAAATTGGTCAATGACCACGATTCTGGAAGGTCTTTATTTCTCCATGAATTCTGAATGACAGCCTTGCTGGATAAAGGATCCTTGGCTGCATGTTTTTCTCTGAAAGAGATTTAAAAATGCCCCCCAACCCTTTATCTCATTCCAGGTCTGTGGAGAGAGGTCAGACGTAATTCTGATATCTTTGCCTTGGTACATGAGAAATTTCTTTGCCCTGGCCGCTTTCAATACTGTATCCTTGCATCTAATATTTGCGAAATGCACTATGACGTGACGTGGCGTGGGTTTGTCATGGTTGAGCTTGGAAGGGGTCCTCTCTGCCTCTTGGACACGAATGTTTGTTTCCCTTGCTAGATTAGGGAAGTTTTCAGCTACAATTTGTTCAAATATCTCTTCTAGACCTCTGTTTTTCTCTACGTCTTCAGGAATGCCGATGATTCTGACACTGGAACGTTTTATTGAGTCAGTCATTTCCCGTAACCTACATTCCTGTGTGTGGATTTTTTTGAGTGCAGATTCTCTTTTAGCTTTTTCCTCTACTAACCCATCTTCCAATTCGCTGATACGTCCTTCTGCCTCATTCACCCTGGCCAACAGAGCCTCTAGTTTTGACTGCATTTGGCTCCTAGAATTTTTAATTTCTGCCAGATTTGCTCACATTTCTGCCCTTAGAGATTCTATGTTCTCATTAACAATTTTGTCAATATTTTTTTCAAGTCTACAAATCATCTTGACCATTGTTACTCTGAATTCCATTTCTGGTAATTTGGTTATATCCATATCCATAAGTTTTGTGGCAGAGGCCACAAACTCATTGTCTTTTCTTTGCTGGGGGGGGGGACACTTCTCCTCATCATTCAGATGAGGAGAGGTTGTGGTGTTGTCCAGAGCCCAAATTATTGACCACGACCCAGGCCGTGCGCCCTTGTTTTATAGGGATCTTAGGTATGGGGGCTTCTTGATTTTTCAGCCTGCCTTCTGAGGTAGGGGCCTGCCATGCCTATACTTGGGCAACCCTGTTTGGGTAGAGTCTCTGTGTACCCTGCGAAGGGGGATGGGGGTGGGCACACTGTGAGCCGGTCTTTCCAGGCTTCTTTTGTCTGGCGGCTTTCCCTGGTGGTTTGCTGTGCTTCTTCTGAGAGTCAGAGCAGCAGTGGCCGAATCTCAGCCTCTGTCTCAGAACAGATGGATTGCGGACCATTCTCCACTGATGTTCTGGCCACTTTAACTCTGTTTCTGTTGGTGCTGCTCAACCCTGCACTGTCCAGGATGTGAGCCCCACACCTGGCTTCCCAGCTCTCACCTACAGGGCCAGTGTCTCTCTGTCTATGTTTCTAACACCGCCAGCCGCCCCTGCATGCTCCAGGAGCTTTATGTGTCTCTTTCTTACACACATTTGCACAAGCTTCCGTTTTCATGACAGAGGACTGTGAGATGCCAGATGGTTTCTCTACGGTGTTCCTTCGTAGATTCAGTACATGGCACTTTCCTTATGTTTTCTTAGGCACTTGTACAAACGGTTTCATCTTCAAGACTGAAGACGTGACTTCAAAGATGGCTTCGGTACAATGTTCTTTCCTAAAGTTGGTTCACCTCCCTTTCCTTATGCTTTTATTCCCAATCAGACACATGCTTCCATCATCATGACAGATTATGGGACTTGGAAAACCCTTTCCATACCCTCTTCTTCCTGAGATTACGTCTATGGCTGTTTCCTTAAGGTTCAACACACGTATTGGTAAACCCTGCTGTTTTCACTGATCAATGTTGCCTTGTCTCTACAAAAACATGGTTCGCTGAATTGACTGATGGCACTTTCCTTTCGTTTTCACACAACTTTTGAAGGGCTTTCCTCCTCATGACTGTTGTGAGTTGAGAGATGCTTTCCTTGTAGTGTTCTTACATAGTTCAACAAAAGGCATTATCTTGATGCTTGCAGGCACAGTTTTGTACAATGCTCCCAATTCATGACACCAGATGTGAGGTGCAAGACGCTTTTATATAGAGTGTTCTCTCCTTGAGTAAAGTAGGTGTCCCTTTCCCTATGCATTTGTAGACACTTTCGAAAATCTTGACATCTTCCTAACAGAAGATGTGACTTGGATGAGGGTGTCCATTCGGTGTTCTGACTGAGATTTGGGTATATTGTTCTTTCCTTAAGGTTCAACGCACGTATTGGACAACGCATATATATTCCTGGGTCACCATGTTACTTCGATGTTGCCTATCAACACTGACCTGGTACTCACAACTACTTAGGACCTCTCCTTATGCTTTCACTCACACTTCTGCATGTACTTCCATCTTCATTACAGAAGATGTGAGTTGGGAGATCTTTTCCAAGGGTGTTCTTACCTGAGCATACAGCATGTTCCTTAGGTTTTCATACAGTTTTGGAACATACATCCATCTTCATGAAGGTAGTTGTGATTTGGAAGGTTGTCTCTAGATGGTGCTCTTTCTTAGTGTTAAGCATATGGCACTTCTCTTACGGTTCAACAGAGATATTTGAAAATCTCTCTTCATACATCAGGATGTTTGAAATCTCTTCCTCTATACAGAACATTGGTGCTCAGAGTCGAGTAAATGGCATTTCTTTACACATTCCCTCACCCTTTAGCCAATGCTTCCAGGGTCATGTGAAAAGATGTTTCAGAGGGTATTCTATGGAGTTCTCTTGTAAAGTTAAGCATACGATAATTCCCTTAAGCTGAGAAACACTCTCTTGTATATGCTTCCAGCTTCATGAAAGAACACGTGCCTTTAAAGATGGATTAGGTACTGTCCTTTTTTGGAGCCATGTCTCTGCCACTTTCCTTATGTTTTCACCACAACGTTGCAAACATTTTCGTCTTCATGACAGAAGCCGTGGTTTGTAAGATGCTATCTACCCAGTGCTCTCACCTACTAAGTTTATGGCACTTTCCTTAAGTTTCAACACATAGGGAAGAAAACCCTGGTTGATCCATTTGTCAGGAGGTGGGTTCGATATCGTTTTCTATCTAGACAGATTTGGTTCTCAGAATTAAGTAGACAGCCCTTTCTCTACGTGCTTGCACACACTCTTGCCAAGGCTTCCATCTTCACAACAGAAGTTGTGAGTTGAGACATGATGTCTATACAGTGTTCTTCTATAGAGTGAGGCAACGCGCTTTATGCATCTCTTTTTGTACGCACTTTTTCACATGCTTCCTTTTTCATGCCAGAAGACAGTGAGATGCAGGGCGCCTGGGTGGAACAGCAGTTAAGCGTCTGCCTTCAGCCAGGGCATGATCCCGGCATTGTGGGATCGAGCCCCACATCAGGCTCCTCCACTGTGAGCCTGCTTCTTCCTCTCCTACTCCCCCTGCTTGTGTTCCCTCTCTCACTGGCTGTTTTGCTGTCAAATTAATAAATGAAATCTTAAAACAAAAGAAAAAGAAGGGTTGCAGATTGGATAAAAAGAAATGACCCATCCATTTGCTGTCTACAAGAGACTCATTTCGAACCCAAAGATGCATTCAGACTGAGAGTAAGGGGATGGAGTACCATCTTTCACGCAAATGGACTTCAAAAGCAAGCTGGGGTAGCAATTCTCATATCAGATAAATTGGATTTTAAACTACAGACTATAGTTAGAGATGCAGAAGGGCACTATATTATTCTTAAAGGAAGTATTCAACAAGTGGATATGACAATTATAAATATATATGCCCCCAACAGGGGAGCAGCAAGATACACAAGCCAACTCTTAACCAGAATAAAGAGACATATAAATAAAATACATTAATAGTAGGGGACCTCAACACTCCACTCTCAGAAATAGACAGAACACCCTGGAAAAAACTAAGCAAAGAATCAAAGGCTTTGAATGCCATACTCGACGAGTTGGACCTCATAGATATATAGAGAACACTACACCCCAGAACCAAAGAATACTCATTCTATTCTAATGCCCATGGAACATTCTCAAGAATAGACCATGTTCTGGGACACAAAACAGGTCTCAACTGATACCAAAAGATTGAAATTATCCCGTGCATATTCTCAGACCACAACGCTCTGAAATCGAAACTCAACCACAAGGAAAAATTTGGAAGAAACTCAGACACCTGGAGACTAAGAACCATCCTGCTCAGGAATGACTCGATAAACCAGGAAATCAAAAATCAAATTAAACAATTTATGGAGACCAATGAGAATGAAAATACAACAGTCCAAAAACCTATGGGATACTGCAAAGGCAGTCCTAAGGAGGAAATACATAGCCATCCAAGCCTCACTCAAAAGAATAGAAAAATCTAAAATGCAGTTTTTACATTCTCACCTCAAGAAGCTGGAACAGCAACAGAGGGACAGGCCTAATCCACGCACGAGGAAGCAGTTGACCAAAATTAGAGCTGAAATCAATCAAGCAGAAACCAGAAGTACAGTAGAGCAGATCAACAGGACTAGAAGCTGGTTCTTTGAGAGAATCAATAAAATTGACAGACCACTGGCAACGCTCATCCAAAAGAAAAGAGAAAGGACCCGAATATTAATATTATGAATGAAAAAGGAGAGGTCACGATGAACACCATTGAAATTGGAAGGATTATTAGAAATTTTTATCAACAGCTATATGCCAATAAACTAAGCAATCTGGAAGAGATGGAATCCTTCCTGGAAACCTATAAACTACCAAGATTGAAAGAGGAAGAAATTGATTTCTTAAACAGGCCAATTAATGATGAAGAAATTGAGTCAGTGATAAACAACCTTCCAAATAACAAAACTCCAGGCCCAGACGGTTTTCCTGGGGAATTCTACCAAACATTCAAAGAAGAAATAATACCTACTCTCCTAAAGCTATTTCAAAAAATAGAAACAGAAGGAAAGCTACCAAACTCATTCTATGAGACCAATATTACCTTGATCCCCAAACCAGGCAAAGACCCCCTCAAAAAGGAGAATTACAGACCAATTTCCCTAATGAATATGGACGCCAAAATCCTCAACAAGATACTTGCTAATAAAATCCAACAGTACATTAAAAGAATTACCCATCACGATCAAGTGGGATTCATACCTGGGATGCAAGCGTGGTTCAATATTTGCAAATCCATCAGCGTGATATATCATATCAACAAGAAAAGACTCAGGAACCATATGATCCTCTCAATTGATGCCGAAAAAGCATTTGACAAAATACAGCATCCTTTCCTGATTAAAACCCTTCAGAGTGTAGGAATAGAGGGTACATTTCTCAATCTCATAAAAGCCATCTGTGAAAAGCCTACTGCAAGTATTATTCTCAATGGGGAAAAGCTGGAAGCCTTTCCCTTAAGATCAGGAACTCGACAAGGATGCCCACTCTCGCCACTATTATTCAACATCGTACTGGAAGTCTTTGCAACAGCAATCAGACGACAAAAAGGGATCAAAGGTATTCAAATCGGCAAAGAAGAAGTCAAAATGTCTCTCTTCGCAGATGACATGATACTCTATATGGAAAACCCGAAAGAAGCCACTCCCAAACTATTAGAAGTTATAGAGCAATTCAGTAATGTGGTGGGATACAAAATTAATGCTCAGAAATCAGTTGCATTTCTGTACACGAATAACGAGACCGAAGAAAGAGAAATTAGGGAATCCATCCCATTTACAATAGCACCAAAAACCGTACGTTACCTTAGAATTAACCGGAGACGTAAAGGACCTATATTCTAGAAACTATAAATCACTCTTTAAAGACATTAAGGAAGACATAAAAAGATGGAAAGGTATTCCATGCTCAAGGATCAGAAGAACTAACATAGTTAAAATGTCCATGCTACCCAGAGCCATCTACACTTTCAATGCTATCCCGATCAAAATACTGAGGACATTTTTCAAAGAACTGGAACAAATAGTCCTTAAATTTGCATGGAAACAGAAAAAGCCATGAATCTCCAAGGAACTGTTGAAAAGGAAAAATAAAGCTGGGGGCATCACAATGCCAGATTTCGAGCTGTACTACAAAGCTGTGATCACAAAGACAGCATGGTACTGGCACAAAAGCAGACACATAGACCAATGGAGCAGAATAGAGAACAGAGAAATGGACCCTCGGCTCTTTGTGCAGCTAATATTTGAGCAAGGAGGAAAAAACATCCGGTGGGAAAAAAGTCTCTTCAATAAATGGTGCTGGGAAAATTGGACAGCTACATGCAAAAGAATGAAACTTGACCACTATCTCACACCATACACAAAAATAAACTCCAAATGGATGAAAGACCTCAATGGGAATCCATCAAAATTCTAGAGGAGAACATAGGCAGCAACCTCCACGACATCGGCCAAAACAACCTTTTTCATGATACATCCCCAAAGGCAAGAGAAACAAAAGATACAATGAATTTATGGGACTTCATCAAGATTAAAAGTTTCAGCACAGTCAAGGAAACAGAAAATCAAAGAGGCAGCCCACGGAATGGGAGAATATATTTGCAAATGACACTACAGATAAAGGACTGGTATCCAAGATCTACAAAGAACTTCTCAAACTCAATACACGAGAAACAAATAAACAAATCAAAAAATGGGCAGAAGATATGAACAGACACTTTTTCAATGAAGACATACAAATGGCTAACAGACACATGAAAAAATGTTCAAAATCATTAGCCATCAAAGAAATTCAAATCAAAACCACACTGAGAGACCACCTTACGCCAGTCAGAATGGCAAAAATAGACAAGGCAAGAAACAACAATTGTTGGAGAGGATGTGGAGAAAGGGGATCCCTCCTACATTGTTGGTGGGAATGCAAGTTGGTACAGCCACTCTGGAAAACAGTGTGGAGGTCCCTTAAAAAGTTAAAAATTGAGCTACCTTATGATCCAGCCATTGCACTACTGGGTGTTTACCCCAAAGATACAGACGTAGTGAAGAGAAGGGCCATATGCACCCCAATGTTCACAGCAGCAATGTCCACAATAGCTAAATCGTGGAGGGAGCCGAGATGCCCTTCAACAGATGACTGGATTAAGAAGTTGTGGTCCATATATACAATGGAATATTACTCAGCTATCAGAAAGAACGAGTTCTCAACATTTGCTACAACATGGATGGCACTGGAGGAGCTAATGCTAAGTGAAATAAGTCAAGCAGAGAAAGACAACTATCATATGATTTCTCTCATCTATGGAACAAAAGAACTAGGAAGATCGGTAGGAGAAGAAAGGGATAAAGAAAGGGGGGGTAATCAGAAGGGGGAATGAAACATGAGAGACTATGGACTATGAGAAACAAACTGAGGGCCTCAGAAGGGAGGGGGTGGGGGAATGGGATAGACCAGTGATGGGTGGTAAGGAGGGCACGTATTGCATGGTGCACTAGGTGTTATACGCAACTAATGAATCATCGAGCCTTACATCGGAAACCGGGGATGCACTGTATGTTGACAAACATAATAAAACATTAAAAAAAGAAAAAAAAACAAAAACTGTGAGATGCAAGATGCTTTCTCTATGGTGTTCTTTCAGAGACTTCAGTATATGGCACTTTCCTTATGTTTTCTTAGACGCCTGTTGAAATGCTTTCATCTTCATGATAGAATACGTGAGGTGAAAGATGGCTTCGATACAATATTCTGTCTTAAATATTCGTTATTGGCCCTTTCCCTATGCTTTTATTCCCACTCTGAAACATTCTTCCATCATCATGACAGACGACGGGAGTTGGAAGACTGTTTCCATGCTCTCCTATTACTGAGAGTTACATCTGGGGCTGTTTCCTTAAGTGAACCTTAAGGAAACACATATAGGGAAGCCCTAGTGTCTTCACTGATCAAAGCTGCCATCTCTCTACACAAACTCTTTAGCTAATTGACTGATTGCACTTTCTTTTTGTTTTCACACAACCTTTTCGAACGGCTTTCATCCTCATGAAAGAAGTGAGTTGAGTGATGCTTTCTGTGTAGTATTATTACAGTTTTAAACGAAGTGCATTATCTTGATGGTCGCAGGCACTGTTTTGCACAATGCTCCCACTTCATGAGAAAAGATGTGAGGTGCAAGACGCTTTTAGATAGAGTATTCTCTCCTAGTGTAAAGTAGGTGACACCTTCCTTATGCATTCGTAGACACTTGAAAAACTTGCGATCATCCTCACAGAAGCTGTGACTTGGAAGATGGTGTCCATTCGGTGTTCTGACTGAGATTTGTATATAGTGCCCTTTTCCTTAAGGTTCAAGGCACGTGCTGGACAACGGGTGTATATTCATGGGTCACCATGTTACTTCGATGTTGCCTTCTATCAACACGGAGCTGTTTCTCACAACTACTTAGATAGGACCTCTCCTTATGCTTTCACTTGCACTTCTGCAAGTACTCCCATCTTCATTACAGAAGATGTGAGTTGAAAGATTTTTTCCAAGGGTGTTCTTACCTGAGCATACAGAATGTTCCTTAGGTTTCATGCAGATTTTGGAACATACATCCACCCTCATGAACTTGATTTGGAAAGTTGTCTCCAGATGGTGCTCTTTAATAGTGCTAAGCGTATGGCACTTCTTTTACCGTTCAACACAGATATTTGAAAAAGCTTCTCTCTTCATGCATCAGGATGTTTGAAGTTTCATTCTCTATACAGAACCTTGGTGCTCAGAGTGGAGTAAACGTCATTTCTTTACAAGTTCCTTTACCCTTGAGCCAATGCTTTCAGCCTCATGAGAAAAGATCTGAGTTTCAGACAGTGTCCTACGGATTTCCCTCATAAAGTTAAGCGTACGATAATTCCCTTATGCTGAGAAACACTTCTGAGAATGCTTCCAACTTCGTAAAAGAAGACGTGCCTTGAAGGATGGATTCGGTACGGTTGTTTCTTGAAGCTAAGTCTCTGCCACTTTCCTTATGCTTTCAGGGCAATGATGCAAACGTTTCCATCTTCATGACAGAATTTGTTGGTTGAAAGATGCTATCTACCCAGTGCTCTCACCTACTATTAAGTTTATGGCACTTTCGTTAAGGTTCAACACACAGGAAAGAAACCCCGGTTGATCCATTTGTCAGGAGGTTGGTTTGATATTGTTTTCTATCTACACAGATTTGGTTCTTAGAATTAAGTAGACAGCACTTCTTTATGAGCTCGCACACATTCTTACCAAGGCTTCCGTCTTCACTACAGAAGTTGTGAGTTGAGACATGGTGTCAATACAGTGTTCCTGTATAGAGTGAAACAACGTGCTTTATGCGTCTGTTTTCACAGACAGGTTTGCACATACTTCCGTTTTTATGACAGAAGACTGTGAGATGCAAGATGCTTTCTCTATGGTGTTCTTTCGTGGACTTCAGTATATGGCACTTTCCCTATGTTTTCTTAGACACCTGTGCCAATAGTTTCATCTTCACGACCGAAGATGTCAGGTGAATGATGGCTTTGATACAATGTTCTTCCTTGAAGATTGGTTAGTGGCCCTTATGCTTTCATTCCCACTCTGCAACATGCTTCCATCATCATGACAGAGGATGGGAGTTGGAAGACCCTTACCATGCTCTTCTTACTGAGAGTTACGTCTATGGCAGTTTCCTTAAGGTTCAACACACATATTGGAAAACCCTGGTGTCTTCAGTGATCAACGTTACCGTCTCTCTGCACAAACCTGATTCACTGAATGGAGTGATGGCACTTTCTTTTCGTTTTCACACAACATTTTTGATCGGCATCCTCTTTTTTTGGAAATTTTGTTTGGAAATTTTAATATGCCTTTCTCAATATCTGATGGAAAAAGCAGACAAAACATTGGTAACAAATGTGACCTAATTGACGTCTATGTAATATTGCATAATACGTGCAGAATACATTATTTCCAGTGGTCATAGACTATTTACCCAAACAGATGATATGTTGTTCCATGAATCATGTCTACATTTTAACATCCTGAAACTAACTAGATTCTATTCTTAGGCCACCAAGGAATAGAGCCCGAGTCCTCATGAAAAGAAGACCAGGAAATCCCTCCATGTTTAAAAATTCAATGTAACTTTGCTGCATATCCTAAGGGTCAAAGAGGGAATCGCAATGGACATTTTCCACCTTTTCTACATCAGGGCTCACACACAATGGCCCTTTGTCTCTGAAGAGCACTGACTATCCTAACATAGACAGGACTTAAGCCTCCTATCAGAGTTCTGCATGTCCCAGGCACACCTGGCAGCCTTGGCCTGTGCCCACACACACCTCCCTCCAGCTTTCCTTTCTGGTGGCATTGTGTTAAGGTAGTCAACATAGCCATATGGAGATGAGAAGCTCCCCACTCCTAGTGATGATGTTGCTATTGTCCCCACCAAGCTAATAACATGATTTCTGAGAGAATTACAACAAAATAGCAGTTTCTTGACCTTCATGAAAGTGTGAAAATCATCTTGTGAGTCATCTTTTCGAAACACGGTTTCACCATGTGTTCTTTTCTCTGGAAAAGATATAGACCCAATGGTAATTATGGCTCCTGAGCACCTGCTCTTGGGAGAATCCATACTGGCTCTGAGTAGCATTCTCCCTGGTAAACTTCTCAACTGGGGTGTAGATAGAATGAGTCCCATTTTTAGATGGATAGACAAAGGCTCAGAAATGATATGAATTACAGAGGATTTTAGTGTCAGAAACCTAAGTGTGATCTCCAAACTGACTCCAAATCCCTTGTTCTTCCATACAAGGTACCATTTCGCTCTACCCCTGGTCTTCTCAATCTGGAAACCTAGGAAGTATTAGGATTTTCTTGTTGTGTGGCCAAATGGAATGAATTCGGCTGCCTTTTCACCTCTGCCCATCATGATCATGAAGATAATTCTCTCAGTGGAGGACCTTTGAGTCGGAGACTTAAAGATCCCTAGGAATAGAGATACTATACTATTTTTCTGATATTAAAGTGACTGAAAGAACTATGCTTTTTTAATTGATGGAGGCTCTGGTCTGTAGAGTGTCCTGTAAGGTCGGAAATAGTATTTAAAGCAGTTAGCTTCTTCTATAGAGTGAGACAATGCTTCTAAAGATTTCCTAAATATTCCCTTACCTGTGATTATTTATTCCCAACCATCGTAGTGTTTCTATGTTACGATTATGATTTCATTAAGGCCAACGTTGCGGAGAAAGAACTTAGTGTATCCAGGGGCACTTTCGTGTTGTGACAGTGAGCTATTCTGTTGTATTCTGTAGTCCAAGGGAATGGTGCCAGACATCTCTAAGATGTGTAAAATTCTGACTGTAAATGATCTCTATGTTTCAGAGATTTGGGCAGGACAAGGGAGGAGTCCAGAGACCATGAACGCCTCTGTTACCTGTGTTGACCATGGAGCAGGTAACCTTCTGTAGGGGTCCTTTGATGTCTCTTTACTATTGGAAAGGTGCTTTCATCTCACGTTCCACCATTTGGTAGTGATGATAAGGATAAGAGTAATTTTTATGTCATACCATCTGTGAGGCCTGATCTTGGCCTCCCAGGAAAGCTCTCCTTTAACATTTTACCCAGCTCAAAATGACTGGGCAAACCCTCAAAGCATGGGCCCTATTTCTGCCCCCAGCACTTATTGTCCATATGCATCAAAAAGAAAAAGAGAACCAAAAAATGCCTTTGCCAACATCAAGGTGAGAACACAAAAGAACCTTTCTTGCTCCCATAAGATTAAAGTCATACTGATTTGTACATACTGAAAACCTAAGAAAAAGTCTGTCACTTTCTGGAACCTTCTTCCTCATCGTGATGTATAACTGTACGTAGCACAACTCAGAACAAATATATGACCCTGCCCTAAATGTTCCTTCCCTGGAGTACTCCCTTCTTTGTGAAGATTGTGTCTCCCAGGCAGCTGTCCTTGACTTGGGTTTGAATAAAACTCTCTTCCTTCCTCTCTAAAATGTTTTAAAAGGTTCCTTCATTTAGTGTCGACAATAACACTCTGTTTTCAAGTGAAAAATAAATGTTCCTGGTTCACAACCGCGACAGAACAGAAGGCCGGCTTTTCCTTCCTTCCCTGTAGAACTAAGCATGTGTATATAGATTGCAGCACAAATGGGCTCACCCTAGAAGGATGTTTTGAAGGTCTGAGAAGCACTATCCACTCCATGGGTGAGACAAGAAGGCAAAGCTATTCCCGCTTGGAGCATTCCTTTTGACGCTTAAAATTGCCTTGGATATGCATAAAAGCATTGCATTTCCTAAAGCCCAAGGCTGGAACAGTCTGAGAGCAGCTGACCTTGCCAGGAACCAGGCACACCCCTGCAGGAAGGGTTGGTGCAGAAGGGAAGGGGCAGGGCTCTGAGGGTGGTCTGCAGCTAGAGGGGTCCGCGAAAGGGGCCGTGTGTGTGTGTGTGTGTGTGTGTGTGTGTGTGTGTGTGTGTGTGTGATTGCAGCCCTGCCCATGATCCCCGTCATGCCTGCTCAGGGCGTTTAGCCAAGGAAGTGCCTCCTGGACCTCTGCACTCCCAGAGTTGTGAGTCATGGGGCCGGTTGCCTGGCATTCAAGGAGTTGGAAGCATCATACTCCCCAAGCAATCACCCCATGGGGGTGGAGCTACGTCTCTGTGTGCAGATCCGGAGCAGCCCAAGGACGCAGACAAGGAGCCAAGGAAGTGGAGTTTTGAGAGAGTGGACCTGTGGAGTTCCTGGCTGGGTGAGTGCATGCTGTGTGGCCATAGGTGGGCTTTCTGGGAGTAGGGGCACCCCGGGTAAGAGGCGGGGTTCTGGAAGGGCATGTTGAGAGAGTTCATCATGGAGACTCAGTTTTCTTTCCTTTTTCCCTTGAAAGTCTCTTCTGCCTAGTCTCCGTCAACTGGCCATACACCCCAGACCCAGGAACTCCAGGGCACCCGCTCAGCAAAGCTTTTGTGGGATGGTTCGCAGACATTCCAGGGTTTCCCGTGTTCCCCAGGAAGAGCGAGAGAAAGGACCGCACAGTCCCCAACTTCAGTGCGGTGCCCCTGTCCCCCGACACAGTGCAGGTAATGGACCTTGAGCAGTTCCCCGAGTTCAGCAGGGTATTCCCTGTTCCCTCAGGCACAGGTGTGGCGCTAGGAAGGCCCAGAGCCGTTACCCAACTTCAGCATTGTGCTAGCTGTTTCCTGGGAATGGTGGCAGTGGGCTGAGAGATAATTACTACTAAAAGACAAGTCTATGTTTCCCCTTCTCCCAGAAACCACAGCAGGTGTGCAGGCTTTAGGTCCGAGGAGCTGCTTCTCCCCATCTGACAACACTTCTCTGCTCTGGCTCCGTGAGACCCGACGTTCTGAACGTCTGCATCTGAGTCAGTGAGGCAGCTTGACACGGGATCCAGCACTCAGAGAAAGCGGCAGGTCCATTTGGAGAAATGTCATATCCACAGCAGGACTGGAAGTAAAACCTCTCATTAACCCAACATCTCCTGGGTTTTTCTCTTTTCTCTAGTTGAGCCATGAAGTAAAACTTAAGTAATAGTTGTCAGCGTTCTGAATTTGGTGAAGGAGGTACTTAGTTTCTGAGCTTGGAGCACTTTGCAGGGGATCCCATTTTCTCTGTTCATTGACTGCTTATGAATGTATTTTGAACAGCTGTTTCCTAGAAACACTCTTTCATTAGAAAGGGAAGGTGAGGTTTACTCTTTGTCTATTTTTAAGATATACGTTTGACAGTGTTTATACAGTTGGGCCTAAGATATGGGTGAGTGGCCACCATTTAGTGTTAGATGGCCTTTTGTCGTCACATACAAATATGGATGATGTCTTTCCAATTGTCAAAGGTGATGTTTCATCACTGATTAGTCTTTTCATCCCAAGAGTTACAATGGGGGTCGAGGGAAAATTCAAAATTATTCAGAGCAGCATTTTCCTGTTTAAAATATATGCTGGTGATGGGTAGTAAGGAGGGCACATATTGCATGGTGCACTGGGTGTTATATGCAACTAATGTATCATCGAAATTTACTGTACTGTATGGAGACTATAACATTATGTAATAAAAAACAATAAAAAAATAAAGGTAAACCTTGTGTATCTAACTATACCAGATGTATCATCTCGATATTTTGAAGTGTCATATTCAATCTGCTGTTTCTTTGGTAGTGGAGTCAGAGGAGAGTCTTTGGGAATTCCTTTCGATAGAGGCATGGTGGTGGCTTCAATTGGGTAGGCGACAGGGGCCCTGGGCTGAGTTCTGGAACTGCTTTCCTGATGCTGGGTGAGTCAGGTTATGCCAAAGAGTTTCTGTTTCTTCCCTATGAGATTGACAAAAACCGGCTTCCAACGGAAAAATCTTTCGTAACGTGCAAACATGCTCACAAGTGCCTGTGCCAAGGTGAAGTAAATGCCATACACTGATCTGTAAGAGACCACAGTTTGCTAGCAGGAGATAAACCCGAACGAACACAGCACGGGACACTTGGGGCAGAAACGGCTTCCGCCGAAAAATAAGTTCTTGATGTGGAAAACCTATCCAAAGTGGTTGAAGCAAAGTAAACAGAATACCACACACTTATGTGTAAGAAACAACATTCCCCAGGCATGGTCTAAGCCCAGACATCGTCACTGTGCTTTTGGTAGCATGAGGGAAACCCGAGCCCCACAGCCCAGACCCATTTGGCAAAAAGCCGACTTCCAACGGAAGTAGTTTTCCTAAGGTGCAGACCCTATCACAAGAGGTTGTGCAAGGTAAAGCAAATGCTATCCACTTCTCTGGAAGAAACCACAGTGTCTAGCCCTGTTCTAAACCCTCCCATACTCACTGGGCTTCTGGCAGCCGGAGTGAAAAGAGAGGAGTACAGCACTGGGACCCGTTTGACAAAAACCGGCTTCCCACGGGAAAGTCTTTCTCCACGTGCAGACATGCTACCAAGTGCCTGTGGCAAGGTGAAGGAAATGCCATACACTGACCTGGCAGAGACCACAGGGCCCAGGCACCGTCTGAGCCCTTCCCTCATCCCGGCGGTTTTGCTAGCAGGAGTTCAACCCCAAGGAACACAGTCCGGAGACCCCTGGGGCAAAAACGGCTTCCGACGAACAATAGGCGCTTGCTGTGGAAAACCTATCCCAAGTAGGGATAGCCAGGTAAACAAAATGCCACACACCCAGGTGTAAGAAACAACATTGCCCAGGCATGGTCTAAGCCCCTCACCTCGTCCCTGTGCTTTGGGCAGCCTGAGGGACACCCGAGGCCCACGGCCCTGAGACCCCTTTGCAAAAAGCCGGCTTCCCACGGAAACAGATTTCCTGATGTGCAGACCCTATCCCAAGTAGTTGTGGCAAGGTAAAGCCAATGCCCTCCACTTCTCTGGAAGAAACCACAGTGCCCAGCCATGTTCTAAGCCCTCCCATCCTCCCTGGGCTTCTGGCAGCAGGAGTGAAAAGAGAGGAGCGGAGCAATGGGACCCGTTTGACAAAAACCGGCTTCCCACGGGAAAGTCTTTCTCCACGTGCAGACATGCTCCCAGGTGCCTGTGGCAAGGGGAAGGAAATGCCATACACTGACCTGGAAGAGACCACAGGGCCCAGGCACCGTCTGAGCCCTTCCCTCATCCTGGCGGTTTTGCTAGCAGGAGTTCAACCCCAATGAACACAGCCCGGAGACCCCTGGGGCAAAAACGGCTTCCGACGAACAATAGGCGCTTGCTGTGGAAAACCTATCCCAAGTGGGGGTAGCCAGGTAAACAAAATGGCACACAACCAGGTGTAAGAGACAACATTGCCCAGGCATGGTCTAAGCCCCTCACCTCGTCCCTGTGCTTTGGGGAGCCGGAGGGACACCCGAGGCCCACGGCCCTGAGACCCCTTTGCAAAAAGCCGGCTTTCCAAGGAAACAGTTTTCCTGAGGAGCAGACCCTTTCACAAGTGGTTGTGGCAAGGTAACGCAAATGCCCTGCACTTCTCTGGGAGAAACCACAGTGCCCAGCCATGTTCTAAGCCCTCCTATCCTCCCTGGGCTTCTGGCAGCAGGAGTGAAAAGAGAGGAGCAGAGCACTGGGACCCGTTTGACAAAAACCGGCTTCCCACGGGAAAGTCTTTCTCCACGTGAAGACATGCTCCCAGGTGCCTGTGGCAAGGTGAAGGAAATGACACACTGACCTGGCAGAGACCACAGGGCCCAGGCACCGTCTGAGCCCTTCCCTCATCCCGGCGGTTTTGCTAGCAGGAGTTCAACCCCAAGGAACACAGCCCGGAGACCCCTGGGGCAAAAACGGCTTCCGAGGAACAATAGGCGCTTGCTGTGGAAAACCTATCCCAAGTGGGGGTAGCCAGGTCAACAAAATGCCACACACCCAGGTGTAAGAAACAACGTTGCTCAGCCATGTTCTAAGCCCTCCCCTCCTCCCTGGGCTTCTGGCAGCAGGAGAGAAAAGAGAGGAGCACAGCACTGGGACCCTTTGACAGAAACCGGCTTCCCACGAGGAAGTCCTTCTCCACGTGCAGACATGTTCCCCAGTGCCTGTGGCAAGTGAAGGAAATGCCATACACTGACCTGGAAGAGACCACAGGGCCCAGGCACAGTCTGAAACCTTCCATCATCCCGGCGGTTTTGCTAGCAGGAGTTCCACCACAATGAACACAGCCCGGAGACCCCCTGGGGCCCAAACGGCTTCCGACGAACAATATGCTCTTGCTGTGGAAAACCTATCCCAAGTGGGTGTAGCCAGGTCAACAAAATGCCACACACCAAGGTGGAAGAGACAACATGGCCGAGGCATGGTCTAAGCCCCTCACCTGGTCTATGTGCTTTGGGGAGCCGGACGGACCCCCGAGGCCCACGGCCCTGAGGCCCGTTGGGCAGAAAGCCGGCTTCCCAAGGAAACAGCTTTCCTGAGGTGCAGACCCTATCCCAAGGGGTGGTGGCAAGGGAAAGCAAATGCCATCCCCTTCTCTGGAAGAAACCCAACTGCCCACCAATGTTCTAATCCCTCCCCTCCTCCCTGGGCTTCTGGCAGCAGGAGTGAAAAGAGAGGAACACAGCACTGGGACCCGTTTGACAGAAACCGGCTTCCCACGAGGAAGTCCTTCTCCACGTGCAGACATGATCCCCAGTGCCTGTGGCAAGGTGAAGGAAATGCCATACACTGACCTGGAAGAAACCACTGGGCCCAGGCACAGTCTGAGCCTTTCCCTCATCCCGGCGGTTTTGGTAGCAGGAGTTCAACCCCAAGGAACACAGCCCGGAGACCCCCTGGGGCCCAAACTGCTTCCTAGGAACAATATGCTCTTGCTGTGGAAAACCTATCCCAAGTGGGGGTAGCCAGGTCAACAAAATGCCACCCACCCAGGTGGAAGAAACAACATGGCCCAGGCATGGTCTAAGCCCCTCACCTCGTCCCTGTGCTTTGGGGAGCCGGAGGGACACCCAAGGCCCACGGCCCTGAGGCCCATTGGGCAGAAAGCCGGCTTCCCAAGGAAACAGCTTTCCTGAGGTGCAGACCCTATCCCAAGGGGTGGTGGCAAGGGAAAGCAAATGCCATCCCCTTCTCTGGAAGAAACCCCAGTGCCCAGCAATGTTCTAAGCCCTCCCCTCCTTCCTGGGATTCTGGCAGCAGGAGTGAAAAGAGAGGAGCACAGCACTGGGACCCTTTGACAGAAACCGGCTTCCCACGAGGAAGTCCTTCTCCACGTGCAGACATGCTCCCCAGTGCCTGTGGCAAGGTGAAGGAAATGCCATACACTGACCTGGAAGAGACCACAGGGCCCAGGCACAGTCTGAACACTTCCCTCATCCGGGTTGTTTTGCTAGCAGGAGGTCCACTGCAAGGAACACAGCCCGGAGACCCCCTGGGGCCCAAACGGCTTCCGAGGAACAATATGCTCTTGCTGTGGAAAA
Source organism: Ursus americanus (assembly GCF_024610735.1). Lineage (NCBI taxonomy): Eukaryota > Metazoa > Chordata > Mammalia > Carnivora > Ursidae > Ursus > Ursus americanus. The sequence goes on from NC_142145.1 coordinate 59,201,472, forward strand.
CCTATCCCAAGTGGGGGTAGCCAGGTCAACGAAATGCCACACACCCAGGTGTAAGAAACAACATTGCCCAGGCACGGTCTAAGCCCCTCACCTCGTCCCTGTGCTTTGGAGAGCCGGAGGGACACCCGAGGCCCACTGCCCTGAGACCCCTTTGCAAAAAGCCGGCTTCCCACGGAAACAGTTTTCCTGAGGTGCAGACCCTATCCCAAGTGGTTGTGGCAAGGTAATGCAAATGCCCTCCACTTCTCTGGAAGAAACCACAGTGCCCAGCCATGTTCTAAGCCCTCCCATCCTCCCTGGGCTTCTGGCAGCAGGAGTGAAAAGAGAGGAACAGAGCACTGGGACCCGTTTGACAAAAACCGGCTTCCCATGGGAAAGTCTTTCTCCACGTGCAGACATGCTCCCAGGTGCCTGTGGCAAGGGGAAGGAAAATCCATACCCTGACCTGGAAGAGACCACAGGGCCCAGGCACAGTCTGAACCCTTCCCTCATCCCGGCGGTTTTGCTAGCAGGAGTTCAACCCCAAGGAACACAGCCCGGAGACCCCTGGGGCAAAAACGGCTTCCGACGAACAATAGGTGCTTGCTGTGGAAAACCTATCCTAAGTGGGGGTAGCCAGGTCAACGAAATGCCACACACCAAGGTGTAAGAAACAACATTGCCCAGGCATGGTCTAAGCCCCTCACCTCGTCCCTGTGCTTTGGGGAGCCGGAGGGACAGCCGAGGCCCACGGCCCTGAGACCCCTTTGCAAAAAGCCGGCTTCCCACGGAAACAGTTTTCCTGAGGTGCAGACCCTATCCCAAGTGGTTGTGGCAAGGTAAAGCAAATGCCCTCCACTTCTCTGGAAGAAACCACAGTGCCCAGCCATGTTCTAAGCCCTCCCATCCTCCCTGGGCTTCTGGCAGCAGGAGTGAAAAGAGAGGAGCAGAGCACTGGGACCCGTTTGACAAAAACCGGCTTCCCACGGGAAAGTCTTTCTCCAGGTGCAGACATGCTCCCAGGTGCCTGTGGCAAGGGGAAGGAAATGCCATACACTGACCTGGAAGAGACCACAGGGCCCAGGCACAGTCTGAACCCTTCCCTCATCCCGGCGGTTTTGCTAGCAGGTGTTCAACCCCAAGGAACACAGCCCGGAGACCCCTGGGGCAAAAACGGCTTCGGACGAACAATAGGTGCTTGCTGTGGAAAACTTATCCCAAGTGGGGGTAGCCAGGTCAACGAAATGCCACACACTCAGGTGTAAGAAACAACATTGCCCAGGCACGGTCTAAGCCCCTCACCTCGTCCCTGTGCTCTGGGGAGCCGGAGGAACACCCGAGGCCCACTGCCCTGAGACCCCTTTGCAAAAAGCCGGCTTCCGACGGAAAGAGTCTTCCTGAGGTGCAGACCCTATCCCAACTGGTTGTGGCAAGGTAATGCAAATGCCCTCCACTTCTCTGGAAGAAACCACAGTGCCCAGCCATGTTCTAAGCCCTCCCATCCTCCCTGGGCTTCTGGCAGCAGGAGTGAAAAGAGAGGAGCACAGCACTGAGACCCGTTTAACAAAAACCGGCTTCCTACGGGAAAGTCTTTCTCCACGTGCAGACATGCTCCCAGGTGCCTGTGGCAAGGGGAAGGAAATGCCATACACTGACCTGGCAGAGACCACAGGGCCCAGGCACAGTCTGAACCCTTCCCTCATCCCGGCGGTTTTGCTAGCAGGAGTTCAACCCCAACGAACACAGCCCGGAGACCCCTGAGGCAAAAACGGCTTCCGACGAACAAGAGGTGCTTGCTGTGGAAAACCTATCCCAAGTAGGGGTAGCCAGGTCAACAAAATTCCACACAACTAGGTGGAAGAAACAACATGGCCCAGGCATGGTCTAAGCCCCTCACCTCGTCCCTGTGCTTTGGGGAGCCGGAGGGACAGCCGAGGCCCACGGCCCTGAGAACCCTTTGCAAAAAGCCGGCTTCAAACGGAAACAGCTTTCCTGAGGTGCAGACCGTATCCCAAGGGGTGGTGGCAAGGGAAAAAAATGCCATCTCCTTCTCTGGAAGAAACCCCAGTGCCCAGCCATGTTCTAAGCCCTCCCCTCCTCCCTGGGCTTCTAGCAACAGGAGTGAAAAGAGAGGAGGACAGCACTGGGACGCTTTGACAGAAACCGGCTACCACGAGGAAGTCCTTCTCCACGTGCAGACATGCTCCCCAGTGCCTGTGGCAAGGTGAAGGAAATACCATACACTGACCTGGAAGAGACCACAGGGTCCAGGCACAGTCTGAGCCCTTCCCTCATCCCGGCGGTTTTGCTAGCAGGAGTTCCACCACAAGGAACACAACCCGGAGACACCCTGGGACCCAAACGGCTTCCGACTAACAATATGCTCTTGCTGTGAAAAACCTATCCCAAGAGGGGGTAGCCAGGTCAACAAAATGCCACACACCCAGGTGGAAGAGACAACTAGGCCCAGGCATGGTCTAACCCCTCACCTCCTCTCTGTGCTTTGGGGAGCCGGAGGGACCCCCGAAGCCCACGACCCTGAGACCCGTTTGGCAGAAAGCCGGCCTCCCACGGAAACAGCTTTCCTGAGTTGCAGACCCTATCCCAAGGGGTGGTGGTAAGGGAAAGCAAATGCCATCTCCTCCTCTGCAATAAACCCCAGTGCCCAGCCATGTTCTAAGCCCTCCCCTCCACCCTGGGCTTCTAGCAACAGGAGTGAAAAGAGAGGAGGACAGCACTGGGACGCTTTGACAGAAACCGGCTTCCACGAGGAAGTCCTTCTCCACGTGCAGACATGCTCCCCAGTGCCTGTGGCAAGTTGAAGGAAATACCATACACTGACCTGGAAGAGACCACAGGGCCCAGGCACAGTCTGAGCCCTTCCCTCATCCCGGCGGTTTTGCTAGCAGGAGTTCCACCACAAGGAACACAGCCCGGAGACCCGCTGGGGCCCAAACGGCTTCTGACAAACAATATGCTCTTGCTGTGGAAAACCTATCCCAAGTGGGGGTAGCCAGGTCAACAAAATGCCACACAACCAGGTGGAAGAAACAACATGGCCCAGGCATGGTCTAAGCCCCTCACCTCGTCCCTGTGCTTTGGGGAGCCGGAGGGACACCCGAGGCCCACGGCCCTGAGACCCCTTTGCAAAAAGCCGGCTTCCCACGGAAACAGTTTTCCTGAGGTGCAGACCCTCTCACAAGTGGTTGTGGCAAGGTAAAGCAAATACCCTCCACTTCTCTGGAAGAAACCACAGTGCCCAGCCATGTTCTAAGCCCTCCCATCCTCCCTGGGCTTCTGGCAGCAGGAGTGAAAAGAGAGGAGCAGAGCACTGGGACCCGTTTGACAAAAACCGGCTTCCCACGGGAAAGTCTTTCTCCACGTGCAGACATGCTCCCAGGTGCCTGTGGCAAGGGGAAGGAAATGCCATACACTGACCTGGAAGAGACCACAGGGCCCAGGCACAGTCTGAGCCCTTCCCTCATCCCGGCGGTTTTGCTAGCAGGAGTTCCACCACAAGGAACACAGCCCGGAGACCCCCTGGGGCCCAAAGGGCTTCCAACGAACAATATGCTCTTGCTGTAGAAAACCTATCCCAAGAGGGGGTAGCCAGGTCAACAAAATGCCACACACCCAGGTGGAAGAGACAACTAGGCCCAGGCATGGTCTAACCCCACACCTCCTCTCTGTGCTTTGGGGAGCCGGAGGGACCCCCGAAGCCCACGGCCCTGAGGCCCGTTGGGCAGAAAGCCGGCCTCCAACGGAAACAGCTTTCCTGAGGTGCAGACCCTATCCCAAGGGGTGGTGGCAAGGGAAAGCAAATGCCATCTCCTCCTCTGCAATAAACCCCAGTGCCCAGCCATGTTCTAAGCCCTCCCCTCCTCCCTGGGCTTCTGGCAGCAGGAGTGAAAAGAGAGGACCACAGCACTGGGATCCTTTGACGGGAAACCGGCTTCCCAGGAGGAAGTCCTTCTCCACGTGCAGACTTGCTCCCCAGTGCCTGTGGCAAGGGGAAGGAAATGCCATACACTGACCTGGAAGAGACCACAGGGCCCAGGCACAGTCTGAGCCCTTCCCTCATCCCGGCGGTTTTGCTAGCAGGAGTTCAACCCCAAGGAACACACCCGGAGACCCCCTGGGGCCCAAACGGCTTCCGAGGAACAATATGCTCTTGCTGTGGAAAACCTATGCCAAGTGGGGGTAGCCTGGTCAACAAAATGCCATACACCCAGGTGGAAGAAAGAACATGGCTCAGGCATGATCAAAGCCCCTCACCTCGTCCCTGTGCTTTGGGGAGCCGGAGGGACCCCCGAAGCCCACGGCCCTGAGGCCCGTTTGGCAGAAAGCCGGCTTCCCAAGGAAACAGCTTTCCTGAGGTGCAGACTCTATCCCAAGGGGTGGTGGCAATGAAAGCAAATGCCATCCCCTTCTCTGGAAGAAACTCCAGTGCCCAGCTATGTTCTAAGCCCTCCCCTCCTCCCTGGACTTCTGGCTGCAGGAGTGAAAAGAGAGGAGCACAGCATTGGGACCATTTTAGAGAAACCGGTTTCCCAGGGGGAAGTCCTTATCCACGTGCAGACATGCTCCCCAGTGCCTGTGGTAAGGTGAAAGAAATGCCATACACTAACCTGGAAGAGACCACAGGGCCCAGGAACAGTCTGAGCCCTTCCCTCAACCCGGCGGTTTTGCTAGCAAGAGTTCAACCCCAAGGAACACAGCCCGGAGACCCCCTGTGGCCCAAACGGCTTCCGATGAACAATATGCTCTTGCTGTGGAAAACCTATCCCAAGTGGGGGTAGCCAGGTCAACAAAATGCCACACACCAGGTGGAAGAAACAACATGGCCCAGGCATGGTCTAAGTACCTCACCTCGTCTCTGTGCTTTGGGGAGCTGGAGGGACCCCCGAGGCCCACGGCCCTGAGGCCCGTTGGGCAGAAAGCCGGCTTCCCACGGAAACAGATTTCATGAGGTGTAGACCCTATCCCAAGGAGTGGTGGCAAGGGAAAGCAAATGCCATCCCCTCCTCTGGAAGAAACCCCAGTGCCCAGCCATGTTCTAAGCCCTCCCATCCTCCCTGGGCTTCTGGCAGCAGGAGTGAAAAGAGAGGAGCAGAGCACTGGGACCCGTTTGACAAAAACCGGCTTCCCACGGGAAAGTCTTTCTCCACGTGCAGACATGCTCCCAGGTGCCTGTGGCAAGGGGAAGGAAATGCCATACACTGACCTGGAAGAGACCGCAGTGCCCAGGCACAGTCTGAACCCTTCCCTCATCCCGGCGGTTTTGCTAGCAGGAGTTCAATCTCAACGAACACAGCCCGGAGACCCCTGGGGCAAAAACGGCTTCCGACGAAGAATATGCTCTTGCTGTGGAAAACTTATCCCAAGTGGGGGTAGCCTGGTCAACAAAATGCCACACACCCAGGTGGAAGAAACAGCATGGCCCAGGCATGGTCTAAGCCCCTCACCTCGTCCCTGTGCTTTGGGGAGCCGGAGGGACACCCGAGGCCCACGGCACTGAGGCCCGTTGGGCAGAAAGCCGGCTTCCCAAGGAAACAGCTTTCCTGAGGTGCAGACTCTATCCCAAGGGGTGGTGGCAAGGGAAAGCAAATGCCATCCCCTTCTCTGGAAGAAACCCCAGTGCCCCGCCATGTTCTAAGCCCTCCCATCCTCCCTGGGCTTCTGGCAGCAGGAGTGAAAAGAGAGGAGCAGAGCACTGGGACCCGTTTGACAAAAACCGGCTTCCTACGGGAAAGTCTTTCTCCACGTGCAGACATGCTCCCAGGTGCCTGTGGCAAGGGGAAGGAAACGCCATACACTGACCTGGAAGAGACCACAGGGCCCAGGCACAGTCTGAACCCTTCCCTCATCCCGGCGGTTTTGCTAGCAGGAGTTCAACCCCAACGAACACAGCCCGGAGACCCCTGTGGCAAAAACGGCTTCAGACGAACAAGAGGAGCTTGCTGTGGAAAACCTATCCCAAGTGGGGGTAGCCAGGTCAACAAAATGCCACACAACCAGGTGGAAGAAACAACATGGCCCAGGCATGGTCTAAGCCCCTCACCTCGTCCCTGTGCTTTGGGGAGCCGGAGGGACAGCCGAGGCCCACGGCCCTGAGAACCCTTTGCAAAAAGCCGGCTTCAAACGGAAACAGCTTTCCTGAGGTGCAGACCCTATCCCAAGGGGTGGTGGCAAGGGAAAAAAATGCCATCTCCTTCTCTGGAAGAAACCCCAGTGCCCAGCCATGTTCTAAGCCCTCCCCTCCTCCCTGGGCTTCTAGCAACAGGAGTGAAAAGAGAGGAGGACAGCACTGGGACGCTTTGACAGAAACCGGCTTCCACGAGGAAGTCCTTCTCCACGTGCAGACATGCTCCCCAGTGCCTGTGGCAAGGTGAAGGAAATACCATACACTGACCTGGAAGAGACCACAGGGCCCAGGCACAGTCTGAGCCCTTCCCTCATCCAGGCGGTTTTGCTAGCAGGAGTTCCACCACAAGGAACACAGCCCGGAGACCCCCTGGGGCCCAAACGGCTTCCGACTAACAATATGCTCTTGCTGTGAAAAACCTATCCCAAGAGTGGGTAGCCAGGTCAACAAAATGGTACACATCCAGGTGGAAGAGACAACTAGGCCCAGGCATGGTCTAACCCCCCACCTCCTCTCTGTGCTTTGGGGAGCCGGAGGGACCCCCGAAGCCCACGGCCCTGAGACCCGTATGGCAGAAAGCCGGCCTCCCACGGAAACAGCTTTCCTGAGGTGCAGACCCTATCCCAAGGGGTGGTGTTAAGGGAAAGAAAATGCCATCTCCTCCTCTGAAATAAACCCCAGTGCCCAGCCATGTTCTACGCCCTCCCCTCCTCCCTGGGCTTCTAGCAACAGGAGTGAAAAGAGAGGAGGACAGCACTGGGACGCTTTGACAGAAACCGGCTTCCACGAGGAAGTCCTTCTCCACGTGCAGAAATGCTCCCAGGTGCCTGTGGCAAGGGGAAGGAAATGCCATACACTGACCTGGAAGAGACCACAGGGCCCAGGCACAGTCTGAGCCCTTCCCTCATCCAGGCGGTTTTGCTAGCAGGAGTTCAACCACAAGGAACACAGCCCGGAGACCCCCTGGGGCCCAAACGGCTTCCAACGAACAATATGCTCTTGCTGTGGAAAACCTATCCCAAGTGGGGGTAGCCAGGTCAACAAAATGCCACACACCCAGGTGGAAGAAACAACATGGCCCAGGCATGGTCTAAGCCCCTCACCTCGTCCCTGTGCTTTGGGGAGCCGGAGGGACAGCCGAGGCCCACGGCCCTGAGACCCCTTTGCAAAAAGCCGGCTTCCAACGAAAACAGTTTTCCTGAGGTGAAGACCCACTCACAAGTGCTTGTGGCAAGGTAAAGCAAATGCCCTCCACTTCTCTGGAAGAAACCACAGTGCCCAGCCATGTTCTAAGCCCTCCCATCCTCCCTGGGCTTCTGGCAGGAGGAGTGAAAAGAGAGGAGCAGAGCACTGGGACCCGTTTGACAAAAACCGGCTTCCCACGGGAAAGTCTTTCTCCACGTGCAGACATGCTCCCAGGTGCCTGTGGCAAGGGGAAGGAAATGCCATACACTGACCTGGAAGAGACCACAGGGCCCAGGCACAGTCTGAGCCCTTCCCTCATCCCGGCGGTTTTGCTAGCAGGAGTTCCACCACAAGGAACACAGCCCGGAGACCCCCTGGGGCCCAAAGGGCTTCCAACGAACAATATGCTCTTGCTGTGGAAAACCTATCCCAAGAGGGGGTAGCCAGGTCAACAAAATGCCACACACCCAGGTGGAAGAGACAACTAGGCCCAGGCATGGTCTAACCCCACACCTCCTCTCTGTGCTTTGGGGAGCCGGAGGGACCCCCGAAGCCCACGGCCCTGAGGCCCGTTTCGCAGAAAGCCGGCCTCCAACGGAAACAGCTTTCCTGAGGTGCAGACCCTATCCCAAGGGGTGGTGGCAAGGGAAAGCAAATGCCATCTCCTCCTCTGCAATAAACCCCAGTGCCCAGCCATGTTCTAAGCCCTCCCATCCTCCCTGGGCTTCTGGCAGCAGGAGTGAAAAGAGAGGACCACAGCACTGGGATCCTTTGACGGGAAACCGGCTTCCCACGAGGAAGTCCTTCTCCACGTGCAGACTTGCTCCCCAGTGCCTGTGGCAAGGGGAAGGAAATGCCATACACTGACCTGGAAGAGACCACAGGGCCCAGGCACAGTCTGAGCCCTTCCCTCATCCCGGCGGTTTTGCTAGCAGGAGTTCAACCCCAAGGAACACACCCGGAGACCCCCTGGCCCAAACGGCTTCCGAGGAACAATATGCTCTTGCTGTGGAAAACCTATGCCAAGTGGGGGTAGCCTGGTCAACAAAATGCCATACACCCAGGTGGAAGAAAGAACATGGCTCAGGCATGATCAAAGCCCCTCACCTCGTCCCTGTGCTTTGGGGAGCCGGAGGGACCCCCGAAGCCCACGGCCCTGAGGCCCGTTTGGCAGAAAGCCGGCTTCCCAAGGAAACATCTTTCCTGAGGTGCAGACTCTATCCCAAGGGGTGGTGGCAATGAAAGCAAATGCCATCCCCTTCTCTGGAAGAAACTCCAGTGCCCAGCCATGTTCTAAGCCCTCCCCTCCTCCCTGGACTTCTGGCTGCAGGAGTGAAAAGAGAGGAGCACAGCATTGGGACCATTTTAGAGAAACCGGTTTCCCAGGGGGAAGTCCTTATCCACGTGCAGACATGCTCCCCAGTGCCTGTGGTAAGGTGAAAGAAATGCCATACACTAACCTGGAAGAGACCACAGGGCCCAGGAACAGTCTGAGCCCTTCCCTCATCCCGGCGGTTTTGCTAGCAAGAGTTCAACCCCAAGGAACACAGCCCGGAGACCCCCTGTGGCCCAAACGGCTTCCGACGAACAATATGCTCTTGCTGTGGAAAACCTATCCCAAGTGGGGGTAGCCAGGTCAACAAAATGCCACACACCAGGTGGAAGAAACAACATGGCCCAGGCATGGTCTAAGTACCTCACCTCGTCTCTGTGCTTTGGGGAGCCGGAGGGACCCCCGAGGCCCACGGCCCTGAGGCCCGTTGGGCAGAAAGCCGGCTTCCCACGGAAACAGATTTCATGAGGTGTAGACCCTATCCCAAGGAGTGGTGGCAAGGGAAAGCAAATGCCATCCCCTCCTCTGGAAGAAACCCCAGTGCCCAGCCATGTTCTAAGCCCTCCCATCCTCCCTGGGCTTCTGGCAGCAGGAGTGAAAAGAGAGGAGCAGAGCACTGGGACCCGTTTGACAAAAACCGGCTTCCCACGGGAAAGTCTTTCTCCACGTGCAGACATGCTCCCAGGTGCCTGTGGCAAGGGGAAGGAAATGCCATACACTGACCTGGAAGAGACCGCAGTGCCCAGGCACAGTCTGAACCCTTCCCTCATCCCGGCGGTTTTGCTAGCAGGAGTTCAAACTCAACGAACACAGCCCGGAGACCCCTGGGGCAAAAACGGCTTCCGACGAAGAATATGCTCTTGCTGTGGAAAACCTATCCCAAGTGGGGGTAGCCTGGTCAACAAAATGCCACACACCCAGGTGGAAGAAACAGCATGGCCCAGGCATGGTCTAAGCCCCTCACCTCGTCCCTGTGCTTTGGGGAGCCGGAGGGACACCCGAGGCCCACGGCACTGAGGCCCGTTGGGCATAAAGCCGGCTTCCCAAGGAAACAGCTTTCCTGAGGTGCAGACTCTATCCCAAGGGGTGGTGGCAAGGGAAAGCAAATGCCATCCCCTTCTCTGGAAGAAACCCCAGTGCCCCGCCATGTTCTAAGCCCTCCCCTCCTCCCTGGGCTTCTGGCAGCAGGAGAGAAAAGAGAGGAGCACAGCACTGGGACCCTTTGACAGAAACCGGCTTCCCACGAGGAAGTCCTTCTCCACGTGCGGAAATTCTCCCCAGTGCCTGTGGCAAGGTGAAAGAAATGCCATACACTGACCTGGAAGAGACAACAGGGCCCAGGCACAGTCTGAGCCCTTCCCTCATCCCGGCGGTTTTGCTAGCAGGAGTTCAACACCAACGAACACAGCCCGGAGACCCCCGGGGGCCCAAACGGCTTCCGACAAACAATATGCTCTTGCTGTGAAAAACCTATCCCAAGAGTGGGTAGCCAGGTCAACAAAATGGTACACATCCAGGTGGAAGAGACAACTAGGCCCAGGCATGGTCTAACCCCTCACCTCCTCTCTGTGCTTTGGGGAGCCGGTGGGACCCCCGAAGCCCACGGCCCTGAGACCCGTTTGGCAGAAAGCCGGCCTCCCACGGAAACAGCTTTCCTGAGTTGCAGACCCTATCCCAAGGGGTGGTGTTAAGGGAAAGCAAATGCCATCTCCTCCTCTGCAATAAACCCCAGTGCCCAGCCATGTTCTACGCCCTCCCCTCCTCCCTGGGCTTCTAGCAACAGGAGTGAAAAGAGAGGAGGACAGCACTGGGACGCTTTGACAGAAACCGGCTTCCACGAGGAAGTCCTTCTCCACGTGCAGAAATGCTCCCAGGTGCCTGTGGCAAGGGGAAGGAAATGCCATACACTGACCTGGAAGAGACCACAGGGCCCAGGCACAGTCTGAGCCCTTCCCTCAACCAGGCGGTTTTGCTAGCAGGAGTTCAACCACAAGGAACACAGCCCGGAGACCCCCTGGGGCCCAAACGGCTTCCAACGAACAATATGCTCTTGCTGTGGAAAACCTATCCCAAGTGGGGGTAGCCAGGTCAACAAAATGCCACACAACCAGGTGGAAGAAACAACATGGCCCAGGCATGGTCTAAGCCCCTCACCTCGTCCCTGTGCTTTGGGGAGCCGGAGGGACAGCCGAGGCCCACGGCCCTGAGACCCCTTTGCAAAAAGCCGGCTTCCAACGAAAACAGTTTTCCTGAGGTGCAGACCCACTCACAAGTGCTTGTGGCAAGGTAAAGCAAATGCCCTCCACTTCTCTGGAAGAAACCACAGTGCCCAGCCATGTTCTAAGCCCTCCCATCCTCCCTGGGCTTCTGGCAGGAGGAGTGAAAAGAGAGGAGCAGAGCACTGGGACCCGTTTGACAAAAACCGGCTTCCCACGGGAAAGTCTTTCTCCACGTGCAGACATGCTCCCAGGTGCCTGTGGCAAGGGGAAGGAAATGCCATACACTGACCTGGAAGAGACCACAGGGCCCAGGCACAGTATGAGCCCTTCCCTCATCCCGGCGGTTTTGCTAGCAGGAGTTCCACCACAAGGAACACAGCCCGGAGACCCCCTGGGGCCCAAAGGGCTTCCAACGGACAATATGCTCTTGCTGTTGAAAACCTATCCCAAGAGGGGGTAGCCAGGTCAACAAAATGCCTCACACCCAGGTGGAAGAGACAACTAGGCCCAGGCATGGTCTAACCCCACACCTCCTCTCTGTGCTTTGGGGAGCCGGAGGGACCCCCGAAGCCCACGGCTCTGAGGCCCGTTTGGCAGAAAGCCGGCCTCCCACGGAAACAGTTTTCCTGAGGTGCAGACCCACTCACAAGTGCTTGTGGCAAGGTAAAGCAAATGCCCTCCACTGCTCTGGAAGAAACCACAGTGCCCAGCCATGTTCTAAGCCCTCCCATCCTCCCTGGGCTTCTGGCAGCAGGAGTGAAAAGAGAGGACCACAGCACTGGGATCCTTTGACGGGAAACCGGCTTCCCACGAGGAAGTCCTTCTCCACATGCAGACATGCTCCCCAGTGCCTGTGGCAAGGGGAAGGAAATGCCATACACTGACCTGGAAGAGACCACAGGGCCCAGGCACAGTCTGAGCCCTTCCCTCATCCCGGCGGTTTTGCTAGCAGGAGTTCAACCCCAACGAACAAAGCCCGGAGACCCGCTGGGGCCCAAACGGCTTCCGACGAACAATATGCCCTTGCTGTGGAAAACCTATCGCAAGTGGGGGTAGCCAGGTCAACAAAATGCCACACACCCAGGTGGATGAAACAACATGGCCCAGGCATGGTCTAAGCCCCTCACTTCGTCCCTGTGCTCTGGGGAGCCGTAGGGACCCCCGAGGCCCACGGCCCTGAGGCCCGTTGGTCAGAAAGCCGGCTTCCCACGGAAACAGCTTTCCTGAGGTGCAGACCCTATCCGAAGGGGTGGTGGCAAGGGAAAGCAAATGCCATCCCCTTCTCTGGAAGAAACCCCAGTGCCCAGCCATGTTCTAAGCCCTCCCCTCCTCCCTGGGCTTCTGGCAGCAGGAGTGAAAAGAGAGGAGCAGAGCACTTGGACCCGTTTGACAAAAACCGGCTTCCCACGGGAAAGTCTTTCTCCACGTGCAGACATGCTCCCAGGTGCCTGTGGCAAGGGGAAGGAAATGCCATACACTGACCTGGAAGAGACCACAGGGCCCAGGCACAGTCTGAGCCCTTCCCTCATCCCGGCGGTTTTGCTAGCAGGAGTTCCACCACAAGGAACACAGCCCGGAGACCCCCTGGGGCCCAAAGGGCTTCCAACGAACAATATGCTCTTGCTGTGGAAAACCTATCCCAAGAGGGGGTAGCCAGGTCAACAAAATGCCACACACCCAGGTGGAAGAGACAACTAGGCCCAGGCATGGTCTAACCCCACACCTCCTCTCTGTGCTTTGGGGAGCCGGAGGGACCCCCGAAGCCCACGGCCCTGAGGCCCGTTTGGCAGAAAGCCGGCCTCCAACGGAAACAGCTTTCCTGAGGTGCAGACCCTATCCCAAGGTGTGGTGGCAAGGGAAAGCAAATGCCATCTCCTCCTCTGCAATAAACCCCAGTGCCCAGCCATGTTCTAAGCCCTCCCCTCCTCCCTGGGCTTCTGGCAGCAGGAGTGAAAAGAGAGGACCACAGCACTGGGATCCTTTGACGGGAAACCGGCTTCCCACGAGGAAGTCCTTCTCCACGTGCAGACTTGCTCCCCAGTGCCTGTGGCAAGGGGAAGGAAATGCCATACACTGACCTGGAAGAGACCACAGGGCCCAGGCACAGTCTGAGCCCTTCCCTCATCCCGGTGGTTTTGCTAGCAGGAGTTCAACCCCAAGGAACACACCCGGAGACCCCCTGGGGCCCAAACGGCTTCCGAGGAACAATATGCTCTTGCTGTGGAAAACCTATGCCAAGTGGGGGTAGCCTGGTCAACAAAATGCCATACACCCAGGTGGAAGAAAGAACATGGCTCAGGCATGATCAAAGCCCCTCACCTCGTCCCTGTGCTTTGGGGAGCCGGAGGGACCCCCGAAGCCCACGGCCCTGAGGCCCGTTTGGCAGAAAGCCGGCTTCCCAAGGAAACAGCTTTCCTGAGGTGCAGACTCTATCCCAAGGGGTGGTGGCAATGAAAGCAAATGCCATCCCCTTCTCTGGAAGAAACTCCAGTGCCCAGCCATGTTCTAAGCCCTCCCCTCCTCCCTGGACTTCTGGCTGCAGGAGTGAAAAGAGAGGAGCACAGCATTGGGACCATTTTAGAGAAACCGGTTTCCCAGGGGGAAGTCCTTATCCACGTGCAGACATGCTCCCCAGTGCCTGTGGTAAGGTGAAAGAAATGCCATACACTAACCTGGAAGAGACCAGAGGGCCCAGGAACAGTCTGAGCCCTTCCCTCATCCCGGCGGTTTTGCTAGCAAGAGTTCAACCCCAAGGAACACAGCCCGGAGACCCCCTGTGGCCCAAACGGCTTCCGACGAACAATATGCTCTTGCTGTGGAAAACCTATCCCAAGTGGGGGTAGCCAGGTCAACAAAATGCCACACACCAGGTGGAAGAAACAACATGGCCCAGGCATGGTCTAAGTACCTCACCTCGTCTCTGTGCTTTGGGGAGCCGGAGGGACCCCCGAGGCCCACGGCCCTGAGGCCCGTTGGGCAGAAAGCCGGCTTCCCACGGAAACAGATTTCATGAGGTGTAGACCCTATCCCAAGGAGTGGTGGCAAGGGAAAGCAAATGCCATCCCCTCCTCTGGAAGAAACCCCAGTGCCCAGCCATGTTCTAAGCCCTCCCATCCTCCCTGGGCTTCTGGCAGCAGGAGTGAAAAGAGAGGAGCAGAGCACTGGGACCCGTTTGACAAAAACCGGCTTCCCACGGGAAAGTCTTTCTCCACGTGCAGACATGCTCCCAGGTGCCTGTGGCAAGGGGAAGGATATGCCATACACTGACCTGGAAGAGACCGCACTGCCCAGGCACAGTCTGAACCCTTCCCTCATCCCGGCGGTTTTGCTAGCAGGAGTTCAAACTCAACGAACACAGCCCGGAGACCCCTGGGGCAAAAACGGCTTCCGACGAAGAATATGCTCTTGCTGTGGAAAACCTATCCCAAGTGGGGGTAGCCTGGTCAACAAAATGCCACACACCCAGGTGGAAGAAACAGCATGGCCCAGGCATGGTCTAAGCCCCTCACCTCGTCCCTGTGCTTTGGGGAGCCGGAGGGACACCCGAGGCCCACGGCACTGAGGCCCGTTGGGCAGAAAGCCGGCTTCCCAAGGAAACAGCTTTCCTGAGGTGCAGACTCTATCCCAAGGGGTGGTGGCAAGGGAAAGCAAATGCCATCCCCTTCTCTGGAAGAAACCCCAGTGCCCCGCCATGTTCTAAGCCCTCCCCTCCTCCCTGGGCTTCTGGCAGCAGGAGAGAAAAGAGAGGAGCACAGCACTGGGACCCTTTGACAGAAACCGGCTTCCCACGAGGAAGTCCTTCTCCACGTGCGGAAATTCTCCCCAGTGCCTGTGGCAAGGGGAAAGAAATGCCATACACTGACCTGGAAGAGACAACAGGGCCCAGGCACAGTCTGAGCCCTTCCCTCATCCCGGCGGTTTTGCTAGCAGGAGTTCAACACCAACGAACACAGCCCGGAGACCCCCGGGGGCCCAAACGGCTTCCGACAAACAATATGCTCTTGCTGTGGAAAACCTATCCCAAGTGGGGGTAGCCAGGTCAACAAAATGCCAAACACCCAGGTGTAAGAAACAACATTGCCCAAGCATGGTCTAAGCCACTCACCTCGTCCCTGTGCTTTGGGGACCGGAGCGACAGCCGAGCCCCACGGCCCTGAGACCCGTTTGGCCAAAAGCCGGCTTCCCACGGAAACAGTTTTCCTGAGGTGCAGACCTTCTCACAAGTGGTTGTGGCAAGGTAAAGCAAATGCCATCCCCTTCTCTGGAAGAAACCACAGTGCCCAGCCATGTTCTAAGCCCTCCCATCCTCCCTGGGCTTCTGGCAGCAGGAGTGAAAAGAGAGGAGTAGAGCACTGGGACCCGTTTGACAAAAACCGGCTTCCCATGGGAAAGTCTTTCTCCACGTGCAGACATGCTCCCAGGTGCCTGTGGCAAGGGGAAGGAAATGCCATACACTGACCTGGAAGAGACCACAGGGCCCAGGCACAGTCTGAACCCTTCCCTCATCCCGGCGGTTTTGCTAGCAGGAGTTCAACCCCAACGAACACAGCCCGGAGACCCCTGGGGCAAAAACGGCTTCCGACGAACAAGAGGTGCTTGCTGTCGAAAACCTATCCCAAGTGGGAGTAGCCAGGTCAACGAAATGCCACACACCCAGGTATAAGAAACAACATTGCCCAGGCACGGTCCAAGCCCCTCACCTCGTCCGTGTGCTTTGGGGAGCCGGAGGGACACCCGAGGCCCACGGCCCTGAGACCCCTTTGCAAAAAGCCGGCTTCCCACGGAAACAGTTTTCCTGAGGTGCAGACCCTATCCAAAGTGGTTGTGGCAAGGTAAAGCAAATGCCCTCCACTTCTCTGGAAGAAACCACAGTGCCCAGCCATGTTCTAAGCCCTCCCATCCTCCCTGGGCTTCTGGCAGCAGGAGTCAAAAGAGAGGAGCAGGGCACTGGGACCCGTTTGAGAAAAACCCGCTTCCCACGGGAAAGTCTTTCTCCAGGTACAGACATGCTCCCAGGTGCCTGTGGCAAGGGGAAGGAAATGCCATACACTGACCTGGAAGAGACCACAGGGCCCAGGCACAGTCTGAACCCTTCCCTCATCCCGGCAGTTTTGCTAGCAGGAGTTCAACCCCAACGAACACAGCCCGGAGACCCTGAGGCAAAAACGGCTTCCGACGAACAAGAGGTGCTTGACTGGAAAACCTATCCCAAGTGGGGGTAGCCAGGTCAACAAAATGCCACACACCCAGGTGTAAGAAACAACATTGCCCAGGCACGGTCTAAGCCCTTCACCTCGTCCCTGTGCTTTGGGGCGCCGGAGGGACACCCGAGGCCCACGGCCCTGAGACCCCTTTGCAAAAAGCCGCCTTCCCACGGAAACAGTTTTCCTGAGGTGCAGACCCTCTCACAAGTGGTTGTGGCAAGGTAAAGCAAATGCCCTCCACTTCTCTGGAAGAAACCACAGTGCCCAGCCATGTTCTAAGCCCTCCCATCCTCCCTGGGCTTCTGGCAGCAGGAGTGAAAAGAGAGGAGCAGGGCACTGGGACCCGTTTGACAAAAACCGGCTTCCCACGGGAAAGTCTTTCTCCACGTGCAGACATGCTCCCAGGTGCCTGTGGCAAGGGGAAGGAAATGCCATACACTGACCTGGAAGAGACCACAGGGCCCAGGCACAGTCTGAACCCTTCCCTCATCCCGGCAGTTTTGCTAGCAGGAGTTCAACCCCAATGAACACAGCCCGGAGACCCTGAGGCAAAAACGGCTTCTGACGAACAAGAGGTGCTTGACTGGAAAACCTATCCCACGTGGGGGTAGCCAGGTCAACAAAATGCCACACACCCAGGTGTAAGAAACAACATTGTCCAGGCTCGGTCTAAGCCCCTCACCTCGTCCCTGTGCTTTGGGGAGCCGGAGGGATAGCCGATCCCCCCGGCCCTGAGAACCCTTTGCAAAAAGCCGGCTTCCCACGGAAACAGTTTTCCTGAGGTGCACACCCTATCCCAAGTGGTTGTGGCAACGTAATGCAAATGCCCTCCACTTCTCTGGAAGAAACCACAGTGCCCAGCCATGTTCTAAGCCCTCCCATCCTCCCTGGGCTTCTGGCAGCAGGAGTGAAAAGAGAGGAGCAGAGCACTGGGACCCGTTTGACAAAAACCGACTTCCCACGGGAAAGTCTTTCTCCAGGTGCAGACATGCTCCCAGGTGCCTGTGGCAAGGGGAAGGAAATGCCATACACTGACATGGAAGAGACCACAGGGCCCAGGCACAGTCTGAACACTTCCCTCATCCCGGCGGTTTTGCTAGTAGGAGTTCAACCCCAACGAACACAGCCCAGAGACCCCTGGGCAAAACCGGCTTCCGACGAACAATAGGTGCTTGCTGTGGAAAACCTATCCCAAGTGGGGGTAGCCAGGTCAACGAAATGCCACACACCAAGGTGTAAGAAACAACATTGCCCAGGCATGGTCTAAGCCCCTCACCTCGTCCTTGTAGTTTGGGGAGCTAGAGGGATACCCGAGGCCCACGGCCCTGAGACCCCTTTGCAAAAACTCGGCTTCCACGGAAACAGTTTTCTTGAGGTGCAGACCCTATCCCAAGTGGTTGTGGCAAGGTAATGCAAATGCCCTCCACTTCTCTGGAAGAAACCGCAGTGCCCAGCCATGTTCTAAGCCCTCCCATCCTCCCTGGGCTTCTGGCAGCAGGAGTGAAAAGAGAGGAGCAGAGCACTGGGACCCGTTTGACAAAAACTGGCTTCCCACGGGAAAGTCTTTCTCCACGTGCAGACATGCTCTCAGGTGCCTGTGGCAAAGTGGAAGGAAATGCCATACACTGACCTGGAAGAGACCACAGGGCCCAGGCACAGTCTGAACCCTTCCCTCATCCCGGCGGTTTTGCTAGCAGGAGTTCAACCCCAACGAACACAGCCCGGAGACCCCTGGGGCAAAAACGGCTGGCGACGAACAATAGGTGCTTGCTGTGGAAAACCTATCCCAAGTGGGGGTAACCAGGTCAACACTATGCCACACACCCAGGTGTAAGAAACAACATTGCCCAGGCATGGTCTAAGCCCCTCACCTCGTCCCTGTGCTTTGGGGAGCCGAGGGACACTCGAGGCCCACGGCCCTGAGACCCCTTTGCAAAAAGCCGGCTTCACACGGAAACAGTTTTCCTGAGGTGCAGACCCTCTCACAAGTGGTTGTGGCAAGGTAAAGCAAATGCCCTCCACTTCTCTGGAAGAAACCACAGTGCCCAGCCATGTTCTAAGCCCTCCCATCCTCCCTGGGCTTCTGGCAGCAGGAGTGAAAAGAGAGGAGCAGAGCACTGGGACCCGTTTGACAGAAACCGGCTTCCCACGAGAAAGTCCTTCTCCACGTGCAGACATGCTCCCCAGTGCCTGTGGCAAGGTGAAAGAAATGCCATACACTGACCTGGAAGAGACCACAGGGCCCAGGCACAGTCTGAGCCCTTCCCTCATCCCGGCGGTTTTGCTAGCGGGAGTTCAACCCCAACGAACACAGCCCGGAGACCCTGAGGCAAAAACGGCTTCGGACGAACAAGAGGTGCTTGCTGTGGAAAACCTATCCCAAGTGGGGGTAGCCACGTCAACGAAATGCCACACACTCAGGTGTAAAAACAACATTGCCCAGGCACGGTCTAAGCCCCTCACCTCGTCCCTGTGCTTTGGGGAGCCGGAGGAACACCCGAGGCCCACTGCCCTGAGACCCCTTTGCAAAAAGCCGGCTTCCGACGGAAAGAGTCTTCCTGAGGTGCAGACCCTATCCCAACTGGTTGTGGCAAGGTAATGCAAATGCCCTCCACTTCTCTGGAAGAAACCACAGTGCCCAGCCATGTTCTAAGCCCTCCCATCCTCCCTGGGCTTCTGGCAGCAGGAGTGAAAAGAGAGGAGCACAGCACTGGGACCCGTTTGACAAAAACCGGCTTCCTACGGGAAAGTCTTTCTCCACGTGCAGACATGCTCCCAGGTGCCTGTGGCAAGGGGAAGGAAACGCCATACACTGACCTGGAAGAGACCACAGGGCCCAGGCACAGTCTGAACCCTTCCCTCATCCCGGCGGTTTTGCTAGCAGGAGTTCAACCCCAACGAACACAGCCCGGAGACCCCTGAGGCAAAAACGGCTTCCGACGAACAAGAGGTGCTTGCTGTGGAAAACCTATCCCAAGTGGGGGTAGCCAGGTCAACAAAATGCCACACAACCAGGTGGAAGAAACAACATGGCCCAGGCATGGTCTAAGCCCCTCACCTCTTCCCTGTGTTTTGGGGAGCCGGAGGGACAGCCGAGGCCCACGGCCCTGAGAACCCTTTGCAAAAAGCCGGCTTCAAACGGAAACAGCTTTCCTGAGGTGCAGACCCTATCCCAAGGGGTGGTGGCAAGGGAAAAAAATGCCATCTCCTTCTCTGGAAGAAACCCCAGTGCCCAGCCATGTTCTAAGCCCTCCCCTCCTCCCTGGGCTTCTAGCAACAGGAGTGAAAAGAGAGGAGGACAGCACTGGGACGCTTTGACAGAAACCGGCTTCCACGAGGAAGTCCTTCTCCACGTGCAGACATGCTCCCCAGTGCCTGTGGCAAGGTGAAGGAAATACCATACACTGACCTGGAAGAGACCACAGGGCCCAGGCACAGTCTGAACCCTTCCCTCATCCCGGCGGTTTTGCTAGCAGGAGTTCAACCCCAACGAACACAGCCCGGAGACCCCTGGGGCAAAAACGGCTTCCGACGAACAATAGGTGCTTGCTGTGGAAAACCTATCCCAAGTGGGGGTAACCAGGTCAACAATATGCCACACACCCAGGTGTAAGAAACAACATTGCCCAGGCATGGTCTAAGCCCCTCACCTCGTCCCTGTGCTTTGGGGAGCCGAGGGACACCCGAGGCCCACGGCCCTGAGACCCCTTTGCAAAAAGCCGGCTTCCCACGGAAACAGTTTTCCTGAGGTGCAGACCCTCTCACAAGTGGTTGTGGCAAGGTAAAGCAAATGCCCTCCACTTCTCTGGAAGAAACCACAGTGCCCAGCCATGTTCTAAGCCCTCCCATCCTCCCTGGACTTCTGGCAGCAGGAGTGAAAAGAGAGGAGCAGAGCACTGGGACCCGTTTGACAGAAACCGGCTTCCCACGAGAAAGTCCTTCTCCACGTGCAGACATGCTCCCCAGTGCCTGTGGCAAGGTGAAAGAAATGCCATACACTGACCTGGAAGAGACCACAGGGCCCAGGCACAGTCTGAACCCTTCCCTCATCCCGGCGGTTTTGCTAGCGGGAGTTCAACCCCAACGAACACAGCCCGGAGACCCTGAGGCAAAAACGGCTTCCGACGAACAAGAGGTGCTTGCTGTGCAAAACCTATCCCAAGTGGGGGTAGCCACGTCAACGAAATGCCACACACTCAGGTGTAAAAACAACATTGCCCAGGCACGGTCTAAGCCCCTCACCTCGTCCCTGTGCTTTGGGGAGCCGGAGGAACACCCGAGGCCCACTGCCCTGAGACCCCTTTGCAAAAAGCCGGCTTCAGACGGAAAGAGTCTTCCTGAGGTGCAGACCCTATCCCAACTGGTTGTGGCAAGGTAATGCAAATGCCCTCCACTTCTCTGGAAGAAACCACAGTGCCCAGCCATGTTCTAAGCCCTCCCATCCTCCCTGGGCTTCTGGCAGCAGGAGTGAAAAGAGAGGAGCACAGCACTGGCACCCGTTTGACAAAAACCGGCTTCCTACGGGAAAGTCTTTCTCCACCTGCAGACATGCTCCCAGGTGCCTGTGGCAAGGTGAAGGAAATACCATACACTGACCTGGAAGAGACCACAGGGCCCAGGCACAGTCTGAGCCCTTCCCTCATCCCGGCGGTTTTGCTAGCAGGAGTTCCACCACAAGGAACACAGCCCGGAGACACCCTGGGGCCCAAACGGCTTCCGACTAACAATATGCTCTTGCTGTGAAAAACCTATCCCAAGAGTGGGTAGCCAGGTCAACAAAATGGTACACATCCAGGTGGAAGAGACAACTAGGCCCAGGCATGGTCTAACCCCTCACCTCCTCTCTGTGCTTTGGGGAGTCGGAGGGACCCCCGAAGCCCACGGCCCTGAGACCCGTTTGGCAGAAAGCCGGCCTCCCACGGAAACAGCTTTCCTGAGTTGCAGACCCTATCCCAAGGGGTGGTGTTAAGGGAAAGAAAATGCCATCTCCTCCTCTGCAATAAACCCCAGTGCCCAGCCATGTTCTACGCCCTCCCCTCCTCCCTGGGCTTCTAGCAACAGGAGTGAAAAGAGAGGAGGACAGCACTGGGACGCTTTGACAGAAACCGGCTTCCACGAGGAAGTCCTTCTCCACGTGCAGAAATGCTCCCCAGTGCCTGTGGCAAGGTGAAGGAAATACCATACACTGACCTGGAAGAGACCACAGGGCCCAGGCACAGTCTGAGCCCTTCCCTCATCCCGGCGGTTTTGCTAGCAGGAGTTCCACCACAAGGAACACAGCCCGGAGACCCCCTGGGGCCCAAACGGCTTCCGACAAACAATATGCTCTTGCTGTGGAAAACCTATCCCAAGTGGGGGTAGCCAGGTCAACAAAATGCCACACAACCAGGTGGAAGAAACAACATGGCCCAGGCATGGTCTAAGCCCCTCACCTCGTCCCTGTGCTTTGGGGAGCCAGAGGGACAGCCGAGGCCCACGGCCCTGAGACCGCTTTGCAAAAAGCCGGCTTCCCACGGAAACAGTTTTCCTGAGGTGCCGACCCTCTCACAAGCGCTTGTGGCAAGGTAAAGCAAATGCCCTCCACTTCTCTGGAAGAAACCACAGTGCCCAGCCATGTTCTAAGCCCTCCCATCCTCCCTGGGCTTCTGGCATCAGGAGTGAAAAGAGAGGAGCAGAGTACTGGGACCCATTTGACAAAAACCGGCTTCCCACGGGAAAGTCTTTCTCCACGTGCAGACATGCTCCCAGGTGCCTGTGGCAAGGGGAAGGAAATGCCATACACTGACCTGGAAGAGACCACAGGGCCCAGGCACAGTCTGAGCCCTTCCCTCATCCCGGCGGTTTTGCTAGCAGGAGTTCAACCACAAGGAACACAGCCCGGAGACCACCTGGGGCCCAAACGGCTTCCAACGAACAATATGCTCTTGCTGTGGAAAACCTATCCCAAGTGGGGGTAGCCAGGTCAACAAAATGCCACACAACCAGGTGGAAGAAACAACATGGCCCAGGCATGGTCTAAGCCCCTCACCTCGTCCCTGTGCTTTGGGGAGCCGGAGGGACAGCCGAGGCCCACGGCCCTGAGACCCCTTTGCAAAAAGCCGGCTTCCCACGAAAACAGTTTTCCTGAGGTGCAGACCCACTCACAAGTGGTTGTGGCAAGGTAAAGCAAATGCCCTCCACTTCTCTGGAAGAAACCACAGTGCCCAGCCATGTTCTAAGCCCTCCCATCCTCCCTGGGCTTCTGGCAGCAGGAGTGAAAAGAGAGGAGCAGAGCACTGGGACCCGTTTGACAAAAACCGGCTTCCCACGGGAAAGTCTTTCTCCACGTGCAGACATGCTCCCAGGTGCCTGTGGCAAGGGGAAGGAAATGCCATACACTGACCTGGAAGAGACCACAGGGCCCAGGCACAGTATGAGCCCTTCCCTCATCCCGGCGGTTTTGCTAGCAGGAGTTCCACCACAAGGAACACAGCCCGGAGACCCCCTGGGGCCCAAAGGGCTTCCAACGAACAATATGCTCTTGCTGTGGAAAACCTATCCCAAGAGGGGGTAGCCAGGTCAACAAAATGCCACACACCCAGGTGGAAGAGACAACTAGGCCCAGGCATGGTCTAACCCCACACCTCCTCTCTGTGCTTTGGGGAGCCGGAGGGACCCCCGAAGCCCACGGCCCTGAGGCCCGTTTGGCAGAAAGCCGGCCTCCCACGGAAACAGTTTTCCTGAGGTGCAGACCCACTCACAAGTGCTTGTGGCAAGGTAAAGCAAATGCCCTCCACTTCTCTGGAAGAAACCACAGTGCCCAGCCATGTTCTAAGCCCTCCCATCCTCCCTGGGCTTCCGGCAGCAGGAGTGAAAAGAGAGGACCACAGCACTGGGATCCTTTGACGGGAAACCGGCTTCCCACGAGGAAGTCCTTCTCCACATGCAGACATGCTCCCCAGTGCCTGTGGCAAGGGGAAGGAAATGCCATACACTGACCTGGAAGAGACCACAGGGCCCAGGCACAGTCTGAGCCCTTACCTCATCCCGGCGGTTTTGCTAGCAGGAGTTCAACCCCAACGAACAAAGCCCGGAGACCCGCTGGGGCCCAAACGGCTTCTGACGAACAATATGCCCTTGCTGTGGAAAACCTATCCCAAGTGGGGGTAGCCAGGTCAACAAAATGCCACACACCCAGGTGGATGAAACAACATGGCCCAGGCATGGTCTAAGCCCCTCACTTCGTCCCTGTGCTCTGGGGAGCCGTAGGGACCCCCGAGGCCCACGGCCCTGAGGCCCGTTGGTCAGAAAGCCGGCTTCCCACGGAAACAGCTTTCCTGAGGTGCAGACCCTATCCCAAGGGGTGGTGGCAAGGGAAAGCAAATGCCATCCCCTTCTCTGGAAGAAACCCCAGTGCCCAGCCATGTTCTAAGCCCTCCCCTCCTCCCTGGGCTTCTGGCACCAGGAGAGAAAAGAGAGGAGCACAGCACTGGGACCCTTTGACAGAAACCGGCTCCCACGAGGAAATCCTTCTCCATGTGCAGACAAGTTTCCCAGTGCCTGTGGCAAGGTGAAGGAAATGCCATACACTGACCTGGAAGAGACCACAGGGCCCAGGCACAGTCTGAGCCCTTCCCTCATCCCAGCGGTTTTTAGCAGGAGTTCAAGCCCAAGGAACACAGCCCGGAGACCCCTGGGGCAAAAACGGCTTTCGACGAACAATAGGTGCTTGCTGTGGAAAACCTATCCCAAGTGGGGTTAGCCAGGTCAACAAAATGCCAAACACCCAGGTGTAAGAGACAACATTGCCCAAGCATGGTCTAAGCCACTCACCTCGTCCCTGTGCTTTGGGGAGCAGGAGGTACACCCGAGGCCGCCGGGCCTGAGACCCGTTTGGCCAAAAGCCGGCTTCCCACGGAAACAGTTTTCCTGAGGTGCAGACCTTCTCACAAGTGGTTGTGGCAAGGTGAAGCAAATGCCATCCCCTTCTCTGGAAGAAACCCCAGTGCCCAGGAATGTTCTAAGCCCTCCCCTCCTCCCTGGGATTCTGGCAGCAGGAGTGAAAAGAGAGGAGCACAGCACTCGGACCCGTTTGACAGAAACCGGCTTCCCCCGAGGAAGTCCTTCTCCACGTGCAGACATGCTCCCCAGTGCCTGTGGCAAGGTGGCGGAAATGCCATACACTGACCTGGAAGAGACCACAGGGCCCAGGCACAGTCTGAGCCCTTCCCTCATCCCGGCGGTTTTGCTAGCAGGAGTTCAACCCCAACGAACAAAGCCCGGAGACCCGCTGGGGCCCAAACGGCTTCTGACGAACAATATGCCCTTGCTGTGGAAAACCTATCCCAAGTGGGGGTAGCCAGGTCAACAAAATGCCACACACCCAGGTGGATGAAACAACATGGCCCAGGCATGGTCTAAGCCCCTCACTTCGTCCCTGTGCTCTGGGGAGCCGTAGGGACCCCCGAGGCCCACGGCCCTGAGGCCCGTTGGTCAGAAAGCCGGCTTCCCACGGAAACAGCTTTCCTGAGGTGCAGACCCTATCCCAAGGGGTGGTGGCAAGGGAAAGCAAATGCCATCCCCTTCTCTGGAAGAAACCCCAGTGCCCAGCCATGTTCTAAGCCCTCCCCTCCTCCCTGGGCTTCTGGCACCAGGAGAGAAAAGAGAGGAGCACAGCACTGGGACCCTTTGACAGAAACCGGCTTCCCACGAGGAAATCCTTCTCCATGTGCAGACAAGTTTCCCAGTGCCTGTGGCAAGGTGAAGGAAATGCCATACACTGACCTGGAAGAGACCACAGGGCCCAGGCACAGTCTGAGCCCTTCCCTCATCCCAGCGGTTTTTAGCAGGAGTTCAAGCCCAAGGAACACAGCCCGGAGACCCCTGGGGCAAAAACGGCTTTCGACGAACAATAGGTGCTTGCTGTGGAAAACCTATCCCAAGTGGGGTTAGCCAGGTCAACAAAATGCCAAACACCCAGGTGTAAGAGACAACATTGCCCAAGCATGGTCTAAGCCACTCACCTCGTCCCTGTGCTTTGGGGAGCAGGAGGTACACCCGAGGCCGCCGGGCCTGAGACCCGTTTGGCCAAAAGCCGGCTTCCCACGGAAACAGTTTTCCTGAGGTGCAGACCTTCTCACAAGTGGTTGTGGCAAGGTGAAGCAAATGCCATCCCCTTCTCTGGAAGAAACCCCAGTGCCCAGGAATGTTCTAAGCCCTCCCCTCCTCCCTGGGATTCTGGCAGCAGGAGTGAAAAGAGAGGAGCACAGCACTCGGACCCGTTTGACAGAAACCGGCTTCCCCCGAGGAAGTCCTTCTCCACGTGCAGACATGCTCCCCAGTGCCTGTGGCAAGGTGGCGGAAATGCCATACACTGACCTGGAAGAGACCACAGGGCCCAGGCACAGTCTGAGCCCTTCCCTCATCCCGGCGGTTTTGCTAGCAGGAGTTCAACCCCAACGAACACAGCCTGGAGACCCTGGGGCAAAAACGGCTTCCGACGAACAATAGGTGCTTGCTGTGGAAAACCTATCCCAAGTGGGGGTAGCCAGGTCAACAAAATGCCACACACCCAGGTGTAAGAAACAACATTGCCCAGGCATGGTCTAAGCCCCTCACCTCGTCCCTGTGCTTTGGGGAGCCGGAGGGACCCCCGAGGCCCACGGCCCTGAGACCCCTTTGCAAAAAGCCGGCTTCCCACGGAAACAGTTTTCCTGAGGTGCAGACCATATCCCAAGTGGTTGTGGCAAGGTAAAGCAAATGCCCTCCACCTCTCTGGAAGAAACCACAGTGCCCAGCCATGTTCTAAGCCCTCCCATGCTCCCTGGGCTTCTGGCAGCAGGAGTGAAAAGAGAGGAGCAGAGCACTGGGACACGTTTGACAAAAACCGGCTTCCCACGGGAAAGTCTTTCTCCTTGTGCAGACATGCTCCCAGGTGCCTGTGGCAAGCGGAAGGAAATGCCATACACTGACCTGGAAGAGACCACAGGGCCCAGGCACAGTCTGAACCCTTCCCTCATCCCGGCAGTTTTGCTAGCAGGAGTTCAACCCCAACGAACACAGCCCGGAGACCTTGAGGCAAAAACGGCTTCCGACGAACAAGAGGTGCTTGACTGGAAAACCTATTCCAAGTGGGGGTAGCCAGGTCAACAAAATGCCACACACCCAGGTGGAAGAAACAACATTGCCCAGGCATGGTCTAAGCCCCTCACCTCGTCCCTGTGCTTTGGGGAGCCGGAGGGACGGCCGAGCCCCACGACCCTAAGACCCCTTTGCAAAAAGCCGGCTTCCCATGGAAACATTTTCCTGAGGTGCAGACCCTATCCCAAGTGGTTGTGGCAAGGTAATGCAAATGCCCTCCACTTCTCTGGAAGAAACCACAGTGCCCAGCCATGTTCTAAGCCCTCCCATCCTCCCTGGGCTTCTGGCAGCAGGAGTGAAAAGAGAGGAGCAGAGCACTGGGACCCCTTTGACAAAAACCGGCTTCCCACGGGAAAGTCTTTCTCCACGTGCAGACATGCTCCCAGGTGCCTGTGGCAAGGGGAAGGAAATGCCATACACTGACCTGGAAGAGACCACAGGGCCCAGGCACAGTCTGAGCCCTTGCCTCATCCCGGCGGTTTTGCTAGCAGGAGTTCAACCCCAACGAACACAACCCAGAGACCCCTGAGGCAAAAACGGCTTCCGAGGAACAATAGGCGCTTGCTGTGGAAAACCTATCCCAAGTGGGGGTAGCCAGGTCAACAAAATGCCACACACCCAGGTGTAAGAAACAACGTTGCCCAGCCATGTTCTAAGCCCTCCCCTCCTCCCTGGGCTTCTGGCAGCAGGAGAGAAAAGAGAGGAGCACAGCACTGGGACCCTTTGACAGAAACCGGCTTCCCACGAGGAAGTCCTTCTCCACGTGCAGACATGCTCCCCAGTGCCTGTGGCAAGTGAAGGAAATGCCATACACTGACCTGGAAGAGACCACAGGGTCCAGGCACAGTCTGAAACCTTTCCTCATCCCGGCGGTTTTGCTAGCAGGAGTTCCACCACAACGAACACAGCCCGGAGACCCCCTGGGGCCCAAACGGCTTCCGACGAACAATAGGTGCTTGCTGTGGAAAACCTATCCCAAGTGGGTGTAGCCAGGTCAACAAAATGCCACACACCAAGGTGGAAGAGACAACATGGCCGAGGCATGGTCTAAGCCCCTCAGCTGGTCTTTGTGCTTTGGGGGAGCCGGAGGGACCCCCGAGGCCCACGGCCCTGAGGCCCGTTGGGCAGAAAGCCGGCTTCCCAAGGAAACAGCTTTCCTGAGGTGCAGACCCTATCCCAAGGGATGGTGGCAAGGGAAAGCAAATGCCATCCCCTTCTCTGGAAGAAACCCAACTGCCCACCAATGTTCTAATCCCTCCCCTCCTCCCTGGGCTTCTGGCAGCAGGAGTGAAAAGAGAGGAACACAGCACTGGGACCCTTTGACAGAAACCGGCTTCCCACGAGGAAGTCCTTCTCCATGTGCAGACATGCTCCCCAGTGCCTGTGGCAAGGTGAAGGAAATGCCATACACTGACCTGGAAGAGACGACAGGGCCCAGGCACAGTCTGAGCCTTTCCCTCATCCCGGCGGTTTTGCTAGCAGGAGTTCAACCCCAAGGAACACAGCCCGGAGACCCCCTGGGGCCCAAACGGCTTCCGACTAACAATATGCTCTTGCTGTGGAAAACCTATCCCAAGTGGGGGTAGCCAGGTCAACAAAATGCCACACACCCAGATGGAAGAAACAACATGGCCCAGGCATGGTCTAAGCCCCTCACCTCGTCCCTGTGCTGTGGGGAGCCGGAGGGACCCCCGAGGCCCACGGCCCTGAGGCCCGTTGGGCAGAAAGCCGGCTTCCCAAGGAAACAGCTTTCCTGAGGTGCAGACCCTATCCCAAGGGGTGGTGGCAAGGGAAAGCAAATGCCATCCCCTTTCTGGAAGAAACCCCACTGCCCACCAATGTTCTAAGCCCTCCCCTCCTCCCTGGGATTCTGGCAGCAGGAGTGAAAAGAGAGGAACACAGCACTGGGACCCTTTGACAGAAACCGGCTTCCCACGAGGAACTCCTTCTCCACGTGCAGACATGCACCCCAGTGCCTGTGGCAAGGTGAAGGAAATGCCATACTCTGCCCTGGAAGAGGCCACAGGGCCCAGGCACAGTCTGAGCCTTTCCCTCATCCCGGCGGTTTTGCTAGCAGGAGTTCAACCCCAACGAACAAAGCCCGGAGACCCGCTGGGGCCCAAATGGCTTCCAACGAACAATATGCCCTTGCTGTGGAAAACCTATCCCAAGTGGGGGTAGCCAGGTCAACAAAATGCCACACACCCAGGTGGAAGAAACAACATGGCCCAGGCATGGTCTAAGCCCCTCACTTCGTCCCTGTGCTCTGGGGAGCCGGAGGGACCCCCGAACCCACGGCCCTGAGGCCCGTTGGTCAGAAAGCCGGCTTCCCACGGAAACAGCTTTCCTGAGGTGCAGACCCTATCCCAAGAGGTGGTGGCAAGGGAAAGCAAATGCCATCCCCTTCTCTGGAAGAAACCCCAGTGCCCAGCCATGTTCTAAGCCGTCCCTTCCTCCCTGGGCTTCTGGCAGCAGGAGTGAAAAGAGAGGAGCACAGCACTGGGACCCGTTTGACAGAAACCGGCTTCCCCCGAGGAAGTCCTTCTCCACGTGCAGACATGCTCCCCAGTGCCTGTGGCAAGGTGAAGGAAATGCCATACACTAACCTGGAAGAGACCACAGGGCCCAGGCACAGTCTGAGCCCTTCCCTCATCCCAGCGGTTTTTAGCAGGAGTTCAAGCCCAACGAACACACCCCGGAGACCCCTGGGGCAAAAACGGCTTTCGACGAACAATAGGTGCTTGCTGTGGAAAACCTATCCCAAGTGGGGTTAGCCAGGTCAACAAAATGCCAAACACCCAGGTGTAAGAAACAACATTGCCCAAGCATGGTCTAAGCCACTCACCTCGTCCCTGTGCTTTGGGGAGCCGGAGGTACACCCGAGGCCGCCGGGCCTGAGACCCGTTTGGCCAAAGCCGGCTTCCCACGGAAACAGTTTTCCTGAGGTGCAGACCTTCTCACAAGTGGTTGTGGCAAGGTGAAGCAAATGCCATCCCCTTCTCTGGAAGAAACCCCAGTGCCCAGGAATGTTCTAAGCCCTCCCCTCCTCCCTGGGATTCTGGCAGCAGGAGTGAAAAGAGAGGAGCACAGCACTGGGACCCTTTGACAGAAACCGGCTTCCCACGAGGAAGTCCTTCTCCACGTGCAGACATGCTCCCCAGTGCCTGTGGCAAGGTGACGGAAATGCCATACACTGACCTGGAAGAGACCACAGGGCCCAGGCACAGTCTGAGCCCTTCCCTCATCCCGGCGGTTTTGCTAGCAGGAGTTCAACCCCAAGGAACACTGCCCGGAGACCCCTGGGGCAAAAACTGCTTCTGAGGAACAATAGGTGCTTGCTGTGGAAAACGTATGCAAATGGGAGTAGCCAGGTCAACAAAATGCCACACACCCAGGCAGAAGAAACAACATGGCCCAGGCATGGTCTAAGTCCCTCACCTCGTCTCCGTGCTTTGGGGAGCCGGAGGGACCCCCGAGGCCCACGGCCCTGAGGCCCGTTGGGCAGAAAGCCGGCTTCCCACGGAAACAGCTTTCCTGAGGTGCAGCCCCTATCCCAAGGGGTGGTGGAAAGGGAAAGCAAATGCCATCATCTTCTCTGGAAGAAACCCCAGTGCCCATCCATGTTCTAAGCCGTCCCTTCCTCCCTGGGCTTCTGGCAGCAGGAGTGAAAAGAGAGGAGCACAGCACTGGGACCCGTTTGACAGAAACCGGCTTCCCCCGAGGAAGTCCTTCACGTGCAGACATGCTCCCCAGTGCCTGTGGCAAGGTGAAGGAAATGCCATACACTGACCTAGAAGAGACCACAGGGCCCAGGCACAGTCTGAACCCTTCCCTCATCCCGGCGGTTTTGCTAGCAGGAGTTCAACCCCAAGGAACACAGCCTGGAGACCCTGGGGCAAAAACGGCTTCCGACGAACAATAGGTGCTTGCTGTGGAAAACCTATCCCAAGTGGGGGTAGCCAGGTCAACAAAATGCCACACACCCAGGTGTAAGAAACAACATTGCCCAGGCATGGTCTAAGCCCCTCACCTCCTCCCTGTGCTTTGGGGAGCCGGAGGGACACCCGAGGCCCACGGCCCTGAGACCCCCTTTGCAAAAAGCCGTCTTCCCACGGAAACAGTTTTCCTGAGGTGCAGACCCTCTCACAAGTGGTTGTGGCAAGGTAAAGCAAATGCCCTTCACTTCTCTGGAAGAAACCACAGTGCCCAGCCATGTTCTAAGCCCTCCCATCCTCCCTGGGCTTCTGGCAGCAGGAGTGGAAAGAGAGGAGCAGGGCACTGGGACCCGTTTGAGAAAAACGGGCTTCCCACGAGAAAGTCTTTCTCCACGTGCAGACATGCTCCCAGGTGCCTGTGGCAAGGGGAAGGAAATGCCATACACTGACCTGGAAGAGACCACAGGGCCCAGGCACAGTCTGAGCCCTTCCCTCATCCCGGCGGTTTTGCTAGCAGGAGTTCAACCCCAACGAACACAGCCCGGAGACCCCTGAGGCCCAAACGGCTTCCGACGAACAATATGCTCTTGCTGTGGAAAACCTATCCCAAGTGGGGGTAGCCAGGTCAACAAAATGCCACACACCAAGGTGGAAGAGACAACATGGCCCAGGCATGGTCTAAGCCCCTCATCTCGTCTCTGTGCTTTGGGGAGCCGGAGGGACACCCGAGGCCCACGGCCCTGAGACCCGTTTGGCCAAAATCCGGCTTCCCACGGAAACAGTTTTCCTGAGGTGCAGACCCTCTCACAAGTGGTTGTGGCAAGGTAAAGCAAATGCCATCCACGACTCTGGAAGAAACCATAGTGCCCAGCCATGTTCTAAGCCCTCCCATCCTCACTGGGCTTCTGGCAGCAGGAGTGAAAAGAGAGGAGCACAGCACTGGGACCCGTTTGACAAAAGCCGGCTTCCCACGAAAAAGTCTTTCTCCACGTGCAGACATCCTCCCAAGTGCTGAGGACATAGTACTGAGACATATTTGGCAGAAACGGGTTCAAATGAAAAATATTTCTTGATGTGCAAACTCTATCTTAATTTGTTGTGGCAAGGTAAAGGATGTGCCATATGCTTATTTGTAAGAAATAACTGGTCCCATGGACGGTCTGAGCCCTAAGATCATCACTGTTCTTTTGGTATCATGAGTTAAAACCGAGGCAAACAGCTGAGAAAATTTGGCAAAAACCGCCTTTCAATGAAATAAATTTTCTCTTTTGCAAACTCTATCATAATTGTTTGTGCCAATGTAAAGAAAATGCCATACGCTTATCTGTAAGAAACAGAAGTTTCCAGGATCGGTCTGAGCCCTCACATCATCATAGTGATTTCGGTAGCATTAGTTAATCCCAAACAACACGGTATTGAGACACATTTGACAAAAAACCGCTTCCAACGAAAAATATTTTGTTCATGTTGAAACCCTATCATATGTGGTTGTGGCAATGTAAAGAAAATGCCACACCCTTATGTGTAAGAAACAACATTACCCAGGAACAGTCTAAGCCCTAACATCATCACTGTGCTTTTGGTAGCATGAGTGAAACCCGAGGAATACAGCACTTAGACACATTTGGGAAAAACCGGCTTCCAATGAAAACGATTTTCTTAACGTGGAAACCCTATCACAAGGGGTTGTGGAAGGTAAAGTAAAAAAGCGGAGTTCCAACGAGAAATATTTTCTTCACGTAGAAACCCGTTCCTGGGCACTGTTGTTTCTTACACATAAGGGTGTGGCATTTATTTATCTGGCCACAACCACTTACGTTTGGGTTTGAAAGGGAAGAAAATATTATTCATTGGAACGCGATTTTTGCCAAATGTGTCTTAGTGCTGTTTGCCTCCGCTTTAACTCCCGCTCCCAAAAGCACAGTGCTGATATTAAGGCTCAGACTCTTCCAGGGCACTGTTGTTTCTTACAGATAAGCGTATGGCATTTTCTTTACATTGGCACAAACAATTATGGGTTTCGGGTTTGGGTTCGGGTTAGGGGTTTGGGTTCTGGTTCTGGTTCTGGTTCGGGTAGGTTTCGGGTTCGGGTTCGGGTAGGGTTCGGGTTCGGGTAGGGTTCGGTTTCAGTTACGGTTCGGGTTCGGTATCGGTTTCGCTTTCAGTTATGGATTCGGGTTCAGGTTCGGGTTAGGGGTTAGGGTTCGGGTTCGGGTTCTGGTTCGGTATTGGTTTCGCTTTCGAGTATGGATTCGGGTTCGGGTTCGGGTTAGGATTAGGGTTCGGGTTCGGGTTAGGATTAGGGTTCGGGTTCGGGTTCGGGTTCAGGCTCGGGTTAGGGTTCGGGTTAGGGTTAGGGTAAGGATTCGGGTTAGGGTTCGGGTTCGGGTTCGGGTTAGGGTTCGGTTTAGGGTTAGGGTTCGGGTTACGGTTAGGGTTAGGGTTCGGTTTAGGGTCAGGTTTAGGGTTAGGGTTAGGGTTAGGGTTCGGGTTAGGGTTCGGGTTAGGGTTCGGGTTCGGGTTAGGTTTCGGGTTAGGGTTAGGGTTAGGGTTCGGGTTCGGTTTCGGGTTAGGGGTCGGGTTAGGGTTAGGGTTCGGGTTCGGGTTAGGGTTCGGGTTCGGGTTAGGTTTCGGGTTAGGTTTAGGGTTCGGGTTAGGGTTAGGGTTAGGGTTCGGGTTCGGTTTCGGGTTAGGGGTCGGGTTCGGGTTCGGGTTAGGGTTAGGGTAAGGGTTAGGGTTAGGGTTAGGGTTCGGGTTCGGGTTAGGGTTAGGGTTCGGGTTCGGTTTCGGGTTAAGGTTCGGGTTCGGGTTAGGGTTAGGGTTCGTGTTAGGGTTCGGGATAGGGTTAGGGTTCGGGTTCGGGTTAGGGTTCGGGTTCGGTTTCGGGTTAGGGTTCGGGTTAGGTTTCAGGTTAGGGATAGGGTTAGGGTTTGGGTCAGGTTAGGGTTAGTGTTCGGGTTAGGGTTAGGGTTACGGTTAGGGTTAGGGTTCGGGTTAGGGTTCGTTTTCGGGTTAGGGTTCGGGTTAGGGTTAGGGTTCGGGTTCGGGTTAGGGTTCGGGTTAGGTTTCGGGTTAGGTTTAGGGTTCGGGTTAGGGTTAGGGTTCGGGTTCGGTTTCGGGTTAGGGGTCGGGTTCGGGTTCGGGTTAGGGTTAGAGTAAGGGTTAGTGTTAGGGTTAGGGTTCTGGTTAGGGTTAGGCTTAGGGTTAGGGTTTGGGTTCGGTTTCGGGTTAGGGTTCGGGTTAGGGTTAGGGTTAGGGTTCGTGTTAGGTTTAGGGTTAGGGTTAGGGTTCGGGTTCGGGTTAGGTTTAGGGTTAGGGTTAGGTTTCAGGTTAGGGATAGGGTTAGGGTTAGGGTCAGGTTAGGTTTAGTGTTCGGGTTAGGGTTACGGGTAGGGTTAGGGTTCGGGTTCGGGTTAGGCTTAGGGTAAGAGTTAGGGTTAGGGTTAGGGTTCAGGTTAGGGTTAGGGTTAGGGTTAGGGTTACGGTTCGGGTTCGGGTTCGGGTTAGGTTTCAGGTTAGGGATAGGGTTAGGGTTAGGGTCGGGTTAGGTTTAGTGTTCGGGTTAGGGTTACGGATAGGGTTAGAGTTCGGGTTCGGTTTTGGGTTAGGTTTAGGGTTAGGGTTCGGGTTAGGGTTAGGGTTAGGTTTCCGGTTAGGGATAGGGTTAGGGTTAGGGTTAGGGTTAGGTTTCGGGTTAGGGTTAGGTTGCGGGATCGGTTTTGGTTTAGGGTTCGGGTTTTGGTATCGTTTGGGTTATGGTTAGTGTTTGGCTTCGGGTTCGGGTTAGGTTTAGAGTTAGGGTTAGGGTTAGGTTTAGGGTTAGTGTTCGGATTAGGGTTAGGGTTAGGGTTAGGGTTAGGGTTAGGGTTAGGGTTCGGGTTAGGGTTAGGGTTAGGTTTCCGTTTAGGGATAGGGTTAGGGTTAGGGTCGGCTTAGGGTTAGGGTTCGGGTTAGGGTTAGCATTCGGGTTAGGGGTACGGTTAGGGTTAGGGTTAGGGTTCGGGTTAGGGTTACGATTAGGTTTCAGGTTAGGGATAGGGTTAGCGTTAGGGTTCGAGTCAGGGTTAGGGTTCCGGTTATGGTTAGGGTTAGGGTTAGGTTTCGGGTTAGGGTTAGGGTGCGGGATTGGTTTTGGTTTAGGGTTCGGGTTCGGGTATCGTTTGGGTTATGGTTAGTGTTTGGCTTCGGGTTCGGGTTAGGTTTAGAGTTAGGGTTCATGTTAGGGTTAGGGTTAGGGTTCGGATCAGGGTTAGGGTTAGGGTTAGGGTTAGGTTTCGGGTTCGGTTTAGGGTTAGGGTTAGGGTTAGGGTTAGGGTTCGGTTTCGGGTTCGGGTTAGGGTTAGGGTTAGGTTTCCGGTTAGGGATAGGGTTACGGTTAGGGTCGGGTTAGGGTTAGGGTTCGGGTTAGGGTTAAGTTTCGGGTTCGGGTTATGGTTAGGGTTAGGGTTAGGGTTACGGTTAGGGTTAGGGTTACGATTTGGGTTCGGGGTTGGGTTAGGGTTAGGGTTAGGGTTAGGGTTAGTTTTCGGGTTAGGGTTACGGTTAGGGTTTGGGTTAGGGTTAGGGTTCGGATAGGGTTAGGGTTAGAGTTAGGGCTCAGATTCGGGTTAGGGTTAAGTTTAATGTTAGTGTTAGAGTCAGGGTTAGGGTTAGCGTTCGTGTTAGGGTTCGTGTGAGGGTTAGGGTTAGGGTTAGGGTTAGGGTTTGGTTTCGGGTTAGGATTCAGGTTACGTTTCGGGTTGATGTTCGCGTCAGGGTTAGTGTTCAGGTTCGGGTCAGGTTCGGGTTAGGGTGAGGGTCAGGGTCAGTGTCAGGGTTTAGGGTTTAGGGTCAGGGTCAGGGTCAGGTTTAAGGTTAGGTTCAGGGTCAGGTTTAAGGGTTTAGGGTGAGGGTTAGGGTCAGGGTCATGGTCAGGGTCAGGGTTAGGTTTCGTGATTAGGGTTCGGGTCAGGTTCGGGTTCGGTTTAGGGATAGGGTTCGGGTTAGGGTTCGGGTGAGGGTTCGCATTAGGGTTTGGGTTCATGTAAGGGTTCGGGTTAGGGTTAGGCTTAGGGTTAGGTGTTTGGTTTCGGGTTCAGGTTCGGGGTTTGGGTTCGGGTTCAGGTTCGCGTCAGGGTTAGGCTTCAGGTTCCGGTCAGGGTTCGGGTTAGGGTTAGGGTCAGGGTCAGTGTCAGGGTTAGGGTTAGGGTCAAGGTCAGTGTTTAGGGATTAGGGTTAGGGTGAGGGTACGGGTTAGGGTTAGGGTTACGGTTAGGGTTCAGGTTAGGGTTAGGGTTTGGGTTAGGGTTAGGGTTCGGGTAGGGTTAGGGTTAGGGTTCGGGTATGGGTTAGGGTTAGGGAAGGGTTCGGGTTCGGGTTAGGGTTAGGGTTCGGGTTAGGGTTTGAGTTAGGGTTAGGGTTAGGGTTAGGGTTCGGGTTAGGGTTTGAGTTAGGGCCAGGGTTCGGGTTAGTTTTAGGGTTAGGGTTAGGGTTCTTGTAGGGTTAGGGTTAGGGTTAGGGTTAGGGGTTCGGTTTCGGGGTTTGGGTTCGGGTTAGGTTTTGGGTTCAAATTCGCGTCAGGTTTAGTGTTCTGGTTCGGGTCAGGTTTCGGTTAGCGTTCGGTTTCGGGTTAAGGTTAGGGTTAGGGTTATGGTTACGGTTCGGGTTAGGGTTAGGGTTAGGTTTAGGGTTAGGGTTTGGTTTAGGATTAGGGTTCAGGTAGGGTTAGCGTTAGGGTTCGGGTTCGGGTTAGGCTGAAGATTAGGGTTAGGGTTAGTGTTCGGGTTAGGGTTAGGTTTCGGGTTAGGGTTACTGTTAGGGTTAGGTTTCGGGTTGGGGTTATGGTTAGGGTTAGAGTTCGGGTTAGGGTGAGGGTTCGGGTTAGGGTTAGGTTTCGGGTTAGGGTTAGGGTTAGGGTTAGGGTTAGGGTTCAAGTTATGGTTAGGGTTAGGGTTAGGTTTAGTGTTCGTGTTAGGGTTAGGGTTAGGGTTAGGTTTCGGGTTTCTGTTCATGTTAGGGTTAGGGTTAGGGTTAGGGTTTAGGTTAGGATTCGGGTGAGGGTTAGGGTTAGGGTTCGGGTTAGGTTTAGGGTTTGGGTTTGGTTTAGGGTTAGGGTTCGGGTAGGGTTAGGGTTAGGGTTAGGGTTAGGGTTAGGATTAGGGTTAGTTTTCGGGTTAGGGTTACGGTTAGGGTTTGGGTTAGGGTTAGGGTTCGGATAGGGTTAGGGTTAGAGTTAGGGCTCAGATTCGGGTTAGGGTTAAGTTTAATGTTAGTGTTAGAGTCAGGGTTAGGGTTAGCGTTCGTGTTAGGGTTCTGGTGAGGGTTACGGTTAGGGTTAGGGTTAGGGTTCGGGTTAGGGTTCGGGTTAGGGTTTGAGTTAGGGTTAGGGTTAGGGTTAGGCTTAGGCTTAGGGTTAGGGGTTTGGTTTCGGGTTCAGGTTCGGGGTTTGGGTTCGGGTTCAGGTTCGCGTCAGGGTTAGGCTTCAGGTTCCGGTCAGGGTTCGGGTTAGGGTTAGGGTCAGGGTCAGTGTCAGGGTTAGGGTTAGGGTCAAGGTCAGTGTTTAGGGATTAGGGTTAGGGTGAGGGTACGGGTTAGGGTTAGGGTTACGGTTAGGGTTCGGGTTAGGGTTAGGGTTTGGGTTAGGGTTAGGGTTCGGGTAGGGTTAGGGTTAGGGTTTGGGTATGGGTTAGGGTTAGGGAAGGGTTCAGGTTCGGGTTAGGGTTAGGGTTCGGGTTAGGGTTTGAGTTAGGGTTAGGGTTAGGGTTCGGGTTAGGGTTAGGGTTAGGGTTAGGGTTAGGGTTAGGGGTTCGGGTTTGGGGTCAGGTTAGGGGTTCGCGTTCAGGTTCGGGTTCAAGTTTGCATCACGGTTAGTGTTCAGGTTCGGGTCAGGGTTCGGTTTAGGGTTAGGGTCAGGGTCAGGGTCAGGGTTTAGGGTTTAGGGTCAGGGTAAGGGTCAGGGTCAGGTTTAGGGTTAGGGTTAGGGTTATGGTTCGGGTTAGGGTTCGGGTTAGGGTTCGGTTTCGGGTTAAGGTTAGGGTTAGGGTTATGGTTAGGGTTCGCTTTAGCGTTAGGGTTAGGGTTAGGGTTAGGGTTTGGTTTAGGGTTAGGGTTAGGGTTAGGGTTCACGTTAGGGTTAGGTTTAGGGTTAGGGTTAGTTTTCGTGTTAGGGTTAGGGTTAGGGTTAGGTTTCGGGTTCAGGTTCATGTTAAGGTTAGGGTTCGGGTTAGGGTTAGGGTTAGGTTTCGTGTTAGGGTTAGGATTAAGGTTAGGGTTCGGGTTAGGGCTAGGGTTCTGGTTAGGGTTATGGTTCGGTTTAGGGTTAGGGTTTGGGTTAGGGTTCTGTTTCGAGTAGGGTTACGGTTAGGATTCGGGTTCAGGTTCGTGTTAGGCTGAGGGTTAGGGTTAGTGTTAGGTTTAGGGTTCGGGTTACGTTTCAGGTTCGGGTTCGAGTAAGTGTTAGGGTAAGGGTTAGGATTAGGAGAGGGTTAGGGTTAGGGTTACTGTTAGGGTTAGGTTTTGGGTTAGGGTTCATGTTAGGGTACGGGTTAGGGTTAGGGTTCGGGTTAGGGTTAGGTTTAGGGTTATATTTCGGGTATGGTTAGGGTTAGGGTGAGTTCTGGTTAGGATTCGGGTTCCGGTTAGGGTTCGGGTTAGGGCTAGGGTTCGGGTTAGGGTTAGGGTTCGGGTTTGGGTTCGTGTTAGGGATTCGGGTTCGGGTTAGGGTTAGGGTTCGGGTTCAGATTCGTGTCAGGGTTAGGGTTCGGGTTCCGGTCAGGGTTCGGGTTAGGGTAGGGTCAGGGTCAGGGTCAGGGTTTAGGGTTTAGAGTCAGGGTCAGGGTCAGGGTTAGGTTTGGGGTCAGGGTCAGGTATTAGGGTTTAGGGTTAGGATTAGGGTCAGGGTCATGGTCAGGATCAGGGTCAGGGTCAGTGTCAGGGTTAGGGTTCGTGTTCGGTTGACAGTTCGCGTCGGGTTCCGGTTCGGGTTAGGGATGGGGTTAGGGTTAGTGTTCGGGTTAGGGTTAGGGTTCGGCTTAGGGTTAGGTTTCGGGTAAGGGTTCGGGTTCGGGTTCGGGTTACGGTACGGGTTATGGTTAGGGTTCGGGTTAGGGTTAGGGTTAGGGTCGGGTTAGTTTTAGGGTTAGGGTTAGGGTTAGGGTTACGGTTAGGGTTCGGGTTAGGGTTAGGGTTCTGGTTAGGGTTAGGGTTCGGGTTAGGGTTAGGATCAGGGTCAGGGTTTAGGGATTAGGGTCAGTGTCAGGGTCAGCGTTAGGTTTAGGGTGAGGGTCAAGGTTAGGGTTAGGGTCAGGGTCAGGTTTTAGGGTTTGGGGTTAGGGTTAGGTTCAGGGTTAGGATTAGGGTTAGGGTTAGGGTTAGGGTTTGGGTTCGGTTTAGGCTTAGGGTTAGGGTTTGTGTTCGGGTTAGGGTTAGGTTTAGGGTTAGGGTTAGGCTGAGGTTTAGGGTTAGGGTTATGGTTAGGGTTAGGGTTCGGGTTAGGCTGAGGGTTAGTGGTAGGGTTAGGGTTTGGTTTAAGGTTAGGGTTCGGGTTCAAGTTCACGTCAGGGTTAGTGTTCGGGTTAGGGTTAGGGTAAGGGTTAAGTTAGGGTTAGAATTCAGATTCGGGTTAGGCTGAGGGTTAGGGTTAGGTTTAGGGTCCTTTTAGGGTTCAGGTTAGGGTTAGCGTTCGATTTAGGACTAGGGTTCGGGTTAGGGTTACGGTTCAGTTTAGGGTTAGGGTTCGGGTAAGGGTTCGGGTTCAGGTTAGGGTACGGGTTAGGGTTAGGGTTAGGGTTAGGGTTCGGGTTAGGGTTAAGTTAGGGTTAGGGTTAGGGTTAGGGTTAGGGTTCGGGTTAGGCTTCGGGTTAGGGTTTGAGTTAGGGTTAGGGTTAGGGTTAGGGTTAGGCTTAGGGTTAGGGTTTGGTTTAGGGTTAGGGTTCGGGTAGCGTTAGGGTTAGGGTTAGGGTTAGGGTTAGGGTTAGGGTTAGGTTTCGGGTTCGGGTTATGGTTAGGGTTAGCGTTAGGGTTACGGTTAGGGTTAGGGTTACGATTCGGTTTAGGGTTAGCGTTCGGGTTAGGGTTACGGTCAGGGTTAGGGTTAGGGTTCGGGTTAGGGTTAGGGTTAGGGTTAGGGTTAGGGTTAGGGTTAGGATTAGGGTTAGTGTTCGGGTTAGGGTTAGGGTTACGGTTAGGGTTTGGGTTAGGGTTAGGGTTCGGATAGGGTTAGGGTTAGGGTTAGGGTTAGGGTTAGGGTTAGGATTAGGGTTAGTGTTCGGGTTAGGGTTACGGTTAGGGTTTGGGTTAGGGTTAGGGTTCGGATAGGGTTAGGGTTAGAGTTAGGGCTCAGATTCGGGTTAGGGTTAAGTTTAATGTTAGTGTTAGAGTCAGGGTTAGGGTTAGCGTTCGGGTTAGGGTTCGGGTGAGGGTTAGGGTTAGGGTTAGGGTTAGGGTTCGGGTTAGGGTTCGGGTTAGGGTTTGAATTAGGGTTAGGGTTAGGGTTAGGGTTCGGGTTAGGGTTTGAGTTAGGGCCAGGGTTCGGGTTAGTTTTAGGTTTAGGGTTAGGGTTCTTGTAGGGTTAGGGTTAGGGTTAGGGTTAGGGGTTCGGGTTCGGGGTTCGGGTTCGGGTTAGGTTTTGGATTCAAATTCGCGTCAGGTTTAGTGTTCTGGTTTGGGTCAGGTTTCGGTTAGCGTTCGGTTTCGGGTTAAGGTTAGGGTTAGGGTTATGGTTACGGTTCGGGTTAGGGTTAGGGTTAGGTTTAGGGTTAGGGTTTGGTTTAGGATTAGGGTTCAGGCAGGGTTAGCGTTAGGGTTCGGGTTCGGGTTAGGCTGAGGATTAGGTTTAGGGTTAGTGTTCGGGTTAGGGTTAGGTTTCGGGTTAGGGTTACTGTTAGGCTTAGGTTTCGGGTTGGGGTTATGGTTAGGGTTAGAGTTCGGGTTAGGGTGAGGGTTCGGGTTAGGGTTAGGGTTCGGGTTAGGGTTAGGGTTAGGGTTAGGGTTCACGTTATGGTTAGGGTTAGGGTTAGGTTTAGTGTTCGTGTTAGGGTTAGGGTTAGAGTTAGGTTTCGGGTTTCTGTTCATGTTAGGGTTAGGGTTAGGGTTAGGGTTTGGGGTAGGATTCGGGTGAGGTTTAGGGTTAGGGTTCGGGTTAGGTTTAGGGTTAGGGTTTGGTTTAGGGTTAGGGTTCGGGTAGGGTTAGGGTTAGGGTTAGGGTTCGGGTAGGGTTAGGGTTAGGGTTAGGGTTAGGGTTAGGTTTATGGTTAGGTTTCGGGTTAGCGTTAGGGTTAGGGTTAGGGTTAGGGTAAGGGTTTGGTTTAGGGTTAGGGTTAGGGTTAGGGTTCACGTTATGCTTAGGGTTAGGTTTAGGGTTAGGGTTAGTTTTGGTGGTACGGTTAGGGTTAGGGTTAGGGTTAGGTTTCGGGTTAGGGTTAGGATTAGTGTTAGGGTTCGGGTTAGGGCTAGGGTTCTGGTTAGGGTTAGGGCTAGGGTTAGGGTCAGGGTAATGGTCAGGTTCAGGCTAAGGGTCTGGGTCAGGGTATAGGGTTTGGGTTCCAGTTAGGGTACGGGTCGGGTAAGAGACCACAGTGCCCAGGCACCGTCTGAGCTCTTCCCTCATCCCGGCGGTTTTGCAGGCAGGAGTTCAACCCCAACGAACCCAGCACGGAGACACCTGGGGCAGAAACGGCTTCCGACAAGCAATATGCTCTTGCTGTGGAAAACCTATCCCAAGTGGGGGTAGCCAGGTAAACAAAATGGAACACACCCAAGTGTAAGAAAAAACATTTCCCAGGCGTGGTCTAAGCATCTCAACGCGTCCCTGTACTTTGGGGAGCCGGAGGGACACCCGAGTTCCACGGCTCTGAGACAAGTTTGGCCAA
This sequence comes from Ursus americanus, assembly GCF_024610735.1. NCBI lineage: Eukaryota > Metazoa > Chordata > Mammalia > Carnivora > Ursidae > Ursus > Ursus americanus. The sequence continues at coordinate 59,242,438 of NC_142145.1, forward strand.
AAGCCGGCTTCCCATGGAAACAGTTTTCCTGAGGTGCAGACCCTCTCCCAAGTGGTTGTGGCAACGTAAAGCAAAAGCCATCCACTTCTCTGGAAGAAACCACTGTGCCCAGCCATGTTCTAAGCTCTCCCATCCTCACTGGGCTTCTGGCAGCAGGAGGGAAAAGAGAGGAGCACATCACTGGGACCCGTTTGACAAAAACCGGCTTCCCACGGAAACGTCTTTCCCCACGTGCAGACATGCTCCCAAGTGCTTGTCGCAAGGTGAAGGAAATGCCATACACTGACCTGTAAGAGACCACAGGGCCCAGGCACAGTCTGAGCCCTTCCCTCATCCCGGCGGTTTTGCTAGCAGGAGTCAACCCCAACGAACACAGCCCGGAGACCCCTGGGGCAAAAACGGCTTCCGATGAGCAGTATACTCTTGCTGTGGAAAACCTATCCCAAGTGGGGGTAGCCAGGTAAACAAAATGCAACACACCCAGGTGTAAGAAACAACCTTGCCCAGGCATGTTCTAAGCACCTCACCTCGTCCCTGTGCTTTGGGGACCGGAGGGACACCCGAGGCCCACGGGCCTGAGACCCGTTTGGCCAAAAGCCGGCTTCCCACGGAAACAGTTTTCCTGAGGTGCAGACCCTCTCACAAGTGGTTGTGGCAAGGTAAAGAAATGCCATCCACTTCTCTGGAAGAAACCCCAGTGCCCAGCCATGTTCTAAGCCCTCCCCTCCTCCCTGGGCTTCTGGCAGCAGGAGTGAAAAGAGAGGAACACAGCACTGGGACCCTTTGACAGAAACCGGCTTCCCACGAGGAAGTCCTTCACCACGTGCACACATGCTCCCCAGTGCCTGTGGCAAGGTGAAGGAAATGCCATACACTGACCTGGAAGAGGCCACAGGGCCCAGGCACAGTCTGAGCCTTTCCCTCATCCCAGCGGTTTTGCTAGCAGGAGTTCAACCCCAACGAACACAGCCCGGAGACCCTGAGGCAAAAAAGGCTTCCGACGAACAAGAGGTGCTTGCTGTGGAAAACCTATCCCAAGTGGGCGTAGCCAGGTCAACGACATGCCACACACCCAGGTGTAAGAAACAACATTGCCCAGGCACGGTCTAAGGCCCTCACCTCGTCCCTGTGCTTTGGGGAGCCGGAGGGACAGCCGAGCCCCACGGCCCTGAGACCCCTTTGCAAAAAGCCGGCTTCCCACGGAAACAGTTTTCCTGAGGTGCACACCCTATCCCAAGTGGTTGTGGCTAGGTAATGCAAATGCCCTCCACTTCTCTGGAAGAAACCACAGTGCCCAGCCATGTTCTAAGCCCTCCCATCCTCCCTGGGCTTCTGGCAGCAGGAGTGAAAAGAGAGGAGCAGAGCACTGGGACCCGTTTGACAAAAACCGGCTTCCCACACGAAAGTCTTTCTCCATGTGCAGACATGCTCCCAGGTGCCTGTGGCAAGCGGAAGGAAATGCCATACACTGACCTGGAAGAGACCACAGGGCCCAGGCACAGTCTGAACCCTTCCCTCATCCCAGCGGTTTTGCTAGCAGGAGTTCAACCCCAACGAACACAGCCCGGAGACCCATGAGGCAAAAACGGCTTCCGAGGAACAATAGGCGCTTTCTGTGGAAAACCTATCCCAAGTGGGGGTAGCCAGGTCAACAAAATGCCACACACCCAGGTGTAAGAAACAACATTGCCCAGGCATGGTCTAAGCCCCTCACCTCGTCCCTGTGCTTTGGGGAGCCGGAAGGACACTCGAGGCCCACGGCCCTGAGACCCCTTTGCAAAAAGCCGGCTTCCCAAGGAAACAGTTTTCTTGAGGTGCAGACCCTATCCTAAGTGGTTGTGGCAAGGTAATGCAAATGCCCCCCACTTCTCTGGAAGAAACCGCAGTGCCCAGCCATGTTTTAAGCCCTCCCATCCTCCCTGGGCTTCTGGTAGCAGGAGTGAAAAGAGAGGAGCAGAGCACTGGGACACGTTTGACAAAAAACGGCTTCCCACGGGAAAGTCTTTCTCCACGTGCAGACATGCTCTCATGTGCCTGTGGCAAAGGGGAAGGAAATGCCTACACTGACCTGGAAGAGACCACAGGGCCCAGGCACAGTCTGAACACTTCCCTCATCCCGGCGGTTTTGCTAGCAGGAGTTCAACCCCAACGAACACAGCCCGGAGACCCTGAGGCAAAAACGGCTTCTGACGAACAAGAGGTGCTTGCTGTGGAAAACCTATCCCAAGAGGGGGTAGCCAGGTCAACAAAATGCCACACACCCAGGTGGAAGAGACAAGTAGGCCCAGGCATGGTCTAACCCCTCACCTCCTCTCTGTGCTTTGGGGAGCCGGAGGGACCCCCGAAGCCCACGGCCCTGAGACCCGTTTGGCAGAAAGCCGGCCTCCCACGGAAACAGCTTTCCTGAGTTGCAGACCCTATCCCAAGGGGTGGTGGTAAGGGAAAGCAAATGCCATCTCCTCCTCTGCAATAAACCCCAGTGCCCAGCCATGTTCTAAGCCCTCCCCTCTTCCCTGGGCTTCTAGCAACAGGAGTGAAAAGAGAGGAGGACAGCACTGGGACGCTTTGACAGAAACCGGCTTCCACGAGGAAGTCCTTCTCCACGTGCAGACATGCTCCCCAGTGCCTGTGGCAAGGTGAAGGAAATACCATACACTGACCTGGAAGAGACCACAGGGCCCAGGCACAGTCTGAGCCCTTCCCTCATCCCGGCGGTTTTGCTAGCAGGAGTTCCACCACAACGAACACAGCCCGGAGACCCCTGGGGCCCAAAGGGCTTCCGAGGAATAATATGCTCTTGCTGTGGAAAACCTATCCCAAGAGGGGGTAGCCAGGTCAACAAAATGCCGCACACCCAGGTGGAAGAGGCAACTAGGCCCAGGCATGGTCTAACCCCTCACCTCCTCTCTGTGCTTTGGGGAGCCGGAGGTACCCCCGAAGCCTACAGCCCTGAGGCCCGTTTGGCAGAAAGCCGGCTTCCCAAGGAAACAGCTTTCCTGAGGTGCAGACTCTATCCCAAGGGGTGGTGGCAAGGGAAAGCAAATGCCATCCCCTTCTCTGGAAGAAACCCCAGTACCCAGCCATGTTCTAAGCCCTCCCCTCCTCCCTGGACTTCTGGCTGCAGGAGTGAAAAGAGAGGAGCACAGCATTGGGACCATTTTACAGAAACCGGTTTCCCAGGGAGAAGTCCTTATCCACGTGCAGACATGCTCCCCAGTGCCTGTGGCAAGGTGAAGGAAATACCATACACTGACCTGGAAGAGACCACAGGGCCCAGGCACAGTCTGAGCCCTTCCCTCATCCGGGCGGTTTTGCTAGCAGGAGTTCAACCCCAACGAACACAGCCCGGAGACCCCCTGGGGCCCAAATGGCTTCCGACGAACAATATGCTCTTGCTGTGGAAAACCTATCCCAAGTGGGGGTAGCCAGGTCAACAAAATGCCAAACACCAAGGTGTAAGAAACAACATTGCCCAAGCATGGTCTAAGCCACTCACCTCGTCCCTGTGCTTTGGGGAGCCGGAGGGACAGCCGAGCCCCACGGCCCTGAGACCCGTTTGGCCAAAAGCCGGCTTCCCACGGAAACAGTTTTCCTGAGGTGCAGACCCTCTCTCAAGTAGTTGTGGCAAGGTAAAGCAAATGCCCTGCACTTCTCTGGAAGAAACCACAGTGCCCAGCCATGTTCTAAGCCCTCCCATCCTCCCTGGGCTTCTGGCAGCAGGAGTGAAAAGAGAGGAGCAGGGCACTGGGACCCGTTTGAGAAAAACCGGCTACCCACGCGAAAGTCTTTCTCCACGTGCAGACATGCTCCCAGGTGCCTGTGGCAAGGGGAAGGTGTAAGGGGGGAAATAAAAATCACACCCTACCTTAGAGGACGCGGCAACTCAACCCCATGAAGTCGAGAGAGACAGTTCTTGATGCAATCACACGAGGCTTTATTGCAGGACCAGCGCGCTGGGGCTCATCTCATAACCCACGCAGGGGCAGCGGAGAAGAGCCTCGAGCTATGAAAGGGTTAGGTTTTTATGGGGGCTTGTGGGCGTGACCCTCAGGAGACAGTCATTGGGGTGTTTGCAGTTTCTACCCAATCAAGAGTCCAGTTGGCCAGTACAAACTGTCCAATAGGAAATTTTGGCGCGAGGAACTATCAGAGAGCTCCAGAAGATGCAGGGTGGTGGTCTTTCGGAGGGTCTCTCTGGGCGTCATCCTGGGTGGAGGGTGGGATGATAACATGCCGGGGGGGGTGATAGCTCTGGGTGGGATACAATTAGGCACCCCTCCACCCAGGGGCTCGATTTATCTGTTTATCTTTCACAAGCAGGCGTGCACAGAAGCGAGAAGGCGAAGCTGTGGTTAGCATTTTTCCAAGTGGGCCCCTTCCTTAAAGTATTTGGGGCGCCCAAACTTTGCTTAAGGGGATTTTCAGTTATGTTCCTCCACGTATGTTTTCTTGCAACCAAACAACTTCAAATATGTCCTTTCATTCCCCCCTTTTTGTTTTTGAACAATTCCAATCATGGAATAGTTGGATCCTCTGAGGGGTTTAACTCTTGGTATTCATGTCTTAACATGAATAGTTGCACAGTGCTGACTTGGCTACGGACAAATTGTATGAGACGATTCAGAACACAAGGGCCTAGGGTAAGGAGTAACAGAATAATTAGCAGTGGTCCTGTCAGGGCGGAAATTAGAGTAGTTAACCAGGGAGTTTTATTGAACCAACCTTGGAACCACCCCTGAGAGGCCTCTCGTTCTTTTCGTCTCTCTACTAATCTCTGTCTCAATTTAGTCATAGAATCCTTTATTACTCCGGAGTGATCGGAATAAAAACAGCATTCTTCATTTAGGGCAACACATACGCCCCCTTGCTGCAAGAAAAGAAGGTCTAAACCCCTTCTGTTCTGTAAGACTACTTCCGACAAGGAAGTTAATGACTTTTCTAGGTGGGTAATGGATTGTTCTAACACTTTCAGGTCTTCATCAATTGACATCCGCAGTTCCTGATAGGATTGGGACCCTTGAACTAGGGCCGCCGCTCCGGTGCCTATGCCGGCAGCAACTCCCAATCCCAATAGGACCGCCAAAGAGATGGAGATCAATTCTCTCTTGTGGCGATCCCCGATTAGGGAACCACCTTGGCGGTATGAATCGAACCTGTCTTCGAAGGGGGCTGTCTCATAGTAGGTCACTTTGGGCAGCAACTGGATCATGATACAAAAGTCTGCGGACTGATTGAAAATACTAGTGTGCAAGCAGGGAGTTAGGCCGGTGTTGCAGGCCCACCATCCGCCCAGGGGAACTAAGTATTTACTGGTCACATTCTCATGGATAATCGTGGTGTTTTCAGTAATATTAGCCCCTGAAATAACATGGGTTTTACTGCATAAGGGCTGATATTCTGGAGTGGGATTTCCTATACAAAGACCCTGCCCAAAAATTTCTGTTAAGGTCAATTTTCCAGGTTTTCCCCAGTTACATCTGTCATCTCCTCCGGACACAGTGTAGTTGCCAGAGTGTACGATCCCTTGGTAGTAAGGAGGGATGGAGGACAAGCATAGCCAGCAGGCCTGTGTCAAGTTTGAACTAGTATGGTTTAAGGCCGTGTAGGCTCCCTGCACTATACTGAACAGCCGCTGCACAGGATGGTAAGTTTTCAGGGAGGAGTTAAGAAAGGGGTGGCGCCGGGGAAGCAGGTCTGCGGTCAGACCATGGGAGTCATTTGGGGACGGACCACGTGACTGGTTACTTAGTATCTGGTTAGGTCCTATAGGAACAGTTCTTAGCGGGTCAGCACGTAGCCTTACAGTAAATGTGAATCCGGGATCCGTCCCAGTTATATAAAACCTAAAACCCCAAGTTCTCCCTTTTAGCCAGTCCCGGGATACTTTCCCTTTATTAGTGAAGGTAACGTTAAGGGTAGTGGCATTTCCTCGTGTCACGCTTATTAAGTCCCATGAGGAAGTTGGCTTCCACGGGGCTACCCCCGTGGTTTCACATCCCCAGCTTTTACAGAAGTAGTGGTCGAAACCTCCGCATTTGCGGATGATTGCCCTTGTTCGACCATCTTTAGGACATATATAGAAGGGGTCCGTTTTTAGTCTATGTTTGGCCATGGGGTCGCGACAGGCTATGTTTTGTTCATCTAAGATGTCCCAGGCATCTAAGCCTGAAACCAGTCTACAGAGATCGGGGTATAGGTTGGGCCACCACGCCCAAAGGGAAACATTGTTAGAGATGCTCCATATTGGAGCCCCTAACTGAGAGGTGATTTCCCAGGTCAAGGTAAGTGGACCATGTGGGTTAAGGCTACTTATCGGTAGTTGAATCAGCATCAGCAGCATACACGCGGTGCAGACGGAGTTTGAGGGGGTTGTCAGTCTTTTCCACAGTCCAATTCTTATCGGGGGGGGGCCTCCTTGACGTGAGACGCATGAATCCAAGCCGAGACGCCATCTACTTTGACAGCAGTTGGGGTTGTCAGCAGGACGATGTAAGGTCCTTTCCACCGGGGTTCTAGGTTACCGGCTCGATGTCTCCTTACGTAGACTGAGTCTCCCACCTGGAACCGGTGAGGTACCTGGAGGTCCCCAGGTCGGTAGGCGTCTGCTAATGATTTCCACAACGTCCTTTGGGTGATTTCAAGGGCCTTTAATCTGCTGAGTAAAGCTTGGTTAGTTACGTGTTCAAAGGTAGGCAAATGCATAGAGGCCAAGGGAGGGGTAGTCCCATACAATATTTCGAAGGGAGTGACATTTAGAAAATTCGGGGTATTTCGGACCCGGAACAGGGCATAGGGAAGGAGGGCTATCCAGTCTGCAACGCCAGTCTCCAAGGACAATTTAGTTATGGTCTCTTTTATAGTTCTATTTATTCTTTCTACTTGACCTGAGCTTTGGGGTCTATAAGCACAATGTAATTTCCAATTTACCCCAAGGATCCTGGCTATATCCTGACTTACCTGAGCAACAAAGGCTGGGCCGTTGTCCGACCCGATTATTCTTGGGACTCCAAACCGAGGAAAAATTTCTTCTATAAGTTTTTTTGTGACAATCTGTGCAGTCTCAGTTTTGGTGGGGTATGCTTCTACCCACCCAGAGAAAGTATCAATGAATACTAGTAAGTACTTGTTACCATATCTTCCTGGGCGTGCTTCGGTGAAATCGACTTCCCAATCATTCGAGCGTTCGACAGCCATCGGTCGGGGGGTTGTCTGACAACGCTCTCGAGTGTATGAGGGGCCACAATTGTCAGTTTCTGTCCCATAGTTAGTTTGTAACAAGGACTGCGACTGCTGCGACGGCCCTGAGGCAATTTGGCCAGCCTTTAGCAACCGGGTCAAGTTTTTTTGACAGGTAGGCTACTGGCCGTCTCCAGGGTCCGAGAGGTTGAGTTAGTACTCCCCGAGCTATGCCCTTTCGTTCGTCTACGTATAGAGTGAAGGGCTTCGATACGTCTGGCAACGTGAGGGCCGGTGCTGACAGCAGAGCGCGCTTGATATTATCGAAGGCTTCCTGCTGGTCGGCTCCCCATATGAAAGGGGATCCTTCTTTTGTCAGGGGGTAAAGGGGGGCTGCTAAAGTGGCAAAGCCCGGTATCCAGAGTCGGCAAAAGCTGGCTGTGCCCAGGAACTCCCGCACCTGACGGGGAGATTTGGGCACAGGAATCTGGACCACCGTTTGTTTTCTGGAGTCTGACAGCCATCTCTTTCCCCCTTTTAGAACATACCCCAAGTAGGTTACCTGAGGTTGGCAGATCTGAGCCTTTTTAACTGATACTCGATATCCCAGGGCGGCGAGTTCTCTCAGCAAATCCTCGGTGTCTCGGCGGCAGTCAGCTAATGTGGCCCCGGCCAACAGGAGGTCATCGACATACTTAAGCAACGCGGTTTGGGGATGCGTCATTCGGAATGGGATCAAGTCCTGATGTAGGGCCTCATCAAATAGGGTTGGGGAGTTTTTTTGAACCCTTGGGGAAGTCTGGTCCAAGTGAGCTGTTGGGAGGTCCCCGTGTCAGGGTCCCTCCATTCAAACGCAAATAAATTTTGGCTGGAGGCATGAAGACGGAGACAGAAAAAGGCATCCTTTAAGTCTAAAACGGTATACCATGTGTGATCAGGCGGGAGCGAACTCAGCAAATTATACGGATTTGGGACTGTCGGGTGTATATCCTGAACCCTTTTATTTACTTCTCTTAAGTCCTGTACGGGCCGATACTCCTGGGTCCCTGGCTTTTTTACTGGCAGCAAGGGGGTATTCCATGGCGACCGACAAGGCACTAATATGCCGAGTTTTTGTAGTCTCAATATATGAGGCTGTATACCTTTTAGTGCTTCCTGGCTCATCGGGTATTGACGAATCGCTATCGGCTCAGCCGTAGCTTTTAATTCAATAATTATAGGAGGCCTCTGTTTCGCTAGCCCCATCCCTGCCGTCTCTGCCCAGGCTTCTGGGAATCGCTGGACCCAGGTTGTGAGATCGGCCCTTACGGGGGCCGGCTCAAACAGTCTATGTTCGTCTTCCAGTTTTATGGAGAGGACGGTGATTGTTTGGCCTTCCTGTGTAACTTGGGGGCCCTCCGGTGTAAAAGAGATTTGGGCCCCTATTTTTGTTAAGAGGTCTCTTCCAATTAAGGGAGTTGGGCACTCGGGGATCACCAGAAACGAATGGGTCACCTGTCCAGTTCCAAGGTCAACAGTTCTCTTAGTGGTCCATGGGTACACTTGCTGCCCGGTGGCCCCGGTTACCAGGGACCTTTTATGGGATAAGGGCCCCGATGGATATAGTAAAACTGAGTGCTGAGCTCCAGTATCCACTAAAAAGTCGACTGGTTTCCCCTCCACTTTGAGAGTTATCCTGGGCTCAGGGAGGGGGTCCGAGCCCCGACCTCCCTAGATGGAATCCTCGGCTAGGGAAAGGATTTTGTTCTGGTTTTTCTTTTTGGGGCAGTCCTTAACCCAGTGGCCCTGTTCCTTGCAGTAGGCGCATTGGTTTTTTCCCAGCGGTGATCTGGGCCCCCTTTGATTGCTCAGGTTGCCTGCCTGCCGGTCTCTTTCAAAGTTTTTCCCATCTACTACTGCAGCCAGGATCCGAGTTAAATTTTTTTCTCGTATCTTTTCTCTTTTTTGTTCTTTTTCCTCATCTGTCTCCCTTCTATGGTACACCTTTTCTGCCTCTTTTACCAAATCTTGTAAGGTCCTATCTTGTAACCCCTCTAGTCTTTGTAATTTTTTTCGTATGTCAGGCGCGGCTTGGCCTATAAACGCCATCGCTACTGAGGCTCGCTGGCCTTCTGAAGTCGGGTCGAATGGGGTGTACCTACGAAAAGCCTCCATCAGCCTTTCCAGGAAAACCGAAGGGGGTTCCTCAGGTTTTTGAAGCACCTCTCTTACCTTAGTCAAATTGGTGGGGCGCCTTGCAGCCCCTTTGAGACCAGCCACTAGAGCCTGGCGGTAGACCTGTAGCCGCTCCCTACCTTTGGGTTGACTGTAGTCCCAGTCCGGACGACTCAATGGGAAAGCGAGGTCTATAAGGTTAGGGAGAGTAGTGGGGAGCCCATTGTCTCCAGGGACGTTTTTCCGGGCCTCCATCAGGATTCTCTCGCGTTCCTCGGTCGTGAACAGAGTCTGTAGGAGCTGTTGGCAGTCATCCCAAGTAGGCTGGTGGGAAAACATTAAAGATTCTACCAGGTTAGTTAGGCGTTGGGGATCCTCAGAGAATGGGGGGTGGTTAGTTTTCCAATTATAGAGGTCTGAGGAGGAAAACGGCCAATACTGTAGGGGCTGGAGGCCATTCCCTTCGGGAGGGGGGCCATAGGCTCGGAGGGGAAGGGCCCGAGTGGAATCGGGTGAGATCCCTCGCCTGCTCCTTGTCCCTTGAGCTGGACCTCCTTCCCCACTTGCCCCGCTTTCTTCCCCCGTGGGTTCCATCGGTGGGGCAGAGGGAGGGACGTGCGGGTAAGGGGGAGGCCATTCTAGAAGGGCCGGATCTTGAGACTCAGGGTAAATCTTACGGGGCTCGCAGGAACACTGTTTTATTGTGGACGTTTTTACGGTCAGGGCAGAGGTTTGTGTAGGAGTCTGACTAAGCCACGGCTACCCAAGGAGGGGGGTTCTGGACGAGGTCCTGCCAGACAATGATGTAAGGCTGCTGGTCAGGGTGTCCGTGCGGATTTGGCTGAAAGACAACAGCTTTGACTGCTAGAATTGGTGTTAAGTTGAATGACCCTCCAGGGGGCCAACCAACGCCAAAAGTGGGCCATTCAGAGGCACAGAAGGTTACCCATTTATTTTTGTTGACTTCTACTGACAAATTGTGGGCTCTCGCTCTTACTTCTGACCAATGCCGGGTGGTGAGACAAAGAGGGGTAGAAATAGTTTGCCCCATGGTTTCCTGCCGGATGGAAACCTGCCAAATGAAAAAAACGAAACAGACAAGCAAAAACGAAACAGACAAGCAGTAAAGACAGAAAGCCGTCAAGCGCCCACCGGCCTCTCCGACTCTTAAAAAAACTTGGGGTTAAGAGTGGACGAGGTCCGATATCCCTGGCCGTCTATGGGCAGGTGGGTCAGACCTTCGCCAGAGACCTCCCTATAAAGGGAAACCGAGCGTCCCCGATTCCCTTCTGAAACCACCGGGGCGTCCCCCGGGGGTGCAGCCTAGGGCGTTCGTGGCACGTCTACCCGCCCAACAGGCCACCAGAACCAGATCCAGATGTCAGTCAACCGACCAGATGGCAACAAACGCCTAAAACCAGAACCAGAACCAGATGTCAGTCAACCGACCAGATGGCGACAAGTGCCGTGCAGAGCAGACAGATACAGCCGACGCAGACACAGAGCAAGCAGCAAGCAGCAGGGGGATGGGTACCTCCAAGATTGTGGTCTCTCGAGACGTGGGGATGGTTGCCAATGTTTCCCGGCCAACGCACCAAATGTAAGGGGGGAAATAAAAATCACACCCTACCTTAGAGGACGCGGCAACTCAACCCCATGAAGTCGAGAGAGACAGTTCTTGATGCAATCACACGAGGCTTTATTGCAGGACCAGCGCGCTGGGGCTCATCTCATAACCCACGCAGGGGCAGCGGAGAAGAGCCTCGAGCTATGAAAGGGTTAGGTTTTTATGGGGGCTTGTGGGCGTGACCCTCAGGAGACAGTCATTGGGGTGTTTGCAGTTTCTACCCAATCAAGAGTCCAGTTGGCCAGTACAAACTGTCCAATAGGAAATTTTGGCGCGAGGAACTATCAGAGAGCTCCAGAAGATGCAGGGTGGTGGTCTTTCGGAGGGTCTCTCTGGGCGTCATCCTGGGTGGAGGGTGGGATGGTAACATGCCGGGGGGGGGGGTGCTAGCTCTGGGTGGGATACAATTAGGCACCCCTCCACCCAGGAGCTCGAATTTATCTGTTTATCTTTCACAAGCAGGCGTGCACAGAAGCGAGAAGGCGAAGCTGTGGTTAGCATTTTTCCAAGTGGGCCCCTCCCTTAAAGTATTTGGGGCGCCCAAACTTTGCTTAAGGGGATTTTCAGTTATGTTCCTCCACGTATGTTTTCTTGCAACCAAACAACTTCAAATATGTCCTTTCAAAGGAAATGCCATACACTGACCTGGAAGAGACCACAGGGCCCAGGCACAGTCTCAACCCTTCCCTCATCCCGGCGGTTTTGCTAGCAGGAGTTCAACCCCAAGGAACACAGCCCGGAGAGCCCTGGGGCAAAAACGGCTTCCGACGAACAATAGGTGCTTGCTGTGGAAAACCTATCCCAAGTGGGGGTAGCGAGGTCAACGAAATGCCACACACCCAGTTGTAAGAAACAACATTGCCCAGGCACGGTCTAAGCCCCTCACCTCGTCCCTGTGCTTTGGGGAGCCGGAGGGACACCCGAGGCACACGGCCCTGAGACGCCTTTGCAAAAACCCGGCTTCCCACGGAAACAGTCTTCCTGAGGTGCACACCCTATCCCAAGTGGTTGTGGCAAGGTAATGTAAATGCCCTCCACTTCTCTGGAAGAAACCACAATGCCCAGCCATGTTCTAAGCCCTCCCATCCTCCCTGGGCTTCTGGCAACAGGAGTGAAAAGAGAGGAGCAGGGCACTGGGACCGGTTTGACAAAAACCGGCTTCCCACGGGAAAGACTTTCTCCACATGCAGACATGCTCCCAGTTCCCTGTGCAAGGGGAAGGAAATGCCATACACTGACCTGGAAGAGACCACAGGGCCCAGGCACAGTCTGAACCCTTCCCTCATCCCGGCGGTTTTGCTAGCAGGAGTTCAACCCCAACGAACACAGCCCGGAGACCCTGGGGCAAAAACGGCTTCCGAGGAACAATAGGTGCTTGCTGTGGAAAACCTATCCCAAGTGGGGGTAGCCAGGTCAACAAAATGCCACACACCCAGGTGTAAAAAACAACATTGCCCAGGCATGGTCTAAGCCCCTCACCTCCTCCCTGTGCTTTGGGGAGCCGGAGGGACACCCGAGGCCCACGGCCCTGAGACCCCCTTTGCAAAAAGCCGGCTTCCCACGGAAACAGTTTTCCTGAGGTGCAGACCCTATCCCAAGTGGTTGTGGCAAGGTAAAGCAAATGCCCTCCACTTCTCTGGAAGAAACCACAGTGCCCAGCCATGTTCTAAGCCCTCCCATCCTCCCTGGGCTTCTGGCAGCAGGAGTGAAAAGAGAGGAGCAGAGCACTGGGACCCGTTTGACAAAAACCAGCTTCCCACGGGAAAGTCTTTCCCCACGTGCAGACATGCTCCCAGGTGCCTGTGGCAAGGGGAAGGAAATGCCATACACTGACCTGGAAGAGACCACAGGGCCCAGGCACAGTCTGAACCCTTCCCTCATCCCGGTAGTTTTGCTAGCAGGAGTTCAACCCCAACGAACACAGCCCGGAGACCCCTGGGGCAAAAACGGCTGGCGACGAACAATAGGTGCTTGCTGTGGAAAACCTATCCCAAGTGGGGGTAGCCAGGTCAACAAAATGCCACACACCCAGGTGTAAGAAACAACATTGCCCAGGCACGGTCTAAGCCCCTCACCTCGTCCCTGTGCTTTGGGGACCAGGAGGGACAGCCGAGGCCCACAGCCCTGAGACCCCTTTGCAAAAAGCCAGCTTCCCACCGAAACAGTTTTCCTGAGGTGCACACCCTATCCCAAGTGGTTGTGGCAAGGTAATGCAAATGCCCTCCACTTCTCTGGAAGAAACCACAGTGCCCAGCCATGTTCTAAGCCCTCCCATCCTCCCTGCGCTTCTGGCAGCAGGAGTGAAAAGAGAGGAGCAGAGCACTGGGACCCGTTTGACAAAAACCGGCTTCCCACGCTAAAGTCTTTCTCCACGTGCAGACATGCTCCTAGGTGCCTATGGCAAGGGGAAGGAAATGCCATACACTGACCTGGAAGAGACCACAGGGCCCAGGCACAGTCTGAACCCTTCCCTCATCCCGGCGGTTTTGCTAGCAGGAGTTCAACCCCAACGAACACAGCCCGGAGACCCCTGGGGCAAAAACGGCTGACGACGAACAATAGGTGCTTGCTGTGGAAAACCTATCCCAAGTGGGGGTAGCCAGGTCAACAAAATGCCACACACCCAGGTGTAAGAAACAACATTGCCGAGGTATGGTCTAAGCCCCTCACCTCGTCCCTGTGCTTTGGGGAGGCGGAGGGACAGCCGAGCCCCACGGCCCTGAGACCCCTTTGCAAAAATCCGGCTTCTCACGGAAACAGTTTTCCTGAGGTGCAGACCCTCTCACAAGTGGTTGTGGCAAGGTAAAGCAAATGCCCTCCACTTCTCTGGAAGAAACCACAATGCCCAGCCATGTTCTAAGCCCTCCCATCCTCCCTGGGTTTCTGGCAGCAGGAGTGAAAAGAGAGGAGCAGAGCACTGGGACCCGTTTGACAAAAACCGGCTTTCCACGGGAAAGTCTTTCTCCACGTGCAGACATGCTCCCAGGTGCCTGTGGCAAGGGGAAGGAAATGCCATACACTGACCTGGAAGAGACCACAGGGCCCAGGCACAGTCTGAACCCTTCCCTCATCCCGGCAGTTTTGCTAGCAGGACTTCAACCTCAACGAACACAGCCCGGAGACCCTGAGGCAAAAACGGCTTCCGACGAACAAGAGGTGCTTGCTGTGGAAAACCTATCCCAAGTGGGGGTAGCCAGGTCAACAAAATGCCACACACCCAGGTGTAACAAACAACATTGCCCAGGCACGGTCCAAGCCCCTCACCTCGTCCCTGTGCTTTGGGGAGCCAAAGGGACACCTGAGGCCCACGGCCCTGAGACCCCTTTGCAAAAAGCCGGCTTCCCACGGAAACAGTTTTCCTGAGGTGCACACCCTATCCCAAGTGGTTGTGGCAAGGTAATGCAAATGCCCTCCACTTCTCTGGAAGAAACCACAGTGCCCAGCCATGTTCTAAGCCCTCCCATCCTCCCTGGGCTTCTGGCAGCAGGAGTGAAAAGAGAGGAGCAGAGCACTGGGACCCGTTTGACAAAAACCGGCTTCCCACGGGAAAGTCTTTCTCCACGTGCAGACATGCTCCCAGGTACCTGTGGCAAGGGGAAGGAAATGCCGTACACTGACCTGGAAGAGACCACAGGGCCCAGGCACAGTCTGAACACTTCCCTCATCCCGGTAGTTTTGCTAGCAGGAGTTCAACCCCAATGAACACAGCCCGGAGACCCTGAGGCAAAAACGGCTTCTGACGAACAAGAGATGCTTGACTGGAAACCTATCCCAAGTGGGGGTAGCCAGGTCAACAAAATGCAACACACCCAGGTGTAAGAAACAACATTGCCCAGGCACGGTCTAAGCCCCTCACCTCGTCCCTGTGCTTTGGGGAGCCGGAGGGACAGCCGAGGCCCACTGCCCTGAGACCCCTTTGCAAAAAGCCGGCTTCCGACGGAAAGAGTCTTCCTGAGGTGCAGACCCTATCCCACATGGTTGTGGCAAGGTAATGCAAATGCCCTCCACTTCTCTGGAAGAAACCACATGCCCAGCCATGTTCTAAGCCCTCCCATCCTCCCTGGGATTCTGGCAGCAGGAGTGAAAAGAGAGGAGCAGAGCACTGGGACCCGTTTGACAAAAACCGACTTCCTATGGGAAAGTGTTTCTCCACGTGCAGACATGCTCCCAGGTGCCTGTGGCAAGGGGAAGGAAATGCCATACACTGACCTGGAAGAGACCACAGGGCCCAGGCACAGTCTGAACCCTTCCCTCATCCCGGCGGTTTTGCTAGCAGGAGTTCAACCCCAACGAACACAGCCCGGAGACCCATGAGGCAAAAACGGCTTCCGAGGAACAATAGGCGCTTGCTGTGGAAAACCTATCCCAAGTGGGGGTAGCCAGGTCAACAAAATGCCACACACCCAGGTGTAAGAAACAACATTGCCCAGGCATGGTCTAAGCCCCTCACCTCGTCCCTGTGCTTTGGGGAGCCGGAAGGACACCCGAGGCCCAGGGCCCTGAGACCCCTTTGCAAAATGCCGGCTTCCCACGGAAACAGTTTTTCTGAGGTGCAGACCCTATCCCAAGTGGTTGTGGCAAGGTAATGCAAATGCCCTCCACTTCTCTGGAAGAAACCGCAGTGCCCAGCCATGTTCTAAGCCCTCCCATCCTCCCTGGGCTTCTGGCAGCAGGAGTGAAAAGAGAGGAGCAGAGCACTGGGACCCGTTTGACAAAAACCGGCTTCCCACGGGAAAGTCTTTCTCCACGTGCAGACATGCTCTCAGGTGCCTGTGGCAAAGGGGAAGGAAATGCCATACACTGACCTGGAAGAGACCACAGGGCCCAGGCACAGTCTGAACCCTTCCCTCATCCCGGCGGTTTTGCTAGCAGGAGTTCAACCCCAACGAACACAGCCCGGAGACCCCTGGGGCAAAAACGGCTGACGACGAACAATAGGTGCTTGCTGTGGAAAACCTATCCCAAGTGGGGGTAGCCAGGTCAACAAAATGCCACACACCCAGGTGTAAGAAACAACATTGCCCAGGCATGGTCTAAGCCCCTCACCTCGTCCCTGTGCTTTGGGGAGCCGGAAGGACACCCGAGGCCCAGGGCCCTGAGACCCCTTTGCAAAATGCCGGCTTCCCACGGAAACAGTTTTTCTGAGGTGCAGACCCTATCCCAAGTGGTTGTGGCAAGGTAATGCAAATGCCCTCCACTTCTCTGGAAGAAACCGCAGTGCCCAGCCATGTTCTAAGCCCTCCCATCCTCCCTGGGCTTCTGGCAGCAGGAGTGAAAAGAGAGGAGCAGAGCACTGGGACCCGTTTGACAAAAACCGGCTTCCCACGGGAAAGTCTTTCTCCACGTGCAGACATGCTCTCAGGTGCCTGTGGCAAAGGGGAAGGAAATGCCATACACTGACCTGGAAGAGACCACAGGGCCCAGGCACAGTCTGAACCCTTCCCTCATCCCGGCGGTTTTGCTAGCAGGAGTTCAACCCCAACGAACACAGCCCGGAGACCCCTGGGGCAAAAACGGCTTCCGACGAACGAAGGCGCTTGCTGTGGAAAACCTATCCCAAGTGGGGGTAGCCAGGTCAACAAAATGCCACACACCCAGGCGTAAGAAACAACATTGCCCAGGCATGATCTAAGCCCCTCACCTCGTCCCTGTGCTTTGGGGAGCCGGAGGGACACCCGAGGCCCACGGCCCTGAGACCCCTTTGCAAAAGGCCGGCTTCCCACGGAAACACTTTTCTAGAGGTACAGACCCTCTCCCAAGTGGTTGTGGCAAGGTAAAGCAAATGCCCTCCACTTCTCTGGAAGAAACCACAGTGCCCAGCCATGTTCTAAGCCCTCCCCTCCTCCCTGGGCTTCTAACAACAGGAGTGAAAAGAGAGGAGGACAGCACTGGGACGCTTTGACAGAAACCGGCTTCCACGAGGAAGTCCTTCTCCACGTGCAGACATGCTCCCCAGTGCCTGTGGCAAGGTGAAGGAAATACCATACACTGACCTGGAAGAGACCACAGGGCCCAGGCACAGTCTGAGCCCTTCCCTCATCCAGGCGGTTTTGCTAGCAGGAGTTCCACCACAAGGAACACAGCCCGGAGACCCCCTGGGGCCCAAACGGCTTCTGACAAACAATATGCTCTTGCTGTGGAAAACCTATCCCAAGTGGGGGTAGCCAGGTCAACAAAATGCCACACAACCAGGTGGAAGAAACAACATGGCCGAGGCATGGTCTAAGCCCCTCACCTCGTCCCTGTGCTTTGGGGAGCCGGAGGGACAGCCGAGGCCCACGGCCCTGAGACCCCTTTGCAAAAAGCCGGCTTCCCACGGAAACAGTTTTCCTGAGGTGCAGACCCTCTCACAAGTGGTTCTGGCAAGGTAAAGCAAATGCCCTCCACTTCTCTGGAAGAAACCACAGTGCCCAGCCATGTTCTAAGCCCTCCCATCCTCCCTGGGCTTCTGGCAGCAGGAGTGAAAAGAGAGGAGCAGAGCACTGGGACCCGTTCGACAAAAACCGGCTTCCCACGGGAAAGTCTTTCTCCACGTGCAGACATGCTCCCAGGTGCCTGTGGCAAGGGGAAGGAAATGCCATACACTGACCTGGAAGAGACCACAGGGCCCAGGCACAGTCTGAGCCCTTCCCTCATCCCGGCGGTTTTGCTAGCAGGAGTTCCACCACAACGAACACAGCCCGGAGACCCCCTGGGGCCCAAACGGCTTCCAAGGAACAATATGCTCTTGCTGTGGAAAACCTATCCCAAGAGGGGGTAGCCAGGTCAACAAAATTCCACACAGCCAGGTGGAAGAGACAACTAGGCCCAGGCATGGTCTAACCCCTCACCTCCTCTCTGTGCTTTGGGGAGCCGGAGGGACCCCCGAAGCCGACGGCCCTGAGGCCCGTTTGGCAGAAAGCCGGCTTCCCACGGAAACAGCTTTCCTGAGGTGCAGACCCTATCCCAAGGGGTGGTGGCAAGGGAAAGCAAATGCCATCTCCTCCTCTGCAATAAACCCCAGTGCCCAGCCATGTTCTAAGCCCTCCCCTCCTCCCTGGGCTTCTGGCAGCAGGAGTGAAAAGAGAGAACCACAGCACTGGGATCCTTTGACGCGAAACCGGCTTCCCACGAGGAAGTCCTTCTCCACGTGCAGACATGCTCCCCAGTGCCTGTGGCAAGGGGAAGGAAATGCCATACACTGACCTGGAAGAGACCACAGGGCCCAGGCACAGTCTGAGCCCTTACCTCATCCCGGCGGTTTTGCTAGCAGGAGTTCAACCCCAAGGAACACACCCGGAGACCCCCTGGGGCCCAAACGGCTTGCAACGAACAATATGCTCTTGCTGTGGAAAACCTATCCCAAGTGGGGGTAGCCAGGTCAACGAAATGCCACACACCCAGGTGTAAGAAAGAACATGGCTCAGGCACGGTCTAAGCCCCTCACCTCGTCCCTGTGCTTTGGGGAGCCGGAGGGACCCCCGAAGCCCACGGCCCTGAGGCCCGTTTGGCAGAAAGCCGGCTTCCGAAGGAAACAGCTTTCCTGAGGTGCAGACTCTATCCCAAGGGGTGGTGGCAATGAAAGCAAATGCCATCCCCTTCTCTGGAAGAAACCCCAGTGCCCAGCCATGTTCTAAGCCCTCCCCTCCTCCCTGGACTTCTGTCTGCAGGAGTGAAAAGAGAGGAGCACAGCATTGGGACCATTTTACAGAAACCGGTTTCCAAGGGGGAAGTCCTTATCCACATGCAGACATGCTCCCCAGTGCCTGTGGCAAGGTGAAGGAAATACCATACACTGACCTGGAAGAGACCACAGGGCCCAGGCACAGTCTGAGCCCTTCCCTCATACCAGCAGTTTAGCTAGCAGGAGTTCAAGCCAAAGGAACACTGCCCGGAGACCCCTGGGGCAAAAACTGCTTCTGAGGAACAATAGGTGCTTGCTCTGGAAACCATATGCAAATGTGAGTAGCCAGGTCAACAAAATGCCACACACCTAGGTGGAAGAAACAACATGGCCCAGGCATGGTCTAAGTCCCTCACCTCGTCTCTGTGCTTTGGGGAGCCGGAGGGACTCCCGAGGCCCACGGCCCTGAGGCCCGTTGGGCAGAAAGCCGGCTTCCCATGGAAACAGCTTTCCTGAGGTGCAGCCCCTATCCCAAGGGGTGGTGGCAAGGGAAAGCAAATGCCATCCCCTTCTCTGAAAGAACCCCAGTGCCCAGGGATTTTCTAAGCCCTCCCCTCCTCCCTGGGCTTCTGGCAGCAGGAGTGAAAAGAGAGGAGCACAGCACTGGGACCCTTTGACAGAAAATGGCTTCCCACGAGAAAGTCCTTCTCTACGTGCAGACATGCTCCCCAGTGCTGTGGTAAGGTGAAAGAAATGCCATACACTAACCTGGAAGAGACCACAGGGCCCAGGAACAGTCTGAGCCCTTCCCTCATCCCGGCGGTTTTGCTAGCAGGAGTTCAACCCCAAGGAACACAGCCCGGAGACCCCCTGTGGCCCAAACGGCTTCCGACGAACAATATGCTCTTGCTGTGGAAAACCTATCCCAAGTGGGGGTAGCCAGGTCAACAAAATGCCACACACCAGGTGGAAGAAACAACATGGCCCAGGCATGGTCTAAGTACCTCACCTCGTCTCTGTGCTTTGGGGAGCCGGAGGGACCCCCGAGGCCCACGGCCCTGAGGCCCGTTGGGCAGAAAGCCGACTTCCCACGGAAACAGATTTCATGAGGTGTAGACCCTATCCCAAGGAGTGGTGGCAAGGGAAAGCAAATGCCATCCCCTCCTCTGGAAGAAACCCCAGTGCCCAGCCATGTTCTAAGCCCTCCCATCCTCCCTGGGCTTCTGGCAGCAGGAGTGAAAAGAGAAGAGCAGAGCACTGGGACCCGTTTGACAAAAACCGGCTTCCCACGGGAAAGTCTTTCTCCACGTGCAGACATGCTCCCAGGTGCCTGTGGCAAGGGGAAGGAAATGCCATACACTGACCTGGAAGAGACCACAGTGCCCAGGCACAGTCTGAACACTTCCCTCATCCCGACGGTTTTGCTAGCAGGAGTTCAAACTCAACGAACACAGCCCGGAGACCCCTGGGGCAAAAACGGCTTCCGACGAACAATATGCTCTTGCTGTGGAAAACCTATCCCAAGTGGGGGTAGCCTGGTCAACAAAATGCCACACACCCAGGTGGAAGAAACAACATGGCCCAGGCATGGTCAAAGCCCCTCACCTCGTCCCTGTGCTGTGGGGAGCCGGAGGGACCCCCGAGGCCCACGGCCCTGAGGCCCGTTGGGCAGAAAGCCGGCTTCCCAAGGAAACAGCTTTCCTGAGGTGCAGACCCTATCCCAAGGGGTGGTGGCAAGGGAAAGCAAATGCCATCCCCTTCTCTGGAAGAAACCCCAGTGCCCAGCCATGTTCTAAGCCCTCCCCTCCACCCTGGGCTTCTGGCAGCAGGAGAGAAAAGAGAGGAGCACAGCACTGGGACCCGTTGACAGAAACCGGCTTCCCACGAGGAAGTCCTTCTCCACGTGCAGAAATTCTCCACAGTGCCTGTGGTAAGGGGTAGGAAATGCCATACACTCACCTGGAAGAGACCACAGGGCCCAGGCACAGTCTGAACCCTTCCCTCATCCCGGCGGTTTTGATAGTAGGAGTTCAACCCCAACGAACACAGCCCGGAGACCCCTGGGTCAAAAACGGCTTCCGACGAACAAGAGGTGCTTGCTGTGGAAAACCTATCCCAAGTGGGAGTAGCCAGGTCAACGAAATGCCACACATCCAGGTGTAAGAAACAACATTGCCCAGGCACGGTCCAAGCCCATCACCTCGTCCCTGTGCTTTGGGGAGCCGGAGGGACACCCGAGGCCCACGGCCCTGAGACCCCTTTGCAAAAAGCCGGCTTCCCACGGAAACAGTTTTCCTGAGGTGCAGACCCTATCCCAAGTGGTTGTGGCAAGTTAAAGCAAATGCCCTCCACTTCTCTGGAAGAAACCACAGTGCCCAGCCATGTTCTAAGCCCTCCCATCCTCCCTGGGCTTCTGGCAGCAGGAGTGGAAAGAGAGGAGCAGGGCACTGGGACCCGTTTGAGAAAAACGGGCTTCCCACGGGAAAGTCTTTCTCCACGTGCAGACATGCTCCCAGGTGCCTGTGGCAAGTGGAAGGAAACGCCATACACTGACGTGGAAGAGACCACTGGGCCCAGGCACAGTCTGAACCCTTCCCTCATCCCGGCGGTTTTTCTAGCAGGAGTTCAACCCCAACGAACACAGCCCGGAGACCCCTGAGGCAAAAACGGCTTCCGACGAACAAGAGGTGCTTGCTGTGGAAAACATATCCCAAGTGGGGGTAGCCAGGTCAACAAAATGCCACACAACCAGGTGGAAGAAACAGCGTGACCCAGGCATGGTCTAAGCCCCTCACCTCGTCCCTGTGCTTTGGGGAGCCGGACGGACCCCCGAGGCCCACGGCTCTGAGGCCCGTAGGGCAGAAAGCCGGCTTCCCACCGAAACAGGTTTCATGAGGTGCAGACCTTATCCCAAGGGGTGGTGGCAAGGGAAAGCAAATGCCATCCCCTTCTCTGGAAGAAACCCCACTGCCCACCAATGTTCTAAGCCCTCCCCTCCTCCCTGGGCTTCTGGCACCAGGAGTGAAAAGAGAGGAACACAGCACTGGGACCCTTTGACAGAAACCGGCTTCCCACGAGGAAGTCCTTCTCCACGTGCAGACATGCTCCCCAGTGCCTGTGGCAAGTGAAGGAAATGCCATACACTGACCTGGAAGAGACCACAGGGCCCAGGCAGAGTCTGAACCCTTCCCTCATCCCGGCGGTTTTGCTAGCAGGAGTTCCACCACAACGAACACAGCCCGGAGACCCCCTGGGGCCCAAAAGGCTTCCGAGGAACAATATGCTCTTGCTGTGGAAAACCTATCCCAAGTGGGTGTAGCCAGGTCAACAAAATGCCACACACCAAGGTGGAAGAGACAACATGGCCGAGGCATGGTCTAAGCCCCTCACTTCGTCCCTGTGCTCTGGGGAGCCGTAGGGACCCCTGAGGCCCACGGCCCTGAGGCCCGTTGGTCAGAAAGCCGGCTTCCCACGGAAACAGCTTTCCTGAGGTGCAGACCCTATCCCAAGGGGTGGTGGCAAGGGAAAGCAAATGCCATCCCCTTCTTTGGAAGAAACCCCAGTGCCCAGCCATGTTCTAAGCCCTCCCATCCTCCCTGGGCTTCTGGCAGCAGGAGTGAAAAGAGAGGAGCAGAGCACTGGGACCCGTTTGACAAAAACCGGCTTCCCACGGGAAAGTCTTTCTCCACGTGCAGACATGCTCCCAGGTGCCTGTGGCAATCGGAAGGAAATGCCATACACTGACCTGGAAGAGACCACAGGGCCCAGGCACAGTCTGAACCCTTCCCTCATCCCGGCAGTTTTGCTAGGTGGAGTTCAACCCCAAGGAACACACCCCGGAGACCTTGAGGCAAAAACGGCTTCCGACGAACAAGAGGTGCTTGACTGGAAAACCTATTCCAAGTGGGGGTAGCCAGGTCAACAAAATGCCACACACCCAGGTGTAAGAAACAACATTGCCAAGGCATGGTCTAATCCCCTCACCTCGTCCCTGTGCTTTGGGGAGCCGGAGGGACACCCGAGGCCCACGGCCCTGAGACCCCTTTGCAAAAAGCCGGCTTCCCACGGAAACAGTTCTCCTGAGGTGCACACCCTATCCCAAGTGGTTGTGGCAAGGTAATGCAAATGCCCTCCACTTCTCTGGAAGAAACCACAGTGCCCAGCCATGTTCTAAGCCCTCCCATCCTCCCTGGGCTTCTGGCAGCAGGAGTGAAAAGAGAGGAGCAGAGCACTGGGACCCGTTTGACAAAAACCGGCTTCCCACGGGAAAGTCTTTCTCCACGTGCAGACATGCTCCCAGGTGCCTGTGGCAAGGGGAAGGAAACGCCATACACTGACCTGGAAGAGACCACAGTGCCCAGGCACAGTCTGAACCCTTCCCTCATCCCGGCGGTTTTGCTAGCAGGAGTTCAACCCCAACGAACACAGCCCGGAGACCCCTGAGGCAAAAACGGATTCCGATGAGCAAGAGGTGCTTGCTGTGGAAAACCTATCCCAAGTGGGGGTAGCCAGGTCAACGAAATGGCACACACCCAGGTGTAAGAAACAACATTGCCCAGGCACGGTCTAAGCCCCTCACCTCGTCCCTGTGCTTTGGGGAGCCGGAGGGATGGCCGAGCCCCACGACCCTGAGACCCCTTTGCAAAAAGCCGGCTTCCCACGGAAACAGTTTTCCTGAGGTGCAGACCCTGTCCCAAGTGGTTGTGGCAAGGTAATGCAAATGCCCTCCACTTCTCTGGAAGAAACCACATTGCCCAGCCATGTTCTAAGCCCTCCCATCCTCCCTGGGCTTCTGGCAGCAGGAGTGAAAAGAGAGGAGCAGTGCACTGGGACCCCTTTGACAAAAATCGGCTTCCCACGGGAAAGTCTTTCTCCACGTGCAGACATGCTCCCAGGGGCCTGTGGCAAGGGGAAGGAAATGCCATACACTGACCTGGAAGAGACCACAGGGCCCAGGCACAGTCTGAACCCTTCCCTCATCCCGGCGGTTTTTGCTAGCAGGAGTTCAACCCCAACGAACACAGCCCGGAGACCCCTGAGGCAAAAACGGCTTCGAGGAACAATAGGCGCTTGCTGTGGAAAACCTATCCCAAGTGGGGTAGCCAGGTCAACAAAATGCCACACACCCAGGTGTAAGAAACAACGTTGCCCAGCCATGTTCTAAGTCCTCCCCTCCTCCATGGGCTTCTGGCAGCAGGAGAGAAAAGAGAGGAGCACAGCAGTGGGACCCTTTGACAGAAACCGGCTTCCCACGAGGAAGTCCTTTTCCACGTGCAGACATGCTCCCCAGTGCCTGTGGCAAGTGAAGGAAATGCCATACACTGACCTGGAAGAGACCACAGGGCCCAGGCACAGTCTGAACCCTTCCCTCATCCGGGCGGTTTTGCTAGCAGGAGTTCCACCACAACGAACACAGCCCGGAGACCCTATGGGGCCCAAACGGCTTCTGACGAACAATATGCTCTTGCTGTGGAAAACCTATCCCAAGTGGGTGTAGACAGGTCAACAAAATGCCACACACCCAGGTGGAAGAAACAACATTGCCCACGCATGGTCTAAGCCCCTCACCTCTTCCCTGTGCTTTGGGGAGCCGTAGGGACCCCCGAGGCCCACGGCCCTGAGGCCCGTTGGTCAGAAAGCCGGCTTAACATGGAAACAGCTTTCCTGAGGTGCAGACCCTATCCCAAGGGGTGGTGGCAAGGGAAAGCAAATGCCATCCCCTTCTCTGGAAGAAACCCCAGTGCCCAGCCATGTTCTAAGCCCTCCCCTCCTCCCTGGGCTTCTGGCACCAGGAGAGAAAAGAGAGGAGCACAGCACTGGGACCCTTTGACAGAAACCGGCTTCCGACGAGGAAATCCTTCTCCATGTGCAGACAAGTTTCCCAGTGCCTGTGGCAAGGTGAAGGAAATGCCATACACTGACCTGGAAGAGGCCACAGGGCCCAGGCACAGTCTGAGCCCATCCCTCATCCCAGCGGTTTTTAGCAGGAGTTCAAGCCCAACGAACACACCCCGGAGACCCCTGGGGCAAAAACGGCTTCCGACGAACAATATGTGCTTGCTGTGGAAAACCTATCCCAAGTTGGGGTAGCCAGGTCAACAAAATGCCAAACACCCAGGTGTAAGAAACAACATTGCCCAAGCATGGTCTAAGCCACTCACCTCGTCCCTGTGCTTTGGGGAGCCGGAGGTACACCCGAGTCCGCCTGGCCTGAGACCTGTTTGGCCAAAAGCCGGCTTCCCACGGAAACAGTTTTCCTGAGGTGCAGACCTTCTCACAAGTGGTTGTGGCAAGGTGAAGCAAATGCCATCCCCTTCTCTGGAAGAAACCCCAGTGCCCAGGAATGTTCTAAGCCCTCCCCTCCTCCCTGGGATTCTGGCAGCAGGAGTGAAAAGAGAGGAGCACAGCACTGGGACCCTTTGACAGAAACCGGCTTCCCCCGAGGAAGTCCTTCTCCACGTGCAGACATGCTCCCCAGTGCCTGTGGCAAGGTGACGGAAATGCCATACACTGACCTGGAAGAGACCACAGGGCCCAGGCAAGGTCTGAGCCCTTCCCTCATCCCGGAGGTTTTGCTAGCAGGAGTTCAACCCCAAGGAACACTGCCCTGAGACCCCTGGGGCAAAAACTGCTTCTGAGGAACAATAGGTGCTTGCTGTGGAAAACATATGCAAATGGGAGTAGCCAGGTCAACAAAATGCCACACACCCAGGCAGAAGAAACAACATGGCCCAGGCATGGTCTAAGTCCTTCACCTCGTCTCTGTGCTTTGGGGAGCCGGAGGGACCCCCGAGGCCCAAGGCCCTGAGGCCCGTTGGGCAGAAAGCCGGCTTCCCACGGAAACAGCTTTCCTGAGGTGCAGCCCCTATCCCAAGGGGTGGTGGCAAGGGAAAGCAAATGCATCCTCTTCTCTGGAAGAAACCCCAGTGCCCAGCCATGTTCTAAGCCGTCCCTTCCTCCCTGGGCTTCTGGCAGCAGGAGTGAAAAGAGAGGAGCACAGCACTGGGACCCGTTTGACAGAAACCGGCTTCCCCCGAGGAAGTCCTTCTCCACGTGCAGACATGCTCCCCAGTGCCTGTGGCAAGTGAAGGAAATGCCATACACTGACCTGGAAGAGACCACAGGGCCCAGGCACAGTCTGAGCCCTTCCCTCATCCCGGCGGTTTTGCTAGCAGGAGGTCCACCGCAAGGAACACAGCACGGAGACCCCCTGGGGCCCAAACGGCTTCCGAGGAACAATATGCTCTTGCTGTGGAAAACCTATCCCAAGTGGGGGTAGCCAGGTCAACAAAATGCCACACACCCAGGTGGAAGAAACAACATGGCCCAGGCATGGTCTAAGCCCCTCACCTCGTCCCTGTGCTGTGGGGAGCCGGAGGGACCCCCGAGGCAAACGGCTCTGAGGCCCGTAGGGCAGAAAGCCGGCTTCCCACCGAAACAGGTTTCATGAGGTGCAGACCTTATCCCAAGGGGTGGTGGCAAGGGAAAGCAAATGCCATCCCCTTCTCTGGAAGAAACCCCACTGCCCACCAATGTTCTAAGCCCTCCCCTCCTCCCTGGGCTTCTGGCATCAGGAGTGAAAAGAGAGGAACACAGCACTGGGACCCTTTGACAGAAACCGGCTTCCCACGAGGAAGTCCTTCTCCACGTGCAGACATGCTCCCCAGTGCCTGTGGCAAGGTGAAGGAAATGCCATACACTGACCTGGAAGAGACCACAGGGCCCAGGCACAGTCTGAACACTTCCCTCATCCCGGTTGTTTTGCTAGCAGGAGGTCCACCGCAAGGAACACAGCCCGGAGAGCCCCTGGGGCCCAAACGGCTTCCGAGGAACAATATGCTCTTGCTGTGGAAAACCTATCCCAAGTGGGGGTAGCCAGGTCAACGAAATGCCACACACACAGGTGTAAGAAACAACATTGCCCAGGCACGGTCTAAGCCCCTCACCTCGTCCCTGTGCTTTGGAGAGCCGGAGGGACACCCGAGGCCCACTGCCCTGAGACCCCTTTGCAAAAAGCCGGCTTCCCACGTAAACAGTTTTCCTGAGGTGCACACCCTATCCCAAGTGGTTGTGGCAAGGTAATGCAAATGCCCTCCACTTCTCTGGAAGAAACCACAGTGCCCAGCCATGTTCTAAGCCCTCCCATCCTCCCTGCGCTTCTGGCAGCAGGAGTGAAAAGAGAGGAGCAGAGCACTGGGACCCGTTTGACAAAAACTGGCTTCCCATGGGAATGTCTTTCTCTACGTGCAGACATGCTCCCAGGTGCCTGTGGCAAGGGGAAGGAATTGCCATACACTGACCTGGAAGAGACCACAGGGCCCAGGCACAGTCTGAACCCTTCCCTCATCCCGGCGGTTTTGCTAGCAGGAGTTCAACCCCAAGGAACACAGCCCGGAGACCCCTGGGGCAAAAACGGCTTCCGACGAACAATAGGTGCTTGCTGTGGAAAACCTATCCTAAGTGGGGGTAGCCAGGTCAACGAAATGCCACACACCAAGGTGTAAGAAACAACATTGCCCAGGCATGGTCTAAGCCCCTCACCTCGTCCCTGTGCTTTGAGGAGCCGGAGGGACACCCGAGGCCCACGGCCCTGAGACCCCTTTGCAAAAAGCCGGCTTCCCACGGAAACAGTTTTCCTGAGGTGCAGACCCTATCCCAAGTGGTTGTGACAAGGTAAAGCAAATGCCCTCCTCTTCTCTGGAAGAAACCACAGTGCCCAGCCATGTTCTAAGCCCTCCCATCCTCCCTGGGCTTCTGGCAGCAGGAGTGAAAAGAGAGGAGCAGAGCACTGGGACCCGTTTGACAAAAACCGGCTTCCCACGGGAAAGTCTTTCTCCACGTGCAGACATGCTCCCAGGTGCCAGTGGCAAGCGGAAGGAAATGCCATGCACTGACCTGGAAGAGACCACAGGGCCCAGGCACAGTCTGAACACTTCCCTCATCCCGGCAGTTTTGCTAGCAGGAGTTCAACCCCAACGAACACAGCCCGGAGACCACTGAGGCAAAAACGGCTTCCGTCGAGCAAGAGGTGCTTGCTGTGGAAAACCTATCCCAAGTGGGGGTAGCCAGGTCAACGAAATGCCACACACCCAGGTGTAAGAAACAACATTGCCCAGGCACGGTCTAAGCCCCTCACCTCGTCCCTGTGCTTTGGGGAGCCGGAGGGACGGCCGAGGCGCACGGCCCTGAGACCCCTTTGCAGAAAGCCGGCTTCCCACGGAAACAGTTTTCCTGAGGTGCAGACCCTATCCCAAGTGGTTGTGGCAAGGTAATGCAAATGCCCTCCACTTCTCTGGAAGAAACCCCAGTGCCCAGCCATGTTCTAAGCCCTCCCCTCCTCCCTGGGCTTCCGGCAGCAGGAGAGAAAAGAGAGGAGCACAGCACTGGGACCCTTTGACAGAAACCGGCTTCCCATGAGGAAGTCCTTCTCCACTTGCAGACATGCTTCCCAGTGCCTGTGGCAAGGTGAAGGAAATGCCATACACTGACCTGGAAGAGACGACAGGGCCCAGGCACAGTCTGAGCCTTTCCCTCATCCCGGCGGTTTTGCTATCAGGAGTTCAACCCCAAGGAACACAGCCCGGAGACCCCCTGGGGCCCAAACGGCTTCCGACGAACAATATGTTCTTGCTGTGGAAAACCTATCCCAAGTGGGGTTAGCCTGGTCAACAAAATGCCACACACCCAGGTGGAAGAAACAACATGGCCCAGGCATGGTCTAAGCCCCTCACCTTGTCCCTGTGCTGTGGGGAGCCGGAGGGACCCCCGAGGCCCACGGCCCTGAGGCCCGTTGGGCAGAAAGCCGGCTTCCCAAGGAAACAGCTTTCCTGAGGTGCAGACCCTATCCCAAGGGGTGGTGGCAAGGGAAAGCAAATGCCATCCCCTTCTCTGGAAGAAACCCCACTGCCCACCAATGTTCTAAGCCCTCCCCTCCTCCCTGGGCTTCTGGCACCAGGAGTGAAAAGAGAGGAACACAGCACTGGGACCCTTTGACAGAAACCGGCTTCCCACGAGGAAGTCCTTGTCCACGTGCAGACATGCACCCCAGTGCCTGTGGCAAGGGGAAGGAAATGCCATACACTGACCTGGAAGAGACCACAGGGCCCAGGCACAGTCTGAGCCCTTCCCTCATCCCGGCGGTTTTGCTAGCAGGAGTTCAACCCCAACGAACACAGCCCGGAGACCCCCTGGGGCCCAAACGGCTTCCGAGGAACAATATGCTCTGGCTGTGGAAAACCTATCCCAAGTGGGGGTAGCCAGGTCAACAAAATGCCACACACCCAGGTGGAAGAAACAACATTGCCCAGGCATGGTCTAAGCCCCTCACCTCGTCCCTGTGCTTTGGGGAGCCGGAGGGACCCCCGAGGCCCACGGCCCTGAGGCCCGTTGGGCAGAAAGCCGGCTTCCCACGGAAACAGCTTTCCTGAGGTGCAGACCCTATCCCAAGGGGTGGTGGCAAGGGAAAGCAAATGCCATCCCCTTCTCTGGAAGAAACCCCAGTGCCCAGCCATGTTCTAAGCCCTCCCCTCCTCACTGGGCTTCTGGCAGCAGGAGAGAAAAGAGAGGAGCACAGCACTGGGACCCTTTGACAGAAACCGGCTTCCCATGAGGAAGTCCTTCTCCACTTGCAGACATGCTTCCCAGTGCCTGTGGCAAGGTGAAGGAAATGCCATACACTGACCTGGAAGAGACGACAGGGCCCAGGCACAGTCTGAGCCTTTCCCTCATCCCGGCGGGTTTGCTAGCAGGAGTTCAACCCCATCGAACAAAGCCCGGAGACCCGCTGGGGCCGAAACAGCTTCCGAGGAACAATACGTGCTTGCTGTGGAAAACCTATCCCAAGTGGGGGTAGCCAGGTCAACAAAATGCCACACACCCAGGTGGAAGAAACAACATGGCCCAGGCATGGTCTAAGCCCCTCACCTTGTCCCTGTGCTGTGGGGAGCCGGAGGGACCCCCGAGGCCCACGGCCCTGAGGCCCGTTGGTCAGAAAGCCGGCTTCCCAAGGAAACAGCTTTCCTGAGGTGCAGACCCCATCCCAAGGGGTGGTGGCAAGGGAAAGCAAATGCCATCCCCTTCTCTGGAAGAAACCCCACTGCCCACCAATGTTCTAAGCCCTCCCCTCCTCCCTGGACTTCTGGCAGCAGGAGTGAAAAGAGAGGAACACAGCACTGGGACCCTTTGACAGAAACCGGCTTCCCACGAGGAAGTCCTTCTCCACGTGCAGACATGCACCCCAGTGCCTGTGGCAAGGTGAAGGAAATGCCATACTCTGCCCTGGAAGAGGCCACAGGGCCCAGGCACAGTCTGAGCCTTTCCCTCATCCCGGCGGTTTTGCTAGCAGGAGTTCAACCCCAACGAACAAAGCCCGGAGACCCGCTGGGGCCCAAACAGCTTCCGACGAACAATACGTGCTTGCTGTGGAAAACCTATCCCAAGTGGGGGTAGCCAGGTCAACAAAATGCCACACACCCAGGTGGAAGAAACAACATGGCCCAGGCATGGTCTAAGCCCCTCACTTCGTCCCTGTGCTCTGGGGAGCCGTAGGGACCCCTGAGGCCCACTGCCCTGAGGCCCGTTGGTCAGAAAGCCGGCTTCCCACAGAAACAGCTTTCCTGAGGTGCAAACCCTATCCCAAGAGGTGGTGGCAAGGGAAAGCAAATGCCATCCCCTTCTCTGGAAGAAACCCCAGTGCCCAGCCATGTTCTAAGCCGTCCCTTCCTCCCTGGGCTTCTGGCAGCAGGAGTGAAAAGAGAGGAACACAGCACTGGGACCCGTTTGACAGAAACCGGCTTCCCCCGAGGAAGTCCTTCTCCACATGCAGACATGCTCCCCAGTGCCTGTGGCAAGGTGAAGGAAATGCCATACACTAACCTGGAAGAGACCACAGGGCCCAGGCACAGTCTGAGCCCTTCCCTCATCCCGGCGGTTTTGCTAGCAGGAGGTCCACCGCAAGGAACACAGCCCGGAGACCCCCTGGGGCCCAAACGGCTTCCGAGGAACAATATGCTCTTGCTGTGGAAAACCTATCCCAAGTGGGGGTAGCCAGGTCAACAAAATGCCACACACCCAGGTGGAAGAAACAACATGGCCCAGGCATGGTCTAAGCCCCTCACCTCGTCCCTGTGCTGTGGGGAGCCGGAGGGACCCCCGAGGCCCACGGCTCTGAGGCCCGTAGGGCAGAGAGCCGGCTTCCCACCGAAACAGGTTTCATGAGGTGCAGACCTTATCCCAAGGGGTGGTGGCAAGGGAAAGCAAATGCCATCCCCTTCTCTGGAAGAAACCCCACTGCCCACCAATGTTCTAAGCCCTCCCCTCCTCCCTGGGCTTCTGGCACCAGGAGTGAAAAGAGAGGAACACAGCACTGGGACCCTTTGACAGAAACCGGCTTCCCACGAGGAAGTCCTTCTCCACGTGCAGACATGCTCCCCAGTGCCTGTGGCAAGGTGAAGGAAATGCCATACACTGACCTGGAAGAGACCACAGGGCCCAGGCACAGTCTGAACACTTCCCTCATCCCGGTTGTTTTGCTAGCAGGAGGTCCACCGCAAGGAACACAGCCCGGAGACCCCCTGGGGCCCAAACGGCTTCCGAGGAACAATATGCTCTTGCTGTGGAAAACCTATCCCAACTGGGGGTAGCCAGGTCAACGAAATGCCACACACCCAGGTGTAAGAAACAACATTGCCCAGGCATGGTCTAAGCCCCTCACCTCGTCCCTGTGCTTTGGAGAGCCGGAGGGACTACCGAGGCCCACTGCCCTGAGACCCCTTTGCAAAAAGCCGGCTTCCCACGTAAACAGTTTTCCTGAGGTGCACACCCTATCCCAAGTGGTTGTGGCAAGGTAATGCAAATGCCCTCCACTTCTCTGGAAGAAACCACAGTGCCCAGCCATGTTCTAAGCCCTCCCATCCTCCCTGCGCTTCTGGCAGCAGGAGTGAAAAGAGAGGAGCAGAGCACTGGGACCCGTTTGACAAAAACTGGCTTCCCATGGGAATGTCTTTCTCTACGTGCAGACATGCTCCCAGGTGCCTGTGGCAAGGGGAAGGAAATGCCATACACTGACCTGGAAGAGACCACAGGGCCCAGGCACAGTCTGAACCCTTCCCTCATCCCGGCAGTTTTGCTAGCAGGAGTTCAACCCCAACGAACACAGCCCGGAGACCCCTGAGGCAAAAACGGCTTCCATCGAGCAAGAGGTGCTTGCTGTGGAAAACCTATCCCAAGTGGGGGTAGCCAGGTCAACGAAATGCCACACACCCAGGTGTAAGAAACAACATTGCCCAGGCACGGTCTAAGCCCCTCACCTCGTCCCTGTGCTTTGGGGAGCCGGAGGGACACCCGAGCCCCACGGCCCTGAGACCCCTTTGCAAAAAGCCGGTTTCCCACGGAAACAGTTTTCCTGAGGTGCAGGCCCTATCCCAAGTGGTTGTGGCAAGGTAATGCAAATGCCCTCCACTTCTCTGGAAGAAACTACAGTGCCCAGCCATGTTCTAAGCCCTCCCCTCCTCCCTGGGCTTCTGGCAGCAGGAGTGAAAAGAGAGGAGCAGAGCACTGGGACCCCTTTGACAAAAACCGGCTTCCCACGGGAAAGTCTTTCTCCACGTGCACACATGCTCCCAGGTGCCTGTGGCAAGGGTAAGGAAATGCCATACACTGACCTGGAAGAGACCACAGGGCCCAGGCACAGTCTGAACCCTTCCCTCATCCCGGCGGTTTTGCTAGCAGGAGTTCAACCCCAACGAACACAGCCCGGAGACCCCTGAGGCAAAAACGGCTTCCGAGGAACAATAGGCGCTTGCTGTGGAAAACCTATCCAAAGTGGGGGTAGCCAGGTCAACAAAATGCCACACACCCAGGTGTAAGAAACAACGTTGCCCAGCCATGTTCTAAGCCCTCCCCTCCTCCCTGGGCTTCTGGCAGCAGGAGAGAAAAGAGAGGAGCACAGCACTGGGACCCTTTGACAAAAACCGGCTTCCCATGAGGAAGTCCTTCTCCACTTGCAGACATGCACCCCAGTGCCTGTGGCAAGGTGAAGGAAATGCCATACTCTGCCCTGGAAGAGGCCACAGGGCCCAGGCACAGTCTGAGCCTTTCCCTCATCCCCGCGGTTTTGCTAGCAGGAGTTCAACCCCAACGAACAAAGCCCGGAGATCCGCTGGGGTCCAAACGGCTTACGACGAACAATATGCCCTTGCTGTGGAAAACCTATCCCAAGTGGGGGTAGCCAGGTCAACAAAATGCCACACACCCAGGTGGAAGAAACAACATGGCCCAGGCATGGTCTAAGCCCCTCACTTCGTCCCTGTGCTCTGGGGAGCCGTAGGGACCCCCGAGGCCCACGGCCCTGAGGCCCGTTGGTCAGAAAGCCGGCTTCCCACGGAAAAAGCTTTCCTGAGGTGCAGACCCTATCCCAAGGGGTGGTGGCAAGGGGAAGCAAATGCCATCCCCTTCTCTGGAAGAAACGCCAGTGCCCAGCCATGTTCTAAGCCCTCCCCTCCTCCCTGGGCTTCTGGCAGCAGGAGAGAAAAGAGAGGAGCACAGCACTGGGACCCTTTGACAGAAACCGGCTTCCCACGAGGAAATTCTTCTCCATGTGCAGACAAGTTTCCCAGTGCCTGTGGCAAGGTGAAGGAAATGCCATACACTGACCTGGAAGAGACCACAGGGCCCAGGCACAGTCTGAGCCCTTCCCTCATCCCAGGGGTTTTTAGCAGGAGTTCAAGCCCAAGGAACACACCCCGGAGACCCCTGGGGCAAAAACGGCTTCCGAGGAACAATAGGTGCTTGCTGTGGAAAACCTATCCCAAGTGGGGGTAGCCAGGTCAACAAAATGCCAAACACCCAGGTGTAAGAAACAACATTGCCCAAGCATGGTCTAAGCACTCACCTCGTCCCTGTGCTTTGGGGAGCCGGAGGTACACCCGAGGCCGCCGGGCCTGAGACCCGTTTGGCCAAAAGCCGGCTTCCCACGGAAACAGTTTTCCTGAGGTGCAGACCTTCTCACAAGTGGTTGTGGCAAGGTGAAGCAAATGCCATCCCCTTCTCTGGAAGAAACCCCAGTGCCCAGGAATGTTCTAAGCCCTCCCCTCCTCCCTGGGATTCTGGCAGCAGGAGTGAAAAGAGAGGAGCACAGCACTGGGACCCTTTGACAGAAACCGGCTTCCCACGAGGAAGTCCTTCTCCACGTGCAGACATGCTCCCCAGTGCCTGTGGCAAGGTGACGGAAATGACATACACTGACCTGGAAGAGACCACAGGGCCCAGGCACAGTCTGAACCCTTCCCTCATCCCGGCGGTTTTGCTAGCAGGAGTTCAACCCCAAGGAACACTGCCAGGAGACCCCTGGGGCAAAAACTGCTTCTGAGGAACAATAGGTGCTTGCTGTGGAAAACGTATGCAAATGGGAGTAGCCAGGTCAACAAAATGCCACACACCCAGGCAGAAGAAACAACATTGCCCAGGCATGGTCTAAGTCCCTCACCTCGTCTCTGTGCTTTGGGGAGCCGGAGGGACCCCCGAGGCCCACGGCCCTGAGGCCCGTTGGGCAGAAAGCCGGCTTCCCACGGAAACAGCTTTCCTGAGGTGCAGCCCCTATCCCAAGGGGTGGTGGCAAGGGAAAGCAAATGCCATCCTCTTCTCTGGAAGAAACCCCAGTGCCCAGCCATGTTCTAAGCCGTCCCTTCCTCCCTGGGCTTCTGGCAGCAGGAGTGAAAAGAGAGGAGCACAGCACTGGGACCCGTTTGACAGAAACCGGCTTCCCCCGAGGAAGTCCTTCACGTGCAGACATGCTCCCCAGTGCCTGTGGCAAGGTGAAGGAAATGCCATACACTGACCTGGAAGAGACCACAGGGCCCAGGCACAGTCTGAGCCCTTCCCTCATCCCGGCGGTTTTGCTAGCAGGAGGTCCACCGCAAGGAACACAGCCCGGAGACCCCCTGGGGCCCAAACGGCTTCCGACGAACAATATGCTCTTGCTGTGGAAAACCTATCCCAAGTGGGGGTAGCCAGGTCAACAAAATGCCACACACCCAGGTGGAAGAAACAACATGGCCCAGGCATGGTCTAAGCCCCTCACCTCGTCCCTGTGCTTTGGGGAGCCGGAGGGACCCCCGAGGCCCACGGCTCTGAGGCCCGTAGGGCAGAAAGCCGGCTTCCCACCGAAACAGGTTTCATGAGGTGCAGACCTTATCCCAAGGGGTGGTGGCAAGGGAAAGCAAATGCCATCCCCTTCTCTGGAAGAAACCCCACTGCCCACCAATGTTCTAAGCCCTCCCCTCCTCCCTGGCCTTCGGGCACCAGGAGTGAAAAGAGAGGAACACAGCACTGGGACCCTTTGACAGAAACCGGCTTCCCACGAGGAAGTCCTTCTCCACGTGCAGACATGCTCCCCAGTGCCTGTGGCAAGGTGAAGGAAATGCCATGCACTGACCTGGAAGAGACCACAGGGCCCAGGCACAGTCTGAGCCCTTCCCTCATCCCGGCGGTTTTGCTAGCAGGAGTTCAACCCCACGGAACACAGCCCGGACACCCCCCGGGGCCCAGAAGGCTTCCGACGAACAATATGCTCTTGCTGTGGAAAACCTAACCCAAGTGGGGGTAGCAAGGTCAAGAAAATGCCACACACCCAGGTGGAAGAAACAACATTGCCCTGGCATGGTCTAAGCCCCTCACCTCGTCCCTGTGCTTTGGGGAGACGGAGGGACCCCCGAGGCCCACGGCCCTGAGGCCCGTTGGGCAGAAAGCCGGCTTCCCACGGAAACAGCTTTCCTGAGTTGCAGACCCTATCCCAAGGGGTGGTGGCAAGGGAAAGCCAATGCCATCCCCTTCTCTGGAAGAAACCCCAGTGCCCAGCCATGTTCTAAGCCCTCCCCTCCTCCCTGGGCTTCTGGCAGCAGGAGTGAAAAGAGAGGAACACAGCCCTGGGACTCTTTGACAGAAACCGGCTTCCAACGAGGAAGTCCTTCTCCCCGTCCAGACATGCTCCCCAGTGCCTGTGGCAAGGTGAAGGAAATGCCATACACTGACCTGGAAGAGACCACAGGGCCCAGGCACAGTCTGAGCCCTTCCCTCATCCCGGCGGTTTTGCTAGCAGGAGTTCAACCCCAACGAACACAGCCCGGAGACCCCTGAGGCCCAAACGGCTTCCGACGAACAATATGCTCTTGCTGTGGAAAACCTATCCCAAGTGGGGGTAGCCAGGTCAACAAAATGCCACACACCAAGGTGGAAGAGACAACATGGCCCAGGCATGGTCTAAGCCCCTCATCTCGTCTCTGTGCTTTGGGGAGCCGGAGGGACACCCGAGGCCCACGGCCCTGAGACCCGTTTGGCCAAAATCCGGCTTCCCACGGAAACAGTTTTCCTGAGGTGCAGACCCTCTCACAAGTGGTTGTGGCAAGGTAAAGCAAATGCCATCCACGACTCTGGAAGAAACCACAGTGCCCAGCCATGTTCTAAGCCCTCCCATCCTCACTGGGCTTCTGGCAGCAGGAGTGAAAAGAGAGGAGCACAGCACTGGGACCCGTTTGACAAAAGCCGGCTTCCCACGAAAAAGTCTTTCTCCACGTGCAGACATCCTCCCAAGTGCTGAGGACATAGTACTGAGACATATTTGGCAGAAACGGGTTCAAATGAAAAATATTTCTTGATGTGCAAACTCTATCTTAATTTGTTGTGGCAAGGTAAAGGATGTGCCATATGCTTATTTGTAAGAAATAACTGGTCCCATGGATGGTCTGAGCCCTAAGATCATCACTGTTCTTTTGGTATCATGAGTTAAAACCGAGGCAAACAGCTGAGAAAATTTGGCAAAAACCGCCTTTCAATGAAATAAATTTTCTCTTTTGCAAACTCTATCATAATTGTTTGTGCCAATGTAAAGAAAATGCCATACGCTTATCTGTAAGAAACAGAAGTTTCCAGGATCGGTCTGAGCCCTCACATCATCATAGTGATTTCGGTAGCATTAGTTAATCCCAAACAACACGGTATTGAGACACATTTGACAAAAAACCGCTTCCAACGAAAAATATTTTGTTCATGTTGAAACCCTATCATATGTGGTTGTGGCAATGTAAAGAAAATGCCACACCCTTATGTGTAAGAAACAACATTACCCAGGAACAGTCTAAGCCCTAACATCATCACTGTGCTTTTGGTAGCATGAGTGAAACCCGAGGAATACAGCACTTAGACACATTTGGGAAAAACCGGCTTCCAATGAAAACGATTTTCTTAACGTGGAAACCCTATCACAAGGGGTTGTGGAAGGTAAAGTAAAAAAGCGGAGTTCCAACGAGAAATATTTTCTTCACGTAGAAACCCGTTCCTGGGCACTGTTGTTTCTTACACATAAGGGTGTGGCATTTATTTATCTGGCCACAACCACTTACGTTTGGGTTTGAAAGGGAAGAAAATATTATTCATTGGAACGCGATTTTTGCCAAATGTGTCTTAGTGCTGTTTGCCTCCGCTTTAACTCCCGCTCCCAAAAGCACAGTGCTGATATTAAGGCTCAGACTGTTCCAGGGCACTGTTGTTTCTTACAGATAAGCGTATGGCATTTTCTTTACATTGGCACAAACAATTATGGGTTTCGGGTTCGGGTTCGGGTTAGGGGTTTGGGTTCTGGTTCTGGTTCGGGTAGGTTTCGGGTTCGGGTTCGGGTAGGGTTCGGGTTCGGGTTCGGGTAGGGTTCGGTTTCAGTTACGGTTCGGGTTCGGTATCGGTTTCGCTTTCAGTTATGGATTCGGGTTCAGGTTCGGGTTAGGGGTTAGGGTTCGGGTTCGGGTTCTGGTTCGGTATTGGTTTCGCTTTCGAGTATGGATTCGGGTTCGGGTTCGGGTTAGGATTAGGGTTCGGGTTCGGGTTAGGATTAGGGTTCAGGTTCGGGTTCGGGTTCAGGCTCGGGTTAGGGTTCAGGTTAGGGTTAGGGTAAGGGTTCAGGTTAGGGTTCGGGTTCGGGTTCGGGTTAGGGTTCGGTTTAGGGTTAGGGTTCGGGTTACGGTTAGGGTTAGGGTTCGGTTTAGGGTTAGGGTTAGGGTTAGGGTTAGGGTTAGGGTTCGGGTTAGGGTTCGGGTTCGGGTTAGGTTTCGGGTTAGGGTTAGGGTTAGGGTTCGGGTTCGGTTTCGGGTTAGGGGTCGGGTTAGGGTTAGGGTTCGGGTTCGGGTTAGGGTTCGGGTTCGGGTTAGGTTTCGGGTTAGGTTTAGGGTTAGGGTTCGGGTTCGGTTTCGGGTTAGGGGTCGGGTTCGGGTTCGGGTTAGGGTTAGAGTAAGGGTTAGGGTTAGGGTTAGGGTTCGGGTTAGGGTTAGGGTTCGTGTTCGGTTTCGGGTTAGGGTTCGGGTTAGGGTTAGGGTTCGTGTTAGGGTTCGGGTTAGGGTTAGGGTTCGGGTTCGGGTTAGGGTTTGGGTTCGGTTTCGGGTTAGGGTTCGGGTTAGGTTTCAGGTTAGGGATAGGGTTAGGGTTTGGGTCAGGTTAGGGTTAGTGTTCGGGTTAGGGTTAGGGTTACGGTTAGGGTTAGGGTTCGGGTTAGGGTTCGTTTTCGGGTTAGGGTTCGGGTTAGGGTTAGGGTTCGGGTTCGGGTTAGGGTTCGGGTTAGGTTTCGGGTTAGGTTTAGGGTTCGGTTTAGGGTTAGGGTTCGGGTTCGGTTTCGGGTTAGGGGTCGGGTTCGGGTTCGGGTTAGGGTTAGAGTAAGTGTTAGGGTTAGGGTTAGGGTTCTGGTTAGGGTTAGGGTTAGGGTTAGGGTTAGGGTTCGGGTTCGGTTTCGGGTTAGGGTTCGGGTTAGGGTTAGGGTTAGGGTTCGTGTTAGGGTTAGGGTTAGGGTTAGGGTTAGGGTTAGGTTTAGGGTTAGGGTTAGGTTTCAGGTTAGGGATAGGGTTAGGGTTAGGGTCAGGTTAGGTTTAGTGTTCGGGTTAGGGTTACGGGTAGGGTTAGGGTTCGGGTTCGGGTTAGGCTTAGGGTAAGAGTTAGGGTTAGGGTTAGGGTTCAGGTTAGGGTTAGGGTTAGGGTTAGGGTTACGGTTCGGGTTCGGGTTCGGGTTAGGGTTCGGGTTAGGATTAGGGTTAGGGTTCGGGTTAGGGTTTGGGTTAGGGTTAGGGTTTGGATTCAGGTTTGGGTTCTCATTAGGGTTAGGGATAGGGTTAGGGTTCGGGTTAGGGTTAGGGTTAGGGTTATATTTTAGGGTTAGGGTTAGTGTTCGGGTTCGGGTTAGGTTTAGGGTTAGGTTTCAGGTTAGGGATAGGGTTAGGGTTAGGGTCGGGTTAGGTTTAGTGTTCGGCTTAGGGTTAGGGTTAGGGGTAGGGTTAGGGTTAGGGTTCGGTTTAGGGTTCGGGTTCGTTTTAGGGTTAAGTTTAGGGTTAGGATTTGGGTTAGGGTTCGGGTTTGGGTTAGGGTCCGGGTTAGGGTTAGATTTTGGGTTCGGGTTCGGGTTTGGGTTCGTGTTAGGGTTAGGGTTTGGGTTAGGGTTAGGGTTAGGGTTATTGTTCGGGTTCGGGTTCGGGTTAGGGTTAGGTTTCAGGTTAGGGATAGGGTTAGGGTTAGGGTCGGGGTAGGTTTAGTGTTCGGGTTAGGGTTACGGTTAGGGTTAGGGTTCGGGTTCGGTTTTGGGTTAGGTTTAGGGTTAGGGTTCGGGTTAGGGTTAGGGTTAGGTTTCCGGTTAGGGATAGGGTTAGGGTTAGGGTTAGGGTTAGGTTTCGGGTTAGGGTTAGGTTGCGGGATCGGTTTTGGTTTAGGGTTCGGGTTTGGGTATCGTTTGGGTTATGGTTAGTGTTTGGCTTCGGGTTCGGGTTAGGTTTAGAGTTAGGGTTAGGGTTAGGTTTAGGGTTAGTGTTCGGATTAGGGTTAGGGTTAGGGTTAGGGTTAGGGTTAGGGTTAGGGTTCGGATTAGGGTTAGGGTTAGGTTTCCGGTTAGGGATAGGGTTAGGGTTAGGGTCGGCTTAGGGTTAGGGTTCGGGTTAGGGTTAGCATTCGGGTTAGGGGTACGGTTAGGGTTAGGGTTAGGGTTCGGGTTAGGGTTACGATTAGGTTTCAGGTTAGGGATAGGGTTAGCGTTAGGGTTCGAGTCAGGGTTAGGGTTCCGGTTATGGTTAGGGTTAGGGTTAGGTTTCGGGTTAGGGTTAGGGTGCGGGATCGGTTTTGGTTTAGGGTTCGGGTTCGGGTATCGTTTGGGTTATGGTTAGTGTTTGGCTTCGGGTTCGGGTTAGGTTTAGAGTTAGGGTTCATGTTAGGGTTAGGGTTAGGGTTCGGATCAGGGTTAGGGTTAGGGTTAGGGTTAGGTTTCGGGTTCGGTTTAGGGTTAGGGCTAGGGTTAGGGTTAGGGTTCGGTTTCGGGTTCGGGTTAGGGTTAGGGTTAGGTTTCCGGTTAGGGATAGGGTTATGGTTAGGATCGGGTTAGGGTTAGGGTTCGGGTTAGGGTTAAGTTTCGGGTTCGGGTTATGGTTAGGATTAGGGTTAGGGTTACGGGTAGGGGTAGGGTTACGATTAGGGTTAGGGTTAGCGTTTGGGTTAGGGTTACGGTTAGGGTTAGGGTTAGGGTTCGGGTTAGGGTTAGGGTAGTTTAGGGTTAGGGTTAGGGTTAGGGTTAGGGTTAGAGTTCGGGTTAGGGTTCGGGTTAGGGTTAGGGTTTGGATTCGGGTTCGGGTTAGGGTTAGGGTTCGGGTTCCGATTATGGTTAGGGTTAGGGATAGTGTTACGGTTAGGGTTAGGGTTACGATTTGGGTTAGGGTTAGGGTAAGGGTTAGGGTTAGGGTTAGGGTTAGGGTTACGATTCGGGTTAGGGTTAGGGTTAGGGTTCGGGTTCAGTTTCGGGTTAGGGGTCGGGTTCGGGTTCGGGTTAGGGTTAGGATAAGGGTTAGGGTTAGGGTTAGGGTTCGGGTTCGGGTTCGGGTTAGGGTTAGGGTTCGGTTTCGGGTTAGGGTTCGGGTTCGGGTTAGGGTTAGGGTTCGTGTTAGGGTTCGGGTTAGGGTTGGGGTTCGGGTTCGGGTTAGGGTTAGGGTTTGGTTTCGGTTTCGGGTTAGGGTTCGGGTTAGGGTTAGGGTTCGGGTTAGGGTTAGGTTTCGGGTTAGGGTTACTGTTAGGGTTAGGTTTCGGGTTGTGGTTATGGTTAGGGTTAGAGTTCGGGTGAGGGTGAGGGTTAGGGTTAGGGTTAGGGTTCGGGTTAGGGTTAGGGTTAGGGTTCACGTTATGGTTAGGGTTAGGGTTAGGTTTAGTGTTCGTGTTAGGGTTAGGGTTAGAGTTAGGTTTCGGGTTTTTGTTCATGTTAGGGTTAGGGTTAGGGTTAGGGTTTGGGGTAGGATTCGGGTGAGGTTTAGGGTTAGGGTTCGGGTTAGGTTTAGGGTTAGGGTTTGGTTTAGGGTTAGGGTTCGGGTAGTGTTAGGGTTAGGTTTAGGGTTTGGTTTAGGGTTAGGGTTCGGGTAGGGTTAGGGTTAGGGTTCGGCTTCAGGTTAGGGTTAGGTTTACGGTTAGGGTATGTTTTAGGGTTAGGGTTCGGGTAGGGTTAGGGTTAGGCTGAGTTTTAGGATTAGGGTTATGGTTAGGGTTAGGGTTCGGGTTAGGCTGAGGGTTAGGGTTAGGGTTAGGGTTAGGGTTAGGGTTAGAATTGGTGTTCGGGTTAGGGTTCGGGTTAGGGTTAGGTTTAGGGTTAGGGTTAGGGTTAGGGGTTCGAGTTTGGGGTCAGGTTAGGGGTTAGGGTTAGGGTTAGGGTTAGGGTTAGGGTTCGGGTTAGGATTCGGTATAGGGTTAGGGTTCGGGTTAGGGTTCGGTTTCGGGTTAAGGTTAGGGTTAGGTTTATGGTTAGGTTTCGGGTTAGCGTTAGGGTTAGGGTTAGGGTTAGGGTAAGGGTTTGGTTTAGGGTTAGGGTTAGGGTTAGGGTTCACGTTACGCTTAGGGTTAGGTTTAGGGTTAGGGTTAGGTTTCGGGTTAGGGTTAGGATTAGTGTTAGGGTTCGGGTTAGGGCTAGGGTTCTGGTTAGGGTTAGGGTTAGGGTTAGGGTCAGGGTAATGGTCAGGTTCAGGCTAAGGGTCTGGGTCAGGGTAGAGGGTTTGGGTTCCAGTTAGGGTACGGGTCGGGTAAGAGACCACAGTGCCCAGGCACAGTCTGAACCCTTCCCTCATCCCGGCGGTTTGGCTAGCAGGAGTTCAACCCCAACGAACACAGCCCGGAGACCCACGAGGCAAAAACGGCTTCCGAGGAACAATAGGCGCTTGCTGTGGAAAACCTATCCCAAGTGGGGGTAGCCAGGTCAACAAAATGCCACACACCCAGGTGTAAGAAACAACATTGCCCAGGCATGGTCTAAGCCCCTCACCTCGTCCCTGTGCTTTGGGGAGCCGGAAGGACACTCGAGGCCCACGGCCCTGAGACCCCTTTGCAAAAAGCCGGCTTCCCACCGAAACAGTTTTCTTGAGGTGCAGACCCTATCCCAAGTGGTCGTGGCAAGGTTATGCAAATGCCCTCCTCTTCTCTGGAAGAAACCACAGTGCCCAGCCATGTTCTAAGCCCTCCCATCCTCCCTGGGCTTCTGTCAGCAGGAGTGAAAAGAGAGGAGCAGAGCACTGGGACCCGTTTGACAGAAACTGGCTTCCCACGAGAAAGTCCTTCTCCACGTGCAGACATGCTCCCCAGTGCCTGTGGCAAGGTGAAAGAAATGCCATACACTGACCTGGAAGAGACCACAGGGCCCAGGCACAGTCTGAGCCCTTCCCTCATCCCGGCGGTTTTGCTAGCGGGAGTTCAACCCCAACGAACACAGCCCGGAGACCCCTGGGGCAAAAACGGCTGACGACGAACAATAGGTGCTTTCTGTGGAAAACCTATCCCAAGTGGGGGTAGCCAGGTCAACAAAATGCCACACACCCAGGTGTAAGAAACAACATTGCCCAGGCATGGTCTAAGCCCCTCACCTCGTCCCTGTGCTTTGGGGAGCCGAGGGACACCCGAGGCCCACGGCCCTGAGACTCCTTTGTAAAAAGCCGGCTTCCCACGGAAACAGTTTTCCTGAGGTGCAGACCCTATCCCAAGTGGTTGTGGCAAGGTAAAGCAAATGCCCTCCACTTCTCTGGAAGAATCCACAGTGCCCCGCCATGTTCTAAGCCCTCCCATCCTCCCTGGGCTTCTGGCAGCAGGAGTGAAAAGAGAGGAGCAGAGCACTGGGACCCGTTTGACAGAAACCGGCTTCCCACTAGAAAGTCCTTCTCCACGTGCAGACATGCTCCCCAGTGCCTGTGGCAAGGTGAAAGAAATGCCATACACTGACCTGGAAGAGACCACAGGGCCCAGGCACAGTCTGAGCCCTTCCCTCATCCCGGCGGTTTTGCTAGCGGGAGTTCAACCCCAACGAACACAGCCCGGAGACCCTGAGGCAAAAACGGCTTCCGACGAACAAGAGGTGCTTGCTGTGGAAAACCTATCCCAAGTGGGGGTAGCCAGGTCAACGAAATGCCACACACCCAGCTGTAAGAAACAACATTGCCCAGGCACGGTCTAAGCCCCTCACCTCGTCCCTGTGCTTTGGGGAGCCGGAGGGACAGCCGAGGCCCACGGCCCTGAAACCCCTTTGCAAAAAGCCGGCTTCCCACGGAAACAGTTTTCCTGAGGTGCACACCCTATCCCAAGTGGTTGTGGCAAGGTAGTGCAAATGCCCTCCACTTCTCTGGAAAAAACCACAGTGCCCAGCCATGTTCTAAGCCCTCACATCCTTCCTGGGCTTCTGGCAGCAGGAGTGAAAAGAGAGGAGCAGAGCATTGGGACCCGTTTGAGAAAAACCGGCTTCCCACGGGAAAGTCTTTCTCCACGTGCAGACATGCTCCCCAGTGCCTGTGGCAAGGTGAAGGAAATACCATACACTGACCTGGAAGAGACCACAGGGCCCAGGCACAGTCTGAGCCCTTCCCTCATCCCGGCGGTTTTGCTAGCAGGAGTTCCACTACAAGGAACACAGCCCGGAGACCCCCTGGGGCCCAAACGGCTTCCGACGAACAATATGCTCTTGCTGTGGAAAACCTATCCCAAGAGGGGGTAGCTAGGTCAACAAAATGGCACACACCCAGGTGGAAGAGACAACTAGGCCCAGGCATGGTCTAACCCCTCACCTCCTCTCTGTGCTTTGGGGAGCCGGAGGGACCCCCGAAGCCCACGACCCTGAGACCCGTTTGGCAGAAAGCCAGCCTCCCACGGAAATAGCTTTCCTGAGTTGCAGACCCTATCCCAAGGGGTGGTGGTAAGGGAAAGCAAATGCCATCTCCTCCTCTGCAATAAACCCCAGTGCCCAGTCATGTTCTAAGCCCTCCCCTCCTCCCTGGGCTTCTAGCAACAGGAGTGAAAAGAGAGGAGGACAGCACTGGGACGCTT
The DNA here is from genome assembly GCF_024610735.1 of Ursus americanus. Lineage (NCBI taxonomy): Eukaryota > Metazoa > Chordata > Mammalia > Carnivora > Ursidae > Ursus > Ursus americanus. Next base: position 59,286,345 of record NC_142145.1, read on the forward strand.
TGACAGAAACCGTCTTCCACGAGGAAGTCCTTCTCCACGTGCAGACATGCTCCCCAGTGCCTGTGGCAAGGTGAAGGAAATACCATACACTGACCTGGAAGAGACCACAGGGCCCAGGCACAGTCTGAGCCCTTCCCTCATCCCGGCGGTTTTGCTAGCAGGAGTTCCACCACAACGAACACAGCCCGGAGACCCCCTGGGGCCCAAACGGCTTCCGAGAAACAATATGCTCTTGCTGTGGAAAACCTATCCCAAGTGGGGGTAGCCAGGTCAACAAAATGCCACACAACCAGGTGGAAGAAACAACATGGCCCAGGCATGGTCTAAGCCCCTCACCTCGTCCCTGTGCTTTGGGGAGCCGGAGGGACAGCCGAGGCCCACGGCCCTGAGAACCCTTTGCAAAAAGCCAGCTTCCCACGGAAACAGCTTTCGTGAGGTGCACACCCTATCCCAAGGGGTGGAGGCAAGGGAAAAAAATGCCATCTCCTTCTCTGGAAGAAACCCCAGTGCCCAGCCATGTTCTAAGCCCTCCCCTCCTCCCTGGGCTTCTAGCAGCAGGAGTGAAAAGAGAGGAGGACAGCACTGGGACGCTTTGACAGAAACCGTCTTCCACGAGGAAGTCCTTCTCCACGTGCAGACATGCTCCCCAGTGCCTGTGGCAAGGTGAAGGAAATACCATACACTGACCTGGAAGAGACCACAGGGCCCAGCACAGTCTGAGCCCTTCCCTCATCCCGGCGGTTTTGCTAGCAGGAGTTCCACCACAGCGAACACAGCCCGGAGACCCCCTGGGGCCCAAAGGGCTTCCGAAGAACAATATGCTCTTGCTGTGGAAAACCTATCCCAAGAGGGGGTAGCCAGGTCAACAAAATGCCACACACCCAGGTGGAAGAGACAACTAGGCCCAGGCATGGTCTAACCCCTCACCTCCTCTCTGTGCTTTGGGTGCCGGAGGGACCCCCGAGGCCCACGGCCCTGAGGCCCTTAAGGCAGAAAGCCGGCTTCCCACGGAAACAGCTTTCCTGAGGTGCAGCCCCTATCCCAAGGGGTGGTGGCAAGGAAAAGCAAATGCCATCCCCTTCTCTGAAAGAAACCCCAGTGCCCAGGGATGTTCTAAGCCCTCCCCTCCTCCCTGGGCTTCTGGCAGCCGGAGTGAAAAGAGAGGAGCACAGCACTGGGACCCTTTGACAGAAACCGGCTTCCCACGAGAAAGTCCTTCTCCACGTGCAGACATGCTCCCCAGTGCCTGTGGTAAGGTGAAAGAAATGCCATACACTAACCTGGAAGAGACCACAGGGCCCAGGAACAGTCTGAGCCCTTCCCTCATCCCGGCGGTTTGGCTAGCAGGAGTTCAACCCCAACGAACACAGCCCGGAGACCCTGAGGCAAAAACGGCTTCCGACGAACAAGAGGTGCTTGACTGGAAAACCTATCCCAAGTGGGGGTAGCCAGGTCAACAAAATGCCACACACCAGGTGTAAGAAACAACATTGCCCAGGCACGGTCTAAGCCCCTCACCTCGTCCCTGTGCTTTGGGGAGCCGGAGGGACAGCCGAGCCCCACGGCCCTGAGACCCCTTTGCAAAAAGCCGGCTTCCCAGGGAAACAGTTTTCCTGAGGTGCAGACCCTATCCCAAGGGGTTGTGGCAAGGTAATGCAAATGCCCTCCACTTCTCTGGAAGAAACCACAGTGCCCAGCCATGTTCTAAGCCCTCCCATCCTCCCTGGGCTTCTGGCAACAGGAGTGAAAAGAGAGGAGCAGGGCACTGGGACTGGTTTGACAACAACCGGCTTCCCACGGGAAAGACTTTCTCCACGTGCAGACATGCTCCCTGTTCCCTGTGGCAAGGGGAAGGAAATGCCATACACTGACCTGGAAGAGACCACAGGGCCCAGGCACAGTCTGAACCCTTCCCTCATCCCGGCGGTTTTGCTAGGAGGAGTTCAACCCCAACGAACACAGCCCGGAGACCCTGAGGCAAAAACGCCTTCCGACGAACAAGAGGTGCTTGCTGTGGAAAACCTATCCCAAGTGGGGGTAGCCAGGTCAACAAAATGCCACACACCCAGGTGTAAGACACAACATTGCCCAGGCACGGTCTAAGCCCCTCACCTCCTCCCTGTGCTTTGGGGAGCCGGAGGGACACCCGAGCCCCACGGCCCTGAGACCCCTTTGCAAAAAGCCGGCTTCCCACGGAAACAGTTTTCCTGAGGTGCACACCCTATCCCAAGTGGTTGTGGCAAGGTAATGCAAATGCCCTCCACTTCTCTGGAAGAAACCACAGTGCCCAGCCATGTTCTAAGCCCTCCCATCCTCCCTGGGCTTCTGGCAGCAGGAGTGAAAAGAGAGGAGCAGAGCACTGGGACCCGTTTGACAAAAACCGGCTTCCCACGGGAAAGTCTTTCTCCACGTGCAGACATGCTCCCAGGTGCCTGTGGCAAGGGGAAGGAAATGCCATACACTGACCTGGAAGAGACCACAGTGCCCAGGCACAGTCTGAGCCCTTGCCTCATCCCGGCGGTTTTGTTAGCAGGAGTTCCACCACAACGAACACAGCCCGGAGACCCCCTGGGGCCCAAACGGCTTCCCGACGAACAATATGCTCTTGCTGTGGAAAACCTATCCCGAGTGGGGGTAGCCAGGTCAACAAAATGCCACACACCCAGGTGGAGGAAACAACATGGCCCAGGCATGGTCTAAGCCCCTCACTTCGTCCTTGTGCTCTGGGGAGCCGTACGGACCCCCGAGGCCCACGGCCCTGAGACCCCTTTGCAAAAAGCCGGCTTCCCACGGAAACAGTTTTCCTGAGGTGCTGACCCTCTCACAAGTGGTTGTGGCAAGGTAAAGCAAATGCCCTCCACTTCTCTGGAAGAAACCACAGTGCCCAGCCATGTTCTAAGCCCTCCCATCCTCCCTGGGCTTCTGGCAGCAGGAGTGAAAAGAGAGGAGCAGAGCACTGGGACCCGTTTGACAAAAACCGGCTTCCCACGAAAAAGTCTTTCTCCACGTGCAGACATCCTCCCAAGTGCTGAGGACATAGTACTGAGACATATTTGGCAGAAACGGGTTCAAATGAAAAATATTTCTTGATGTGCAAACTCTATCTTAATTTGTTGTGGCAAGGTAAAGGATGTGCCATATGCTTATTTGAGAAATTTTGGCAAAAATTTGGCAAAAACCGCCTTTCAATGAAATAAATTTTCTCTTTTGCAAACTCTATCATAATTGTTTGTGCCAATGTAAAGAAAATGCCATACGCTTATCTGTAAGAAACAGAAGTTTCCAGGATCGGTCTGAGCCCTCACATCATCATAGTGATTTCGGTAGCATTAGTTAATCCCAAACAACATGGTATTGAGACACATTTGACAAAAAACCGCTTCCAACGAAAAATATTTTGTTCATGTTGAAACCCTATCATATGTGGTTGTGGCAATGTAAAGAAAATGCCACACCCTTATGTGTAAGAAACAACATTACCCAGGAACAGTCTAAGCCCTAACATCATCACTGTGCTTTTGGTAGCATGAGTGAAACCCGAGGAATACAGCACTTAGACACATTTGGGAAAAACCGGCTTCCAATGAAAACGATTTTCTTAACGTGGAAACCCTATCACAAGGGGTTGTGGAAGGTAAAGTAAAAAAGCGGAGTTCCAACGAGAAATATTTTCTTCACGTAGAAACCCGTTCCTGGGCACTGTTGTTTCTTACACATAAGGGTGTGGCATTTATTTATCTGGCCACAACCACTTACGTTTGGGTTTGAAAGGGAAGAAAATATTATTCATTGGAACGCGATTTTTGCCAAATGTGTCTTAGTGCTGTTTGCCTCCGCTTTAACTCCCGCTCCCAAAAGCACAGTGCTGATATTAAGGCTCAGACTCTTCCAGGGCACTGTTGTTCCTTGCAGATAAGCGTATGGCATTTTCTTTACATTGGCACAAACAATTATGGGTTTCGGGTTCGGGTTCGGGTTAGGGGTTTGGGTTCTGGTTCTGGTTCGGGTAGGTTTCGGGTTCGGGTTCGGGTAGGGTTCGGTTTCGGGTTCGGGTAGGGTTCGGTTTCAGTTACGGTTCGGGTTCGGTATCGGTTTCGCTTTCAGTTATGGATTCGGGTTCAGGTTCGGGTTAGGGGTTAGGGTTCAGGTTCGGGTTCTGGTTCGGTATTGGTTTCGCTTTCGAGTATGGATTCAGGTTCGGGTTCGGGTTAGGATTAGGGTTCGGGTTCGGGTTAGGATTAGGGTTCAGGTTCGGGTTCGGGTTCAGGCTCGGGTTAGGGTTCGGGTTAGGGTTAGGGTAAGGGTTCGGGTTAGGGTTCGGGTTCGGGTTCGGGTTAGGGTTCGGTTTAGGGTTAGGGTTCGGGTTACGGTTAGGGTTAGGGTTCGGTTTAGGGTTAGGGTTAGGGTTAGGGTTAGGGTTAGGGTTAGGGTTAGGGTTCGGGTTAGGGTTCGGGTTCGGGTTAGGTTTCGGGTTAGGGTTAGGGTTAGGGTTCGGGTTCGGTTTCGGGTTAGGGGTCGGGTTAGGGTTAGGGTTCGGGTTCGGGTTAGGGTTCGGGTTCGGGTTAGGTTTCGGGTTAGGTTTAGGGTTAGGGTTCGGGTTCGGTTTCGGGTTAGGGGTCGGGTTCGGGTTCGGGTTAGGGTTAGGGTAAGGGTTAGGGTTAGGGTTCGGGTTCGGGTTAGGGTTCGGGTTCGGTTTCGGGTTAGGGTTCGGGTTCGGGTTAGGGTTAGTGTTCGTGTTAGGGTTCGGGTTAGGGTTAGGGTTCGGGTTCGGCTTAGGGTTAGGGTTTGGGTTCGGTTTCGGGTTAGGGTTCGGGTTAGGTTTCAGGTTAGGGATAGGTTTAGGGTTTGGGTCAGGTTAGGGTTAGTGTTCGGGTTAGGGTTAGGGTTACGGTTAGGGTTAGGGTTCGGGTTAGGGTTCGTTTTCGGGTTAGGGTTCGGGTTAGGGTTAGGGTTCGGGTTCGGGTTAGGGTTCGGGTTAGGTTTCGGGTTAGGCTTAGGGTTAGGGTTCGGGTTAGGGTTTGGGTTAGGGTTAGGGTTTGGATTCAGGTTTGGGTTCTCATTAGGTTTAGGGTTCGGGTTTGGGTTCGTGTTAGGGTTAGGGTTCGGGTTATATTTTAGGGTTAGGGTTATTGTTCGGGTTCGGGTTCGGGTTAGGGTTAGGTTTCAGGTTAGGGATAGGGTTAGGGTTAGGGTCGGGGTAGGTTTAGTGTTCGGGTTAGGGTTACGGTTAGGGTTACGGTTCGGGTTCGGTTTTGGGTTAGGTTTAGGGTTAGGGTTCGGGTTAGGGTTAGGGTTAGGTTTCCGGTTAGGGATAGGGTAAGGGTTAGGGTTAGGGTTAGGTTTCGGGTTAGGGTTAGGTTGCGGGATCGGTTTTGGTTTAGGGTTCGGGTTTGGGTATCGTTTGGGTTATGGTTAGTGTTTGGATTCGGGTTCGGGTTAGGTTTAGAGTTAGGGTTAGGGTTAGGTTTAGGGTTAGTGTTCGGATTAGGGTTAGGGTTAGGGTTAGGGTTAGGGTTAGGGTTCGGGTTAGGGTTAGGGTTAGGTTTCCGGTTAGGGATAGGGTTAGGGTTAGGGTCGGCTTAGGGTTAGGGTTCGGGTTAGGGTTAGCATTCGGGTTAGGGGTACGGTTAGGGTTAGGGTTAGGGTTCGGGTTAGGGTTACGATTAGGTTTCAGGTTAGGGATAGGGTTAGCGTTAGGGTTCGAGTCAGGGTTAGGGTTCCGGTTATGGTTAGGGTTAGGGTTAGGTTTCGGGTTAGGGTTAGGGTGCGGGATCGGTTTTGCTTTAGGGTTCGGGTTCGGGTATCGTTTGGGTTATGGTTAGTGTTTGGCTTCGGGTTCGGGTTAGGTTTAGAGTTAGGGTTCATGTTAGGGTTAGGGTTAGGGTTCGGATCAGGGTTGGGGTTAGGGTTAGGGTTCGGTTTCGGGTTCGGGTTAGGGTTAGGGTTAGGTTTCAGGTTAGGGATAGGGTTATGGTTAGGATCGGGTTAGGGTTAGGGTTCGGGTTAGGGTTAAGTTTCTGGTTCGGGTTATGGTTATGGTTAGGGTTAGGGTTACGGGTAGGGTTAGGGTTACGATTCGGGTTAGGGTTAGCGTTTGGGTTAGGGTTACGGTTAGGGTTAGGGTTAGGGTTCGGGTTCGGGTTAGGGTTAGGGTTAGGGTTATGGTTAGGGTTAGAGTTCGAGTTAGGGTTCGGGTTAGGGTTAGGGTTTGGATTCGGGTTCGGGTTAGGGTTAGGGTTCGGGTTCCGATTATGGTTAGGGTTAGGGTTAGTGTTACGGTTAGGGTTAGGGTTACGATTTGGGTTCGGGGTTGGGTTAGGGTTAGGGTTAGGGTTAGGGTTAGGGTTAGGGTTCGGGTTAGGATTCGGGTTAGGTTTCGGGTTGATGTTCGCGTCAGGGTTAGTGTTCAGGTTCGGGTCAGGTTCGGGTTAGGGTGAGGGTGAGGGTCAGGGTCAGGGTTTAGGGTTTAGGGTCAGGGTAAGGGTCAGGGTCAGGTTTAGGGTTAGGGTTAGGGTTATGGTTCGGGTTAGGGTTCGGGTTCGGGTTCGGGTTAGGGTTCGGGTTAGGTTTCGGTTTCGGGTTAAGGTTAGGGTTAGGGTTATGGTTAGGGTTCGCGTTAGCGTTAGGGTTAGGGTTAGGGTTAGGGTTTGGTTTAGGGTTAGGGTTAGGGTTAGGGTTCACGTTAGGGTTAGGTTTAGGGTTAGGGTTAGTTTTCGTGTTAGGGTTAGGGTTAGGGTTAGGTTTCGGGTTCAGGTTCATGTTAAGGTTAGGGTTCGGGTTCGGGTTAGGGTTAGGTTTCGTGTTAGGGTTAGGATTAAGGTTAGGGTTCGGGTTAGGGCTAGGGTTCTGGTTAGCGTTATGGTTCGGTTTAGGGTTAGGGTTTGGGTTAGGGTTCTGTTTCGAGTAGGGTTACGGTTAGGATTCGGGTTCAGGTTCGTGTTAGGCTGAGGGTTAGGGTTAGTTTTAGGTTTAGGGTTCGGGTTACATTTCAGGTTCGGGTTCGAGTAAGTGTTAGGGTAAGGGTTAGGATTAGGAGAGGGTTAGGGTTAGGGTTACTGTTAGGGTTAGGTTTTGGGTTAGGGTTCGTGTTAGGGTACGGGTTAGGGTTAGGGTTCGGGTTAGGGTTAGGTTTAGGGTTACGATTCGGATTAGGGTTAGCGTTTGGGTTAGGGTTACGGTTAGGGTTAGGGTTAGGGTTCGGGTTAGGGTTAGGGTAGTTTAGGGTTAGGGTTAGGGTTAGGGTTAGGGTTAGGGTTAGGGTTAGAGTTCGGGTTAGGTTTCGGGTTAGGGTTAGGGTTTGGATTCGGGTTCGGGTTCGCGTTAGGGTTAGGGTTAGGGTTCGGGTTAGGGTTAGGGTTCGGGTTCCGATTATGGTTAGGGTTAGGGTTAGGGTTACGGTTACGGTTAGGGTTACGATTTGGGTTTGGGGTTGGGTTAGGGTTAGGGTTAGGGTTAGGGTTAGGGTTAGTTTTCGGGTTAGGGTTACGGTTAGGGTTTGGGTTAGGGTTAGGGTTCGGATAGGGTTAGGGTTAGAGTTAGGGCTCAGATTCGGGTTAGGGTTAAGTTTAATGTTAGTGTTAGAGTCAGGGTTAGGGTTAGCGTTCGTGTTAGGGTTCGTGTGAGGGTTAGGGTTAGGGTTAGGGTTAGGGTTCGGGTTAGGATTCGGGTTAGGTTTCGGGTTGATGTTCGCGTCAGGGTTAGTGTTCAGGTTCGGGTCAGGTTCGGGTTAGGGTGAGGGTCAGGGTCAGTGTCAGGGTTTAGGGTTTAGGGTCAGGGTCAGGGTCAGGTTTAAGGTTAGGTTCAGGGTCAGGTTTAAGGTTTAGGGTTCGGGTTAGGGTTAGGGTTAGGTTTCGGTTTCGGGTTAAGGTTAGGGTTAGGGTTATGGTTAGGGTTCGCGTTAGCGGTAGGGTTAGGGTTAGGGTTAGGGTTTGGTTTAGGGTTAGGGTTAGGGTTAGGGTTCACGTTAGGGTTAGGTTTAGGGTTAGGGTTAGTTTTCGTGTTAGGGTTAGGGTTAGGGTTAGGTTTCGGGTTCAGGTTCATGTTAAGGTTAGGGTTCGGGTTAGGGTTAGGGTTAGGTTTCGTGTTAGGGTTAGGATTAAGGTTAGGGTTCGGGTTAGGGCTAGGGTTCTGGTTAGGGTTATGGTTCGGTTTAGGGTTAGGGTTTGGGTTAGGGTTCTGTTTCGAGTAGGGTTACGGTTAGGATTCGGGTTCAGGTTCGTGTTAGGCTGAGGGTTAGGGTTAGTGTTAGGTTTAGGGTTCGGGTTACGTTTCAGGTTCGGGTTCGAGTAAGTGTTAGGGTAAGGGTTAGGATTAGGAGAGGGTTAGGGTTAGGGTTACTGTTAGGGTTAGGTTTTGGGTTAGGGTTCGTGTTAGGGTACGGGTTAGGGTTAGGGTTCGGGTTAGGGTTAGGTTTAGGGTTACGATTCGGATTAGGGTTAGCGTTTGGGTTAGGGTTACGGTTAGGGTTAGGGTTAGGGTTCGGGTTAGGGTTAGGGTAGTTTAGGGTTAGGGTTAGGGTTAGGGTTAGGGTTAGGGTTAGGGTTAGAGTTCGGGTTAGGTTTCGGGTTAGGGTTAGGGTTTGGATTCGGGTTCGGGTTCGCGTTAGGGTTAGGGTTAGGGTTCGGGTTAGGGTTAGGGTTCGGGTTCCGATTATGGTTAGGGTTAGGGTTAGGGTTACGGTTACGGTTAGGGTTACGATTTGGGTTCGGGGTTGGGTTAGGGTTAGGGTTAGGGTTAGGGTTAGGGTTAGTTTTCGGGTTAGGGTTACGGTTAGGGTTTGGGTTAGGGTTAGGGTTCGGATAGGGTTAGGGTTAGAGTTAGGGCTCAGATTCGGGTTAGGGTTAAGTTTAATGTTAGTGTTAGAGTCAGGGTTAGGGTTAGCGTTCGTGTTAGGGTTCGTGTGAGGGTTAGGGTTAGGGTTAGGGTTAGGGTTAGGGTTCGGGTTAGGATTCGGGTTAGGTTTCGGGTTGATGTTCGCGTCAGGGTTAGTGTTCAGGTTCGGGTCAGGTTCGGGTTAGGGTGAGGGTCAGGGTCAGTGTCAGGGTTTAGGGTTTAGGGTCAGGGTCAGGGTCAGGTTTAAGGTTAGGTTCAGGGTCAGGTTTAAGGGTTTAGGGTGAGGGTTAGGGTCAGGGTCATGGTCAGGGTCAGGGTTAGGTTTTGTGATTAGGGTTCGGGTCAGGTTCGGGTTAGCTTTAGGGATAGGGTTCGGGGTAGGGTTCGGGTGAGGGTTCGCATTAGGGTTTGGGTTCATGTAAGGGTTCGGGTTAGGGTTAGGCTTAGGGTTAGGGGTTTGGTTTCGGGTTCAGGTTCGGGGTTTGGGTTCGGGTTCAGGTTCGCGTCGGGGTTAGGCTTCAGGTTCCGGTCAGGGTTCGGGTTAGGGTTAGGGTCAGGGTCAGTGTCAGGGTTAGGGTTAGGGTCAAGGTCAGTGTTTAGGGATTAGGGTTAGGGTGAGGGTACGGGTTAGGGTTAGGGTTACGGTTAGGGTTCAGGTTAGGGTTAGGGTTTGGGTTAGGGTTAGGGTTCGGGTTAGGTTTCGGTTTCGGGTTAAGGTTAGGGTTAGGGTTATGGTTAGGGTTCGCGTTAGCGTTAGGGTTAGGGTTAGGGTTAGGGTTTGGTTTAGGGTTAGGGTTAGGGTTAGGGTTCACGTTAGGGTTAGGTTTAGGGTTAGGGTTAGTTTTCGTGTTAGGGTTAGGGTTAGGGTTAGGTTTCGGGTTCAGGTTCATGTTAAGGTTAGGGTTCGGGTTAGGGTTAGGGTTAGGTTTCGTGTTAGGGTTAGGATTAAGGTTAGGGTTCGGGTTAGGGCTAGGGTTCTGGTTAGGGTTATGGTTCGGTTTAGGGTTAGGGTTTGGGTTAGGGTTCTGTTTCGAGTAGGGTTACGGTTAGGATTCGGGTTCAGGTTCGTGTTAGGCTGAGGGTTAGGGTTAGTGTTAGGTTTAGGGTTCGGGTTACATTTCAGGTTCGGGTTCGAGTAAGTGTTAGGGTAAGGGTTAGGATTAGGAGAGGGTTAGGGTTAGGGTTACTGTTAGGGTTAGGTTTTGGGTTAGGGTTCGTGTTAGGGTACGGGTTAGGGTTAGGGTTCGGGTTAGGGTTAGGTTTAGGGTTACGATTCGGATTAGGGTTAGCGTTTGGGTTAGGGTTACGGTTAGGGTTAGGGTTAGGGTTCGGGTTAGGGTTAGGGTAGTTTAGGGTTAGGGTTAGGGTTAGGGTTAGGGTTAGGGTTAGAGTTCGGGTTAGGTTTCGGGTTAGGGTTAGGGTTTGGATTCGGGTTCGGGTTCGCGTTAGGGTTAGGGTTAGGGTTACGGTTACGGTTAGGGTTACGATTTGGGTTCGGGGTTGGGTTAGGGTTAGGGTTAGGGTTAGGGTTAGGGTTAGTTTTCGGGTTAGGGTTACGGTTAGGGTTTGGGTTAGGGTTAGGGTTCGGATAGGGTTAGGGTTAGAGTTAGGGCTCAGATTCGGGTTAGGGTTAAGTTTAATGTTAGTGTTAGAGTCAGGGTTAGGGTTAGCGTTCGTGTTAGGGTTCGTGTGAGGGTTAGGGTTAGGGTTAGGGTTAGGGTTCGGGTTAGGATTCGGGTTAGGTTTCGGGTTGATGTTCGCGTCAGGGTTAGTGTTCAGGTTCGGGTCAGGTTCGGGTTAGGGTGAGGGTCAGGGTCAGTGTCAGGGTTTAGGGTTTAGGGTCAGGGTCAGGGTCAGGTTTAAGGTTAGGTTCAGGGTCAGGTTTAAGGGTTTAGGGTGAGGGTTAGGGTCAGGGTCATGGTCAGGGTCAGGGTTAGGTTTTGTGATTAGGGTTCGGGTCAGGTTCGGGTTAGCTTTAGGGATAGGGTTCGGGGTAGGGTTCGGGTGAGGGTTCGCATTAGGGTTTGGGTTCATGTAAGGGTTCGGGTTAGGGTTAGGCTTAGGGTTAGGGGTTTGGTTTCGGGTTCAGGTTCGGGGTTTGGGTTCGGGTTCAGGTTCGCGTCGGGGTTAGGCTTCAGGTTCCGGTCAGGGTTCGGGTTAGGGTTAGGGTCAGGGTCAGTGTCAGGGTTAGGGTTAGGGTCAAGGTCAGTGTTTAGGGATTAGGGTTAGGGTGAGGGTACGGGTTAGGGTTAGGGTTACGGTTAGGGTTCAGGTTAGGGTTAGGGTTTGGGTTAGGGTTAGGGTTCGGGTAGGGTTAGGGTTAGGGTTCGGGTATGGGTTAGGGTTAGGGAAGGGTTCGGGTTCGGGTTAGGGTTAGGGTTGGGGTTAGGGTTTGAGTTAGGGTTAGGGTTAGGGTTCGGGTTAGGGTTCGGGTTTGAGTTAGGGCCAGGGTTCGGGTTAGTTTTAGGGTTAGGGTTAGGGTTCTTGTAGGGTTAGGGTTAGGGTTAGGGTTAGGGGTTCGGGTTCGGGTTAGGTTTTGGGTTCAAATTCGCGTCAGGTTTAGTGTTCTGGTTCGGGTCAGGTTTCGGTTAGCGTTCGGTTTCGGGTTAAGGTTAGGGTTAGGGTTATGGTTACGGTTCGGGTTAGGGTTAGGGTTAGGTTTAGGGTTAGGGTTTGGTTTAGGATTAGGGTTCAGGTAGGGTTAGCGTTAGGGTTCGGGTTCGGGTTAGGCTGAAGATTAGGGTTAGGGTTAGTGTTCGGGTTAGGGTTAGGTTTCGGGTTAGGGTTACTGTTAGGGTTAGGTTTCGGGTTGGGGTTATGGTTAGGGTTAGAGTTCGGGTTAGGGTGAGGGTTCGGGTTAGGGTTAGGTTTCGGGTTAGGGTTAGGGTTAGGGTTCAAGTTATGGTTAGGGTTAGGGTTAGGGTTAGGGTTCGGGTTAGGTTTAGGGTTAGGGTTAGGGTTAGGGTTCACGTTAGGGTTAGGTTTAGGGTTAGGGTTAGTTTTCGTGTTAGGGTTAGGGTTAGGGTTAGGTTTCGGGTTCAGGTTCATGTTAAGGTTAGGGTTCGGGTTAGGGTTAGGGTTAGGTTTCGTGTTAGGGTTAGGATTAAGGTTAGGGTTCGGGTTAGGGCTAGGGTTCTGGTTAGGGTTATGGTTCGGTTTAGGGTTAGGGTTTGGGTTAGGGTTCTGTTTCGAGTAGGGTTACGGTTAGGATTCGGGTTCAGGTTCGTGTTAGGCTGAGGGTTAGGGTTAGTGTTAGGTTTAGGGTTCGGGTTACATTTCAGGTTCGGGTTCGAGTAAGTGTTAGGGTAAGGGTTAGGATTAGGAGAGGGTTAGGGTTAGGGTTACTGTTAGGGTTAGGTTTTGGGTTAGGGTTCGTGTTAGGGTACGGGTTAGGGTTAGGGTTCGGGTTAGGGTTAGGTTTAGGGTTACGATTCGGATTAGGGTTAGCGTTTGGGTTAGGGTTACGGTTAGGGTTAGGGTTAGGGTTCGGGTTAGGGTTAGGGTAGTTTAGGGTTAGGGTTAGGGTTAGGGTTAGGGTTAGGGTTAGAGTTCGGGTTAGGTTTCGGGTTAGGGTTAGGGTTTGGATTCGGGTTCGGGTTCGCGTTAGGGTTAGGGTTAGGGTTCGGGTTAGGGTTAGGGTTCGGGTTCCGATTATGGTTAGGGTTAGGGTTAGGGTTATGGTTACGGTTAGGGTTACGATTTGGGTTCGGGGTTGGGTTAGGGTTAGGGTTAGGGTTAGGGTTAGGGTTAGTTTTCGGGTTAGGGTTACGGTTAGGGTTTGGGTTAGGGTTAGGGTTCGGATAGGGTTAGGGTTAGAGTTAGGGCTCAGATTCGGTTAGGGTTAAGTTTAATGTTAGTGTTAGAGTCAGGGTTAGGGTTAGCGTTCGTGTTAGGGTTCGTGTGAGGGTTAGGGTTAGGGTTAGGGTTAGGGTTAGGGTTCGGGTTAGGATTCGGGTTAGGTTTCGGGTTGATGTTCGCGTCAGGGTTAGTGTTCAGGTTCGGGTCAGGTTCGGGTTAGGGTGAGGGTCAGGGTCAGTGTCAGGGTTTAGGGTTTAGGGTCAGGGTCAGGTTTAAGGTTAGGTTCAGGGTCAGGTTTAAGGGTTTAGGGTGAGTGTTAGGGTCAGGGTCATGGTCAGGGTCAGGGTTAGGTTTTGTGATTAGGGTTCGGGTCAGGTTCGGGTTAGCTTTAGGGATAGGGTTCGGGGTAGGGTTCGGGTGAGGGTTCGCATTAGGGTTTGGGTTCATGTAAGGGTTCGGGTTAGGGTTAGGCTTAGGGTTAGGGGTTTGGTTTCGGGTTCAGGTTCGGGGTTTGGGTTCGGGTTCAGGTTCGCGTCGGGGTTAGGCTTCAGGTTCCGGTCAGGGTTCGGGTTAGGGTTAGGGTCAGGGTCAGTGTCAGGGTTAGGGTTAGGGTCAAGGTCAGTGTTTAGGGATTAGGGTTAGGGTGAGGGTACGGGTTAGGGTTAGGGTTACGGTTAGGGTTCAGGTTAGGGTTAGGGTTTGGGTTAGGGTTAGGGTTCGGGTAGGGTTAGGGTTAGGGTTCGGGTATGGGTTAGGGTTAGGGAAGGGTTCGGGTTCGGGTTAGGGTTAGGGTTGGGGTTAGGGTTTGAGTTAGGGTTAGGGTTAGGGTTCGGGTTAGGGTTCGGGTTTGAGTTAGGGCCAGGGTTCGGGTTAGTTTTAGGGTTAGGGTTAGGGTTCTTGTAGGGTTAGGGTTAGGGTTAGGGTTAGGGGTTCGGGTTCGGGTTAGGTTTTGGGTTCAAATTCGCGTCAGGTTTAGTGTTCTGGTTCGGGTCAGGTTTCGGTTAGCGTTCGGTTTCGGGTTAAGGTTAGGGTTAGGGTTATGGTTACGGTTCGGGTTAGGGTTAGGGTTAGGTTTAGGGTTAGGGTTTGGTTTAGGATTAGGGTTCAGGTAGGGTTAGCGTTAGGGTTCGGGTTCGGGTTAGGCTGAAGATTAGGGTTAGGGTTAGTGTTCGGGTTAGGGTTAGGTTTCGGGTTAGGGTTACTGTTAGGGTTAGGTTTCGGGTTGGGGTTATGGTTAGGGTTAGAGTTCGGGTTAGGGTGAGGGTTCGGGTTAGGGTTAGGTTTCGGGTTAGGGTTAGGGTTAGGGTTCAAGTTATGGTTAGGGTTAGGGTTAGGGTTAGGGTTCGGGTTAGGTTTAGGGTTAGGGTTAGGGTTAGGGTTCACGTTAGGGTTAGGTTTAGGGTTAGGGTTAGTTTTCGTGTTAGGGTTAGGGTTAGGGTTAGGTTTCGGGTTCAGGTTCATGTTAAGGTTAGGGTTCGGGTTAGGGTTAGGGTTAGGTTTCGTGTTAGGGTTAGGGTTAGGGTTCGGGTTAGGATTCGGGTTAGGTTTCGGGTTGATGTTCGCGTCAGGGTTAGTGTTCAGGTTCGGGTCAGGTTCGGGTTAGGGTGAGGGTCAGGGTCAGGGTCAGGGTTTAGGGTTTAGGGTCAGGGTAAGGGTCAGGGTCAGGTTTAGGGTTAGGGTTAGGGTTATGGTTCGGGTTAGGGTTCGGGTTAGGGTTCGGGTTAGGGTTAGGGTTAGGTTTCGGTTTCGGGTTAAGGTTAGGGTTAGGGTTATGGTTAGGGTTCGCGTTAGTGGTAGGGTTAGGGTTAGGGTTAGGGTTTGGTTTAGGGTTAGGGTTAGGGTTAGGGTTCACGTTAGGATTAGGTTTAGGGTTAGGGTTAGTTTTCGTGTTAGGGTTAGGGTTAGGGTTAGGTTTCGGGTTCAGGTTCATGTTAAGGTTAGGGTTCGGGTTAGGGTTAGGGTTAGGTTTCGTGTTAGGGTTAGGATTAAGGTTAGGGTTCGGGTTAGGGCTAGGGTTCTGGTTAGGGTTATGGTTCGGTTTAGGGTTAGGGTTTGGGTTAGGGTTCTGTTTCGAGTAGGGTTACGGTTAGGATTCGGGTTCAGGTTCGTGTTAGGCTGAGGGTTAGGGTTAGTGTTAGGTTTAGGGTTCGGGTTACATTTCAGGTTCGGGTTCGAGTAAGTGTTAGGGTAAGGGTTAGGATTAGGAGAGGGTTAGGGTTAGGGTTACTGTTAGGGTTAGGTTTTGGGTTAGGGTTCGTGTTAGGGTACGGGTTAGGGTTAGGGTTCGGGTTAGGGTTAGGTTTAGGGTTACGATTCGGATTAGGGTTAGCGTTTGGGTTAGGGTTACGGTTAGGGTTAGGGTTAGAGTTCGGGTTAGGGTTAGGGTAGTTTAGGGTTAGGGTTAGGGTTAGGGTTAGGGTTAGGGTTAGGGTTAGGGTTAGAGTTCGGGTTAGGTTTCGGGTTAGGGTTAGGGTTTGGATTCGGGTTCGGGTTCGCGTTAGGGTTAGGGTTAGGGTTCGGGTTAGGGTTAGGGTTCGGGTTCCGATTATGGTTAGGGTTAGGGTTAGGGTTATGGTTACGGTTAGGGTTACGATTTGGGTTCGGGGTTGGGTTAGGGTTAGGGTTAGGGTTAGGGTTAGGGTTAGGGTTAGTTTTCGGGTTAGGGTTACGGTTAGGGTTTGGGTTAGGGTTAGGGTTCGGATAGGGTTAGGGTTAGAGTTAGGGCTCAGATTCGGGTTAGGGTTAAGTTTAATGTTAGTGTTAGAGTCAGGGTTAGGGTTAGCGTTCGTGTTAGGGTTCGTGTGAGGGTTAGGGTTAGGGTTAGGGTTAGGGTTAGGGTTCGGGTTAGGATTCGGGTTAGGTTTCGGGTTGATGTTCGCGTCAGGGTTAGTGTTCAGGTTCGGGTCAGGTTCGGGTTAGGGTGAGGGTCAGGGTCAGTGTCAGGGTTTAGGGTTTAGGGTCAGGGTCAGGGTCAGGTTTAAGGTTAGGTTCAGGGTCAGGTTTAAGGGTTTAGGGTGAGGGTTAGGGTCAGGGTCATGGTCAGGGTCAGGGTTAGGTTTTGTGATTAGGGTTCGGGTCAGGTTCGGGTTAGCTTTAGGGATAGGGTTCGGGGTAGGGTTCGGGTGAGGGTTCGCATTAGGGTTTGGGTTCATGTAAGGGTTCGGGTTAGGGTTAGGCTTAGGGTTAGGGGTTTGGTTTCGGGTTCAGGTTCGGGGTTTGGGTTCGGGTTCAGGTTCGCGTCGGGGTTAGGCTTCAGGTTCCGGTCAGGGTTCGGGTTAGGGTTAGGGTCAGGGTCAGTGTCAGGGTTAGGGTTAGGGTCAAGGTCAGTGTTTAGGGATTAGGGTTAGGGTGAGGGTACGGGTTAGGGTTAGGGTTACGGTTAGGGTTCAGGTTAGGGTTAGGGTTTGGGTTAGGGTTAGGGTTCGGGTAGGGTTAGGGTTAGGGTTCGGGTATGGGTTAGGGTTAGGGAAGGGTTCGGGTTCGGGTTAGGGTTAGGGTTGGGGTTAGGGTTTGAGTTAGGGTTAGGGTTAGGGTTCGGGTTAGGGTTCGGGTTTGAGTTAGGGCCAGGGTTCGGGTTAGTTTTAGGGTTAGGGTTAGGGTTCTTGTAGGGTTAGGGTTAGGGTTAGGGTTAGGGGTTCGGGTTCGGGTTAGGTTTTGGGTTCAAATTCGCGTCAGGTTTAGTGTTCTGGTTCGGGTCAGGTTTCGGTTAGCGTTCGGTTTCGGGTTAAGGTTAGGGTTAGGGTTATGGTTACGGTTCGGGTTAGGGTTAGGGTTAGGTTTAGGGTTAGGGTTTGGTTTAGGATTAGGGTTCAGGTAGGGTTAGCGTTAGGGTTCGGGTTCGGGTTAGGCTGAAGATTAGGGTTAGGGTTAGTGTTCGGGTTAGGGTTAGGTTTCGGGTTAGGGTTACTGTTAGGGTTAGGTTTCGGGTTGGGGTTATGGTTAGGGTTAGAGTTCGGGTTAGGGTGAGGGTTCGGGTTAGGGTTAGGTTTCGGGTTAGGGTTAGGGTTAGGGTTCAAGTTATGGTTAGGGTTAGGGTTAGGGTTAGGGTTCGGGTTAGGTTTAGGGTTAGGGTTTAGTTTAGGGTTAGGGTTCGGGTAGGGTTAGGGTTAGGTTTAGGGTTTGGTTTAGGGTTAGGGTTCGGGTAGGGTTAGGGTTAGGGTTCGGCTTCAGGTTAGGGTTAGGTTTACGGTTAGGGTTTGTTTTAGGGTTAGGGTTCGGGTAGGGTTAGGGTTAGGGTTAGGGTTCGGGTCAGGTTTTGGGTTTGGGTTAGGGTCAGGGTCAGCGTCAGGGTTTAGGGTCTAGGGTCAGGGTCAGGTTCATGGTCAGGATCAGGGTTAGTGTTAGGGTCACGGTGAGGTTTTAGGGATAAGTTTAGGTTTAGGGATAGGGTTCGGGTTCGGGTTAGGGTTCGCGTTTGGGTTATGGTTCGGGTTCGGGTTCGTTTTCGGTTAGGGTTAGGGTTAGGGTTAGGGTTAGAATTGGTGTTCGGGTTAGGGTTCGGGTTAGGGTTAGGTTTAGGGTTAGGGTTAGGGTTAGGGGTTCGGGTTTGGGGTCAGGTTAGGGGTTCGCATTCAGGTTCGGGTTCAAATTCGCATCACGGTTAGTGTTCAGGTTCGGGTCAGGGTTCGGTTTAGGGTTAGGGTCAGGGTCAGGGTCAGGGTTTAGGGTTTAGGGTCAGGGTAAGGGTCAGGGTCAGGTTTAGGGTTAGGGTTAGGGTTATGGTTCGGGTTAGGGTTCGGGTTAGGGTTCGGGTTAGGGTTCGGTTTCGGGTTAAGGTTAGGGTTAGGGTTATGGTTAGGGTTCGCGTTAGCGTTAGGGTTAGGGTTAGGGTTAGGGTTTGGTTTAGGGTTAGGGTTAGGGTTAGGGCTCACGTTAGGGTTAGGTTTAGGGTTAGGGTTAGTTTTCGTGTTAGGGTTAGGGTAAGGGTTAGGTTTCGGGTTCAGGTTCATGTTAAGGTTAGGGTTCGGGTTAGGGTTAGGGTTAGGTTTCGTGTTAGGGTTAGGATTAAGGTTAGGGTTCGGGTTAGGGCTAGGGTTCTGTTTAGGGATATGGTTCGGTTTAGGGTTAGGGTTTGGGTAAGGTTTCTGTTTCGAGTAGGGTTACGGTTAGGATTCGGGTTCAGGTTCGTGTTAGGCTGAGGGTTAGGGTTAGTGTTAGGTTTAGGGTTCGGGTTACGTTTCAGGTTCGGGTTCGAGTAAGTGTTAGGGTAAGGGTTAGGATTAGGAGAGGGTTAGGGTTAGGGTTACTGTTAGGGTTAGGTTTTGGGTTAGGGTTCGTGTTAGGGTACGGGTTAGGGTTAGGGTTCGGGTTAGGGTTAGGTTTAGGGTTACGATTCGGATTAGGGTTAGCGTTTGGGTTAGGGTTACGGTTAGGGTTAGGGTTAGGGTTCGGGTTAGGGTTAGGGTAGTTTAGGGTTAGGGTTAGGGTTAGGGTTAGGGTTAGAGTTCGGGTTAGGGTTCGGGTTAGGGTTAGGGTTTGGATTCGGGTTCGGGTTCGCGTTAGGGTTAGGGTTAGGGTTCGGGTTAGGGTTAGGGTTCGGGTTCCGATTATGGTTAGGGTTAGGGTTAGGGTTACGGTTACGGTTAGGGTTACGATTTGGGTTCGGGGTTGGGTTAGGGTTAGGGTTAGGGTTAGGGTTAGGGTTAGGGTTAGTTTTCGGGTTAGGGTTACGGTTAGGGTTTGGGTTAGGGTTAGGGTTCGGATAGGGTTAGGGTTAGAGTTAGGGCTCAGATTCGGGTTAGGGTTAAGTTTAATGTTAGTGTTAGAGTCAGGGTTAGGGTTAGCGTTCGTGTTAGGGTTCGTGTGAGGGTTAGGGTTAGGGTTAGGGTTAGGGTTAGGGTTCGGGTTAGGATTCGGGTTAGGTTTCGGGTTGATGTTCGCGTCAGGGTTAGTGTTCAGGTTCGGGTCAGGTTTGGGTTAGGGTGAGGGTCAGGGTCAGTGTCAGGGTTTAGGGTTTAGGGTCAGGGTCAGGGTCAGGTTTAAGGTTAGGTTCAGGGTCAGGTTTAAGGGTTTAGGGTGAGGGTTAGGGTCAAGGTCATGGTCAGGGTCAGGGTTAGGTTTCGTGATTAGGGTTCGGGTCAGGTTCGGGTTCGGTTTAGGGATAGGGTTCGGGTTAGGGTTCGGGTGAGGGTTCGCATTAGGGTTTAGGTTCATGTAAGGGTTCGGGTTAGGGTTAGGCTTAGGGTTAGGGGTTTGGTTTTGGGTTCAGGTTCGGGGTTTGGGTTCGGGTTCAGGTTCGCGTCGGGGTTAGGCTTCAGGTTCCGGTCAGGGTTCGGGTTAGGGTTAGGGTCAGGGTCAGTGTCAGGGTTAGGGTTAGGGTCAAGGTCAGTGTTTAGGGATTAGGGTTAGGGTGAGGGTACGGGTTAGGGTTAGGGTTACGGTTAGGGTTCAGGTTAGGGTTAGGGTTTGGGTTAGGGTTAGGGTTCGGGTAGGGTTAGGGTTAGGGTTCGGGTATGGGTTAGGGTTAGGGAAGGGTTCGGGTTCGGGTTAGGGTTAGGGTTGGGGTTAGGGTTTGAGTTAGGGTTAGGGTTAGGGTTCGGGTTAGGGTTCGGGTTTGAGTTAGGGCCAGGGTTCGGGTTAGTTTTAGGGTTAGGGTTAGGGTTCTTGTAGGGTTAGGGTTAGGGTTAGGGTTAGGGGTTCGGGTTCGGGTTAGGTTTTGGGTTCAAATTCGCGTCAGGTTTAGTGTTCTGGTTCGGGTCAGGTTTCGGTTAGCGTTCGGTTTCGGGTTAAGGTTAGGGTTAGGGTTATGGTTACGGTTCGGGTTAGGGTTAGGGTTAGGTTTAGGGTTAGGGTTTGGTTTAGGATTAGGGTTCAGGTAGGGTTAGCGTTAGGGTTCGGGTTCGGGTTAGGCTGAAGATTAGGGTTAGGGTTAGTGTTCGGGTTAGGGTTAGGTTTCGGGTTAGGGTTACTGTTAGGGTTAGGTTTCGGGTTGGGGTTATGGTTAGGGTTAGAGTTCGGGTTAGGGTGAGGGTTCGGGTTAGGGTTAGGTTTCGGGTTAGGGTTAGGGTTAGGGTTCAAGTTATGGTTAGGGTTAGGGTTAGGGTTAGGGTTCGGGTTAGGTTTAGGGTTAGGGTTAGGGTTAGGGTTCACGTTAGGGTTAGGTTTAGGGTTAGGGTTAGTTTTCGTGTTAGGGTTAGGGTTAGGGTTAGGTTTCGGGTTCAGGTTCATGTTAAGGTTAGGGTTCGGGTTAGGGTTAGGGTTAGGTTTCGTGTTAGGGTTAGGGTTAGGGTTCGGGTTAGGATTCGGGTTAGGTTTCGGGTTGATGTTCGCGTCAGGGTTAGTGTTCAGGTTCGGGTCAGGTTCGGGTTAGGGTGAGGGTCAGGGTCAGGGTCAGGGTTTAGGGTTTAGGGTCAGGGTAAGGGTCAGGGTCAGGTTTAGGGTTAGGGTTAGGGTTATGGTTCGGGTTAGGGTTCGGGTTAGGGTTCGGGTTAGGGTTAGGGTTAGGTTTCGGTTTCGGGTTAAGGTTAGGGTTAGGGTTATGGTTAGGGTTCGCGTTAGTGGTAGGGTTAGGGTTAGGGTTAGGGTTTGGTTTAGGGTTAGGGTTAGGGTTAGGGTTCACGTTAGGATTAGGTTTAGGGTTAGGGTTAGTTTTCGTGTTAGGGTTAGGGTTAGGGTTAGGTTTCGGGTTCAGGTTCATGTTAAGGTTAGGGTTCGGGTTAGGGTTAGGGTTAGGTTTCGTGTTAGGGTTAGGATTAAGGTTAGGGTTCGGGTTAGGGCTAGGGTTCTGGTTAGGGTTATGGTTCGGTTTAGGGTTAGGGTTTGGGTTAGGGTTCTGTTTCGAGTAGGGTTACGGTTAGGATTCGGGTTCAGGTTCGTGTTAGGCTGAGGGTTAGGGTTAGTGTTAGGTTTAGGGTTCGGGTTACATTTCAGGTTCGGGTTCGAGTAAGTGTTAGGGTAAGGGTTAGGATTAGGAGAGGGTTAGGGTTAGGGTTACTGTTAGGGTTAGGTTTTGGGTTAGGGTTCGTGTTAGGGTACGGGTTAGGGTTAGGGTTCGGGTTAGGGTTAGGTTTAGGGTTACGATTCGGATTAGGGTTAGCGTTTGGGTTAGGGTTACGGTTAGGGTTAGGGTTAGAGTTCGGGTTAGGGTTAGGGTAGTTTAGGGTTAGGGTTAGGGTTAGGGTTAGGGTTAGGGTTAGGGTTAGAGTTCGGGTTAGGTTTCGGGTTAGGGTTAGGGTTTGGATTCGGGTTCGGGTTCGCGTTAGGGTTAGGGTTAGGGTTCGGGTTAGGGTTAGGGTTCGGGTTCCGATTATGGTTAGGGTTAGGGTTAGGGTTACGGTTACGGTTAGGGTTACGATTTGGGTTCGGGGTTGGGTTAGGGTTAGGGTTAGGGTTAGGGTTAGTTTTCGGGTTAGGGTTACGGTTAGGGTTTGGGTTAGGGTTAGGGTTCGGATAGGGTTAGGGTTAGAGTTAGGGCTCAGATTCGGGTTAGGGTTAAGTTTAATGTTAGTGTTAGAGTCAGGGTTAGGGTTAGCGTTCGTGTTAGGGTTCGTGTGAGGGTTAGGGTTAGGGTTAGGGTTAGGGTTAGGGTTCGGGTTAGGATTCGGGTTAGGTTTCGGGTTGATGTTCGCGTCAGGGTTAGTGTTCAGGTTCGGGTTAGGGTTAGGGTTAGGGTTAGGGTTAGGGTTAGGGTTAGGGTTCACGTTAGGGTTAGGTTTAGGGTTAGGGTTAGGGTTAGGGTTCGGGTTAGGATTCGGGTTAGGTTTCGGGTTGATGTTCGCGTCAGGGTTAGTGTTCAGGTTCGGGTCAGGTTCGGGTTAGGGTGAGGGTCAGGGTCAGTGTCAGGGTTTAGGGTTTAGGGTCAGGGTCAGGGTCAGGTTTAAGGTTAGGTTCAGGGTCAGGTTTAAGGGTTTAGGGTGAGGGTTAGGGTCAGGGTCATGGTCAGGGTCAGGGTTAGGTTTTGTGATTAGGGTTCGGGTCAGGTTCGGGTTAGCTTTAGGGATAGGGTTCGGGGTAGGGTCGGGTGAGGGTTCGCATTAGGGTTTGGGTTCATGTAAGGGTTCGGGTTAGGGTTAGGCTTAGGGTTAGGGGTTTGGTTTCGGGTTCAGGTTCGGGGTTTGGGTTCGGGTTCAGGTTCGCGTCGGGGTTAGGCTTCAGGTTCCGGTCAGGGTTCGGGTTAGGGTTAGGGTCAGGGTCAGTGTCAGGGTTAGGGTTAGGGTCAAGGTCAGTGTTTAGGGATTAGGGTTAGGGTGAGGGTACGGGTTAGGGTTAGGGTTACGGTTAGGGTTCAGGTTAGGGTTAGGGTTTGGGTTAGGGTTAGGGTTCGGGTAGGGTTAGGGTTAGGGTTCGGGTATGGGTTAGGGTTAGGGAAGGGTTCGGGTTCGGGTTAGGGTTAGGGTTGGGGTTAGGGTTTGAGTTAGGGTTAGGGTTAGGGTTCGGGTTAGGGTTCGGGTTTGAGTTAGGGCCAGGGTTCGGGTTAGTTTTAGGGTTAGGGTTAGGGTTCTTGTAGGGTTAGGGTTAGGGTTAGGGTTAGGGGTTCGGGTTCGGGTTAGGTTTTGGGTTCAAATTCGCGTCAGGTTTAGTGTTCTGGTTCGGGTCAGGTTTCGGTTAGCGTTCGGTTTCGGGTTAAGGTTAGGGTTAGGGTTATGGTTACGGTTCGGGTTAGGGTTAGGGTTAGGTTTAGGGTTAGGGTTTGGTTTAGGATTAGGGTTCAGGTAGGGTTAGCGTTAGGGTTCGGGTTCGGGTTAGGCTGAAGATTAGGGTTAGGGTTAGTGTTCGGGTTAGGGTTAGGTTTCGGGTTAGGGTTACTGTTAGGGTTAGGTTTCGGGTTGGGGTTATGGTTAGGGTTAGAGTTCGGGTTAGGGTGAGGGTTCGGGTTAGGGTTAGGTTTCGGGTTAGGGTTAGGGTTAGGGTTCAAGTTATGGTTAGGGTT
This sequence comes from Ursus americanus, assembly GCF_024610735.1. NCBI lineage: Eukaryota > Metazoa > Chordata > Mammalia > Carnivora > Ursidae > Ursus > Ursus americanus. The sequence goes on from NC_142145.1 coordinate 59,308,843, forward strand.
AGGGTTAGGGTTAGGGTTCGGGTTAGGTTTAGGGTTAGGGTTAGGGTTAGGGTTCACGTTAGGGTTAGGTTTAGGGTTAGGGTTAGTTTTCGTGTTAGGGTTAGGGTTAGGGTTAGGTTTCGGGTTCAGGTTCATGTTAAGGTTAGGGTTCGGGTTAGGGTTAGGATTAGGTTTCGTGTTAGGGTTAGGGTTAGGGTTCGGGTTAGGATTCGGGTTAGGTTTCGGGTTGATGTTCGCGTCAGGGTTAGTGTTCAGGTTCGGGTCAGGTTCGGGTTAGGGTGAGGGTCAGGGTCAGGGTCAGGGTTTAGGGTTTAGGGTCAGGGTAAGGGTCAGGGTCAGGTTTAGGGTTAGGGTTAGGGTTATGGTTCGGGTTAGGGTTCGGGTTAGGGTTCGGGTTAGGGTTAGGGTTAGGTTTCGGTTTCGGGTTAAGGTTAGGGTTAGGGTTATGGTTAGGGTTCGCGTTAGTGGTAGGGTTAGGGTTAGGGTTAGGGTTTGGTTTAGGGTTAGGGTTAGGGTTAGGGTTCACGTTAGGATTAGGTTTAGGGTTAGGGTTAGTTTTCGTGTTAGGGTTAGGGTTAGGGTTAGGTTTCGGGTTCAGGTTCATGTTAAGGTTAGGGTTCGGGTTAGGGTTAGGGTTAGGTTTCGTGTTAGGGTTAGGATTAAGGTTAGGGTTCGGGTTAGGGCTAGGGTTCTGGTTAGGGTTATGGTTCGGTTTAGGGTTAGGGTTTGGGTTAGGGTTCTGTTTCGAGTAGGGTTACGGTTAGGATTCGGGTTCAGGTTCGTGTTAGGCTGAGGGTTAGGGTTAGTGTTAGGTTTAGGGTTCGGGTTACATTTCAGGTTCGGGTTCGAGTAAGTGTTAGGGTAAGGGTTAGGATTAGGAGAGGGTTAGGGTTAGGGTTACTGTTAGGGTTAGGTTTTGGGTTAGGGTTCGTGTTAGGGTACGGGTTAGGGTTAGGGTTCGGGTTAGGGTTAGGTTTAGGGTTACGATTCGGATTAGGGTTAGCGTTTGGGTTAGGGTTACGGTTAGGTTTAGGGTTAGAGTTCGGGTTAGGGTTAGGGTAGTTTAGGGTTAGGGTTAGGGTTAGGGTTAGGGTTAGGGTTAGAGTTCGGGTTAGGTTTCGGGTTAGGGTTAGGGTTTGGATTCGGGTTCGGGTTCGCGTTAGGGTTAGGGTTAGGGTTCGGGTTAGGGTTAGGGTTCGGGTTCCGATTATGGTTAGGGTTAGGGTTAGGGTTACGGTTACAGTTAGGGTTACGATTTGGGTTCGGGGTTGGGTTAGGGTTAGGGTTAGGGTTAGGGTTAGGGTTAGTTTTCGGGTTAGGGTTACGGTTAGGGTTTGGGTTAGGGTTAGGGTTCGGATAGGGTTAGGGTTAGAGTTAGGGCTCAGATTCGGGTTAGGGTTAAGTTTAATGTTAGTGTTAGAGTCAGGGTTAGGGTTAGCGTTCGTGTTAGGGTTCGTGTGAGGGTTAGGGTTAGGGTTAGGGTTAGGGTTAGGGTTAGGGTTAGGGTTCGGGTTAGGATTCGGGTTAGGTTTCGGGTTGATGTTCGCGTCAGGGTTAGTGTTCAGGTTAGGGTTAGGGTTAGGGTTAGGGTTAGGGTTAGGGTTAGGGTTAGGGTTCACGTTAGGGTTAGGTTTAGGGTTAGGGTTAGGGTTAGGGTTCGGGTTAGGATTCGGGTTAGGTTTCGGGTTGATGTTCGCGTCAGGGTTAGTGTTCAGGTTCGGGTCAGGTTCGGGTTAGGGTGAGGGTCAGGGTCAGTGTCAGGGTTTAGGGTTTAGGGTCAGGGTCAGGGTCAGGTTTAAGGTTAGGTTCAGGGTCAGGTTTAAGGGTTTAGGGTGAGGGTTAGGGTCAGGGTCATGGTCAGGGTCAGGGTTAGGTTTTGTGATTAGGGTTCGGGTCAGGTTCGGGTTAGCTTTAGGGATAGGGTTCGGGGTAGGGTTCGGGTGAGGGTTCGCATTAGGGTTTGGGTTCATGTAAGGGTTCGGGTTAGGGTTAGGCTTAGGGTTAGGGGTTTGGTTTCGGGTTCAGGTTCGGGGTTTGGGTTCGGGTTCAGGTTCGCGTCGGGGTTAGGCTTCAGGTTCCGGTCAGGGTTCGGGTTAGGGTTAGGGTCAGGGTCAGTGTCAGGGTTAGGGTTAGGGTCAAGGTCAGTGTTTAGGGATTAGGGTTAGGGTGAGGGTACGGGTTAGGGTTAGGGTTACGGTTAGGGTTCAGGTTAGGGTTAGGGTTTGGGTTAGGGTTAGGGTTCGGGTAGGGTTAGGGTTAGGGTTCGGGTATGGGTTAGGGTTAGGGAAGGGTTCGGGTTCGGGTTAGGGTTAGGGTTGGGGTTAGGGTTTGAGTTAGGGTTAGGGTTAGGGTTCGGGTTAGGGTTCGGGTTTGAGTTAGGGCCAGGGTTCGGGTTAGTTTTAGGGTTAGGGTTAGGGTTCTTGTAGGGTTAGGGTTAGGGTTAGGGTTAGGGGTTCGGGTTCGGGTTAGGTTTTGGGTTCAAATTCGCGTCAGGTTTAGTGTTCTGGTTCGGGTCAGGTTTCGGTTAGCGTTCGGTTTCGGGTTAAGGTTAGGGTTAGGGTTATGGTTACGGTTCGGGTTAGGGTTAGGGTTAGGTTTAGGGTTAGGGTTTGGTTTAGGATTAGGGTTCAGGTAGGGTTAGCGTTAGGGTTCGGGTTCGGGTTAGGCTGAAGATTAGGGTTAGGGTTAGTGTTCGGGTTAGGGTTAGGTTTCGGGTTAGGGTTACTGTTAGGGTTAGGTTTCGGGTTGGGGTTATGGTTAGGGTTAGAGTTCGGGTTAGGGTGAGGGTTCGGGTTAGGGTTAGGTTTCGGGTTAGGGTTAGGGTTAGGGTTCAAGTTATGGTTAGGGTTAGGGTTAGGGTTAGGGTTCGGGTTAGGTTTAGGGTTAGGGTTTAGTTTAGGGTTAGGGTTCGGGTAGGGTTAGGGTTAGGTTTAGGGTTTGGTTTAGGGTTAGGGTTCGGGTAGGGTTAGGGTTAGGGTTCGGCTTCAGGTTAGGGTTAGGTTTACGGTTAGGGTTTGTTTTAGGGTTAGGGTTCGGGTAGGGTTAGGGTTAGGGTTAGGGTTCGGGTCAGGTTTTGGGTTTGGGTTAGGGTCAGGGTCAGCGTCAGGGTTTAGGGTCTAGGGTCAGGGTCAGGTTCATGGTCAGGATCAGGGTTAGTGTTAGGGTCACGGTGAGGTTTTAGGGATAAGTTTAGGTTTAGGGATAGGGTTCGGGTTCGGGTTAGGGTTCGCGTTTGGGTTATGGTTCGGGTTCGGGTTCGTTTTCGGTTAGGGTTAGGGTTAGGGTTAGGGTTAGAATTGGTGTTCGGGTTAGGGTTCGGGTTAGGGTTAGGTTTAGGGTTAGGGTTAGGGTTAGGGGTTCGGGTTTGGGGTCAGGTTAGGGGTTCGCATTCAGGTTCGGGTTCAAATTCGCATCACGGTTAGTGTTCAGGTTCGGGTCAGGGTTCGGTTTAGGGTTAGGGTCAGGGTCAGGGTCAGGGTTTAGGGTTTAGGGTCAGGGTAAGGGTCAGGGTCAGGTTTAGGGTTAGGGTTAGGGTTATGGTTCGGGTTAGGGTTCGGGTTAGGGTTCGGGTTAGGGTTCGGTTTCGGGTTAAGGTTAGGGTTAGGGTTATGGTTAGGGTTCGCGTTAGCGTTAGGGTTAGGGTTAGGGTTAGGGTTTGGTTTAGGGTTAGGGTTAGGGTTAGGGCTCACGTTAGGGTTAGGTTTAGGGTTAGGGTTAGTTTTCGTGTTAGGGTTAGGGTTAGGGTTAGGTTTCGGGTTCAGGTTCATGTTAAGGTTAGGGTTCGGGTTAGGGTTAGGGTTAGGTTTCGTGTTAGGGTTAGGATTAAGGTTAGGGTTCGGGTTAGGGCTAGGGTTCTGTTTAGGGATATGGTTCGGTTTAGGGTTAGGGTTTGGGTAAGGTTTCTGTTTCGAGTAGGGTTACGGTTAGGATTCGGGTTCAGGTTCGTGTTAGGCTGAGGGTTAGGGTTAGTGTTAGGTTTAGGGTTCGGGTTACGTTTCAGGTTCGGGTTCGAGTAAGTGTTAGGGTAAGGGTTAGGATTAGGAGAGGGTTAGGGTTAGGGTTACTGTTAGGGTTAGGTTTTGGGTTAGGGTTCGTGTTAGGGTACGGGTTAGGGTTAGGGTTCGGGTTAGGGTTAGGTTTAGGGTTACGATTCGGATTAGGGTTAGCGTTTGGGTTAGGGTTACGGTTAGGGTTAGGGTTAGGGTTCGGGTTAGGGTTAGGGTAGTTTAGGGTTAGGGTTAGGGTTAGGGTTAGGGTTAGAGTTCGGGTTAGGGTTCGGGTTAGGGTTAGGGTTTGGATTCGGGTTCGGGTTCGCGTTAGGGTTAGGGTTAGGGTTCGGGTTAGGGTTAGGGTTCGGGTTCCGATTATGGTTAGGGTTAGGGTTAGGGTTACGGTTACGGTTAGGGTTACGATTTGGGTTCGGGGTTGGGTTAGGGTTAGGGTTAGGGTTAGGGTTAGGGTTAGGGTTAGTTTTCGGGTTAGGGTTACGGTTAGGGTTTGGGTTAGGGTTAGGGTTCGGATAGGGTTAGGGTTAGAGTTAGGCTCAGATTCGGGTTAGGGTTAAGTTTAATGTTAGTGTTAGAGTCAGGGTTAGGGTTAGCGTTCGTGTTAGGGTTCGTGTGAGGGTTAGGGTTAGGGTTAGGGTTAGGGTTAGGGTTGGGGTTAGGATTCGGGTTAGGTTTCGGGTTGATGTTCGCGTCAGGGTTAGTGTTCAGGTTCGGGTCAGGTTTGGGTTAGGGTGAGGGTCAGGGTCAGTGTCAGGGTTTAGGGTTTAGGGTCAGGGTCAGGGTCAGGTTTAAGGTTAGGTTCAGGGTCAGGTTTAAGGGTTTAGGGTGAGGGTTAGGGTCAAGGTCATGGTCAGGGTCAGGGTTAGGTTTCGTGATTAGGGTTCGGGTCAGGTTCGGGTTCGGTTTAGGGATAGGGTTCGGGTTAGGGTTCGGGTGAGGGTTCGCATTAGGGTTTAGGTTCATGTAAGGGTTCGGGTTAGGGTTAGGCTTAGGGTTAGGGGTTTGGTTTTGGGTTCAGGTTCGGGGTTTGGGTTCGGGTTCAGGTTCGCGTCAGGGTTAGGCTTCAGGTTCTGGTCAGGGTTCGGGTTAGGGTTAGGGTCAGGGTCAGTGTCAGGGTTAGGGTTAGGGTCAAGGTCAGTGTTTAGGGATTAGGGTTAGGGTGAGGGTACGGGTTAGGGTTAGGGTTACGGTTAGGGTTAGGGTTAGGGTTCGGGTTAGGGTTTGAGTTAGGGCCAGGGTTCGGGTTAGTTTTAGGTTTAGGGTTAGGGTTAGGGTTAGGGTTCGGGTATGGGTTAGGGTTAGGGAAGGGTTCGGGTTCGGGTTAGGGTTAGGGTTCGGGTTAGGGTTTGAGTTAGGGTTAGGGTTAGGGTTAGGGTTCGGGTTAGGGTTTGAGTTAGGGCCAGGGTTCGGGTTAGTTTTAGGGTTAGGGTTAGGGTTCTTGTAGGGTTAGGGTTAGGGTTAGGGTTAGGGGTTCGGGTTCGGGTTAGGTTTTGGGTTCAAATTCGCGTCAGGTTTAGTGTTCTGGTTCGGGTCAGGTTTCGGTTAGCGTTCGGTTTCGGGTTAAGGTTAGGGTTAGGGTTATGGTTACGGTTCGGGTTAGGGTTAGGGTTAGGTTTAGGGTTAGGGTTTGGTTTAGGATTAGGGTTCAGGTAGGGTTAGCGTTAGGGTTCGGGTTTGGGTTAGGCTGAAGATTAGGGTTAGGGTTAGTGTTCGGGTTAGGGTTAGGTTTCGGGTTAGGGTTACTGTTAGGGTTAGGTTTCGGGTTGGGGTTATGGTTAGGGTTAGAGTTCGGGTTAGGGTGAGGGTTCGGGTTAGGGTTAGGTTTCGGGTTAGGGTTAGGGTTAGGGTTAGGGTTAGGGTTCAAGTTATGGTTAGGGTTAGGGTTAGGTTTAGTGTTCGTGTTAGGGTTAGGGTTAGGGTTAGGTTTCGGGTTTCTGTTCATGTTAGGGTTAGGGTTAGGGTTAGGGTTTAGGTTAGGATTCGGGTGAGGGTTAGGGTTAGGGTTCGGGTTAGGTTTAGGGTTAGGGTTTGGTTTAGGGTTAGGGTTCGGGTAGGGTTAGGGTTAGGTTTAGGGTTTGGTTTAGGGTTAGGGTTCGGGTAGGGTTAGGGTTAGGGTCGGCTTCAGGTTAGGGTTAGGTTTACGGTTAGGGTTTGTTTTAGGGTTAGGGTTCGGGTAGGGTTAGGGTTAGGGTTAGGGTTAGGGTTCGGGTCAGGTTTTGGGTTTGGGTTAGGGTCAGGGTCAGCGTCAGGGTTTAGGGTCTAGGGTCGGGGTCAGGTTCATGGTCAGGATCAGGGTTAGTGTTAGGGTCACGGTGAGGTTTTAGGGATAAGTTTAGGGTTAGGGATAGGGTTCGGGTTCGGGTTAGGGTTCGCGTTTGGGTTATGGTTCGGGTTCGGGTTCGTTTTCGGTTAGGGTTAGGGTTAGGGTTAGGGTTAGAATTGGTGTTCGGGTTAGGGTTCGGGTTAGGGTTAGGTTTAGGGTTAGGGTTAGGGTTAGGGGTTCGGGTTTGGGGTCAGGTTAGGGGTTCGCATTCAGGTTCGGGTTCAAATTCGCATCACGGTTAGTGTTCAGGTTCGGGTCAGGGTTCGGTTTAGGGTTAGGGTCAGGGTCAGGGTCAGGGTTTAGGGTTTAAGGTCAGGGTAAGGGTCAGGGTCAGGTTTAGGGTTAGGGTTAGGGTTATGGTTCGGGTTAGGGTTCGGGTTAGGGTTCGGGTTAGGGTTCGGTTTCGGGTTAAGGTTAGGGTTAGGGTTATGGTTAGGGTTCGCGTTAGCGTTAGGGTTAGGGTTAGGGTTAGGGTTTGGTTTAGGGTTAGGGTTAGGGTTAGGGTTCACGTTAGGGTTAGGTTTAGGGTTAGGGTTAGTTTTCGTGTTAGGGTTAGGGTTAGGGTTAGGTTTCGGGTTCAGGTTCATGTTAAGGTTAAGGTTCGGGTTAGGGTTAGGGTTAGGTTTCGTGTTAGGGTTAGGATTAAGGTTAGGGTTCGGGTTAGGGCTAGGGTTCTGGTTAGGGTTATGGTTCGGTTTAGGGTTAGGGTTTGGGTTAGGGTTCTGTTTCGAGTAGGGTTACGGTTAGGATTCGGGTTCAGGTTCGTGTTAGGCTGAGGGTTAGGGTTAGTGTTAGGTTTAGGGTTCGGGTTACGTTTCAGGTTCGGGTTCGAGTAAGTGTTAGGGTAAGGGTTAGGATTAGGAGAGGGTTAGGGTTAGGGTTACTGTTAGGGTTAGGTTTTGGGTTAGGGTTCGTGTTAGGGTACGGGTTAGGGCTAGGGTTCGGGTTAGGGTTAGGTTTAGGGTTATATTTTGGGTATGGTTAGGGTTAGGGTTAGAGTTCTGGTTAGGATTCGGGTTCCGGTTAGGGTTCGGGTTAGGGCTAGGGTTCGGGTTAGGGTTAGGGTTCGGGTTTGGGTTCGTGTTAGGGATTCGGGTTCGGGTTAGGGTTAGGGTTCGGGTTCAGATTCATGTCAGGGTTAGGGTTCGGGTTCCGGTCAGGGTTCGGGTTAGGGTAGGGTCAGGGTCAGGGTCAGGGTTTAGGGTTTAGAGTCAGGGTCAGGGTCAGGGTTAGGTTTGGGGTCAGGGTCAGGTATTAGGGTTTAGGGTTAGGATTAGGGTCAGGGTCATGGTCAGGATCAGGGTCAGGGTCAGTGTCAGGGTTAGGGTTCGTGTTCGGTTGACAGTTCGCGTCGGGTTCCGGTTCGGGTTAGGGATGGGGTTAGGGTTAGTGTTCGGGTTAGGGTTAGGGTTCGGCTTAGGGTTAGGTTTCGGGTAAGGGTTCGGGTTCGGGTTCGGGTTACGGTACGGGTTATGGTTAGGGTTCGGGTTAGGGTTAGGGTTAGGGTCGGGTTAGTTTTAGGGTTAGGGTTAGGGTTAGGGTTACGGTTAGGGTTCGGGTTAGGGTTAGGGTTCTGGTTAGGGTTAGCGTTCGGGTTAGGGTTAGGATCAGGGTCAGGGTTTAGGGATTAGGGTCAGTGTCAGGGTCAGCGTTAGGTTTAGGGTGAGGGTCAAGGTTAGGGTTAGGGTCAGGGTCAGGTTTTAGGGTTTGGGGTTAGGGTTAGGTTCAGGGTTAGGATTAGGGTTAGGGTTAGGGTTAGGGTTTGGGTTCGGTTTAGGCTTAGGGTTAGGGTTTGTGTTCGGGTTAGGGTTAGGTTTAGGATTAGGGTTAGGCTGAGGTTTAGCGTTAGGGTTATGGTTAGGGTTAGGGTTCGGGTTAGGCTGAGGGTTAGTGGTAGGGTTAGGGTTTGGTTTAAGGTTAGGGTTCGGGTTCAAGTTCACGTCAGGGTTAGTGTTCGGGTTAGGGTTAGGGTAAGGGTTAAGTTAGGGTTAGAATTCAGATTCGGGTTAGGCTGAGGGTTAGGGTTAGGTTTAGGGTCCTTTTAGGGTTCAGGTTAGGGTTAGCGTTCGATTTAGGACTAGGGTTCGGGTTAGGGTTACGGTTCAGTTTAGGGTTAGGGTTCGGGTAAGGGTTCGGGTTCGGGTTAGGGTACGGGTTAGGATTAGGGTTAGGGTTAGGGTTCGGGTTAGGGTTAAGTTAGGTTTAGGGTTAGGTTTAGGGTTAGGGTTAGGGTTCGGGTTAGGGTTCGGGTTAGGGTTTGAGTTAGGGTTAGGGTTAGGGTTAGGGTTAGGCTTAGGTTTAGGGTTTGGTTTAGGGTTAGGTTTCGGGTAGCGTTAGGGTTAGGGTTAGGGTTAGGGTTAGGTTTCGGGTTCGGGTTATGGTTAGGGTTAGGGTTAGGGTTACGGTTAGGGTTAGGGTTACGATTCGGTTTAGGGTTAGCGTTCGGGTTAGGGTTACGGTTAGGGTTAGGGTTCGGGTTCGGGTTAGGGTTAGGGTTAGGTTAGGGTTAGGGTTAGAGTTAGGGTTAGAGTTCGGGTTAGGGTTCGGGTTAGGGTTAGGTTTTGGATTCGGGTTCGGGTTCACGTTAGGGTTAGGGTTAGGGTTCGGGTTAGGGTTAGTGTTCGGGTTCCGATTATGGTTAGGGTTAGGGTTAGGGTTAGGGTTAGGGTTAGGGTTACGGTTAGGGTTAGGGTTAGGGTTAGGGTTAGGGTTAGGGTTAGTGTTCGGGTTAGGGTTAGGGTTACAGTTAGGGTTTGGGTTAGGGTTAGGGTTAGGATTAGGGTTAGTGTTCGGGTTAGGGTTACGGTTAGGGTTTGGGTTAGGGTTACGGTTCGGATAGGGTTAGGGTTAGAGTTAGGGCTCAGATTCGGGTTAGGGTTAAGTTTAATGTTAGTGTTAGAGTCAGGGTTAGGGTTAGCGTTCGTGTTAGGGTTCGGGTGAGGGTTAGAGTTAGGGTTAGGGTTAGGGTTAGAGTTCGGGTATGGGTGAGGGTTAGGGAAGGGTTCAGGTTCGGGTTAGGGTTAGGATTCGGGTTAGGGTTTGAGTTAGGGTTAGGGTTTGAGTTAGGGTTAGGGTTAGGGTTAGGGTTCGGGTTAGGGTTAGGGTTAGGGTTAGGGTTAGGGTTCGGGTTAGGGTTAGGGTTAGTGTTTGAGTTAGGGTTAGGGTTAGGGTTAGGGTTCGAGTTAGGGTTTGAGTTAGGGCCAGGGTTCGGGTTAGTTTTAGGGTTAGGGTTAGGGTTCTTGTAGGGTTAGGGTTAGGGTTAGGGTTAGGGGTTCGGGTTCGGGGTTCGGGTTCGGGTTAGGTTTTGGGTTCAAATTCGCGTCAGGTTTAGTGTTCTGGTTCGGGTCAGGTTTCGGTTAGCGTTCGGGTCGGGTTAAGGTTAGGGTTAGGGTTATGGTTACGGTTCGGGTTAGGGTTAGGGTTAGGTTTAGGGTTAGGGTTTGGTTTAGGATTAGGGTTCAGGTAGTGTTAGCGTTAGGGTTCGGGTTCGGGTTTGGCTGAGGATTAGGGTTAGGGTTAGTGTTCGGGTTAGGGTTACGGTTAGGGTTCGGGTTAGGGTTAGGGTTCGGGTTAGGGTTTGAGTTAGGGTTAGGGTTAGGGTTAGGCTTAGGCTTAGGGTTAGGGGTTTGGTTTCGGGTTCAGGTTCGGGGTTTGGGTTCAGGTTCAGGTTCGCGTCAGGGTTAGGCTTCAGGTTCTGGTCAGGGTTCGGGTTAGGGTTAGGGTCAGGGTCAGTGTCAGGGTTAGGGTTAGGGTCAAGGTCAGTGTTTAGGGATTAGGGTTAGGGTGAGGGTACGGGTTAGGGTTAGGGTTACGGTTAGGGTTCGGGTTAGGGTTAGGGTTTGGGTTAGGGTTAGGGTTCGGGTAGGGTTAGGGTTAGGGTTCGGGTATGGGTTAGGTTTAGGGAAGGGTTCAGGTTCGGGTTAGGGTTAGGGTTCAGGTTAGGGTTTGAGTTAGGGTTAGGGTTAGGGTTAGGGTTCGGGTTAGTGTTAGGGTTAGGGTTAGGGTTACGGGTAGGGTTAGGGTTACGATTAGGGTTAGGGTTAGCGTTTGGGTTAGGGTTACGGTTAGGGTTAGGGTTAGGGTTAGGGTTCGGGTTAGGGTTAGGGTAGTTTAGGGTTAGGGTTAGGGTTAGGGTTCTTGTAGGGTTAGGGTTAGGGTTAGGGTTAGGGGTTCGGGTTCGGGGTTCGGGTTCGGGTTAGGTTTTGGGTTCAAATTCGCGTCAGGTTTAGTGTTCTGGTTCGGGTCAGGTTTCGGTTAGCGTTCGGTTTCGGGTTAAGGTTAGGGTTAGGGTTATGGTTACGGTTCGGGTTAGGGTTAGGGTTAGGTTTAGGGTTAGGGTTTGGTTTAGGATTAGGGTTCAGGTAGGGTTAGCGTTAGGGTTCGGGTTCGGGTTAGGCTGAGGATTAGGGTTAGGGTTAGTGTTCGGGTTAGGGTTAGGTTTCGGGTTAGGGTTACTGTTAGGGTTAGGTTTGGGGTTGGGGTTATGGTTAGGGTTAGAGTTCGGGTTAGGGTGAGGGTTCGGGTTAGGGTTAGGGTTCGGGTTAGGGTTAGGGTTAGGGTTCACGTTATGGTTAGGGTTAGGGTTAGGTTTAGTGTTCGTGTTAGGGTTAGGGTTAGAGTTAGGTTTCGGGTTTCTGTTCATGTTAGGGTTAGGGTTAGGGTTAGGGTTTGGGGTAGGATTCGGGTGAGGTTTAGGGGTAGGGTTCGGGTTAGGTTTAGGGTTAGGGTTTGGTTTAGGGTTAGGGTTCGGGTAGGGTTAGGGTTAGCTTTAGGGTTTGGTTTAGGGTTAGGTTTCGGGTAGGGTTAGGGTTAGGGTTCGGCTTCAGGTTAGGGTTAGGTTTACGGTTAGGGTATGTTTTAGGGTTAGGGTTCGGGTAGGGTTAGGGTTAGGCTGAGTTTTAGAGTTAGGGTTATGGTTAGGGTTAGGGTTCGGGTTAGGCTGAGGGTTAGGGTTAGGGTTAGGGTTAGGGTTAGGGTTAGAATTGGTGTTCGGGTTAGGGTTCGGGTTAGGGTTAGGTTTAGGGTTAGGGTTAGGGTTAGGGGTTCGAGTTTGGGGTCAGGTTAGGGGTTAGGGTTAGGGTTCTGGTTAGGATTCGGTATAGGGTTAGGGTTCGGGTTAGGGTTCGGTTTCGGGTTAAGGTTAGGGTTAGGTTTATGGTTAGGTTTCGGGTTAGCGTTAGGGTTAGGGTTAGGGTTAGGGTAAGGGTTTGGTTTAGGGTTAGGGTTAGGGTTAGGGTTCACGTTACGCTTAGGGTTAGGCTTAGGGTTAGGGTTAGGTTTCGGGTTAGGGTTAGGATTAGTGTTAGGGTTCGGGTTAGGGCTAGGGTTCTGGTTAGGGTTAGGGTTAGGGTTAGGGTCAGGGTAATGGTCAGGTTCAGGCTAAGGGTCTGGGTCAGGGTATAGGGTTTGGGTTCCAGTTAGGGTACGGGTCGGGTAAGAGACCACAGTGCCCAGGCACCGTCTGAGCTCTTCCCTCATCCCGGCGGTTTTGCTAGCAGGAGTTCAACACCAACGAACCCAGCACGGAGACACCTGGGGCAGAAACGGCTTCCGACAAGCAATATGCTCTTGCTGTGGAAAACCTATCCCAAGTGGGGGTAGCCAGGTAAACAAAATGGAACACACCCAATTGTAAGAAAAAACATTTCCCAGGCGTGGTCTAAGCATCTCAACGCGTCCCTGTACTTTGGGGAGCCGGAGGAACACCCGAGTTCCACGGCTCTGAGACAAGTTTGGCCAAAAGCCGGCTTCCCATGGAAACAGTTTTCCTGAGGTGCAGACCCTCTCCCAAGTGGTTGTGGCAACGTAAAGCAAAAGCCATCCACTTCTCTGGAAGAAACCACTGTGCCCAGCCATGTTCTAACCTCTCCCATCCTCACTGGGCTTCTGGCAGCAAGAGGGAAAAGAGAGGAGCACAGCACTGGGACCCGTTTGACAAAAACCGGCTTCCCACGGGAAAGTCTTTCTCCACGTGCAGACATGCTCCCAAGTGCTTGTCGCAAGGTGAAGGAAATGCCATACACTGACCTGTAAGAGACCACAGGGCCCAGGCACAGTCTGAGCCCTTCCCTCATCCCGGCGGTTTTGCTAGCAGGAGTCAACCCCAACGAACACAGCCCGGAGACCCCTGGGGCAAAAATGGCTTCCGATGAGCAGTATACTCTTGCTGTGGAAAACCTATCCCAAATAGGGGTAGCCAGGTAAACAAAATGCAACACACCCAGGTGTAAGAAACAACATTGCACAGGCATGTTCTAAGCACCTCACCTCGTCCCTGTGCTTTGGGGACCGGAGGGACACCCGAGGCCCACGGGCCTGAGACCCGTTTGGCCAAAAGCCGGCTTCCCACGGAAACAGTTTTCCTGAAGTGCAGACCCTCTCACAAGTGGTTGTGGCAAGGTAAAGAAATGCCATCCACTTCTCTGGAAGAAACCACAGTGCCCACCCATGTTCTAAGCCCTCCCCTCCTCCCTGGGCTTCTGGCAGCAGGAGTGAAAAGAGAGGAACACAGCACTGGGACCCTTTGACAGAAACCGGCTTCCCACGAGGAAGTCCTTCACCACGTGCACACATGCTCCCCAGTACCTGTGGCAAGGTGAAGGAAATGCCATACACTGACCTGGAAGAGGCCACAGGGCCCAGGCACAGTCTGAGCCTTTCCCTCATCCCGGCGTTTTTGCTAGCAGGAGTTCAACTCCAACGAACACAGCCCGGAGACCCGCTGGGGTCCAAACGGCTTCCGACGAACAATATGCTCTGGCTGTGGAAAACCTATCCCAAGTGGGTGTAGCCAGGTCAACAAAATGCCACACACCAAGGTGGAAGAGACAACATGGCCCAAGCATGGTCTAAGCCCCTACCTCGTCTCTGTGCTTTGGGGAGCCGGAGGGACCCCCGAGGCCCACGGCCCTGAGGCCCGTTGGGCAGAAAGCCGGCTTCCCACGGAAACAGCTTTCCTGAGGTGCAGACCCTATCCCAAGGGGTGGTGGCAAGGGAAAGCAAATGCCATCCCCTCCTTTGGAAGAAACCCCAGTGCCCAGCCATGTTCTAAGCCCTCCCCTCCTCCCTGGGCTTCTGGCAGCAGGAGTGAAAAGAGAGGAGCACAGCACTGGGACGGTTTGACAGAAACCGGCTTCCCACGAGGAAATCCTTCTCCACGTGCAGACATGCTCCCCAGTGACTGTGGCAAGGTGAAGGAAATGCCATACACTGACTGGAAGAGACCACAGGGCCCAGGCACAGTCTGAACCCTTCCCTCATCCCGGCGGTTTTGCTAGCAGGAGTTCAACCCCAACGAACACAGCCCGGAGACCCCCTGGGGCCCAAACGGCTTCCGATGAACAATATGCTCTTGCTGCGGAAAACCTATCTCAAGTGGGGGTAGCCAGGTCAACGAAATGCCACACACCCAGGTGTAAGAAACAACATTGCCCAGGCACGGTCTAAGCCCCTCACCTCGTCCCTGTGCTTTGGGGAGCCGGAGGGACAGCCGAGCCCCACGGCCCTGAGACCCCTTTGCAAAAAGCCGGCTTCCCACGGAAACATTTTTCCTGAGGTGCACACCCTATCCCAAGTGGTTGTGGCAAGGTAATGCAAATGCCCTCCACTTCTCTGGAAAAAACCACAGTGCCCAGCCATGTTCTAAGCCCTCACATCCTTCCTGGGCTTCTGGCAGCAGGAGTGAAAAGAGAGGAGCAGAGCTTTGGGACCCGTTTGACAAAAACCGGCTTCCCACGGGAAAGTCTTTCTCCACGTGCAGACATGCTCCCCAGTGCCTGTGGCAAGGTGAAGGAAATACCATACACTGACCTGGAAGAGACCACAGGGCCCAGGCACAGTCTGAGCCCTTCCCTCATCCCGGCGGTTTTGCTAGCAGGAGTTCCACTACAAGGAACACAGCCCGGAGACCCCCTGGGGCCCAAACGGCTTCCGACGAACAATCTGCTCTTGCTGTGGAAAACCTATCCCAAGAGGGGGTAGCGAGGTCAACAAAATGGCACACACCCAGGTGGAAGAGACAACTAGGCCCAGGCATGGTCTAACCCCTCACCTCCTCTCTGTGCTTTGGGGAGCCGGAGGGACCCCCGAAGCCCACGGCCCTGAGACCCGTTTGGCAGAAAGCCGGCCTCCCACGGAAACAGATTTCCTGAGTTGCAGACCCTATCCCAAGGGGTGGTGGTCAGGGAAAGCAAATGCCATCTCCTCCTCTGCAATAAACCCCAGTGCCCAGCCATGTTCTAAGCCCTCCCCTCCTCCCTGGGCTTCTAGCAACAGGAGTGAAAAGAGAGGAGGACAGCACTGGGACGCTTTGACAGAAACCGGCTTCCACGAGGAAGTCCTTCTCCACGTGCAGACATGCTCCCCAGTGCCTGTGGCAAGGTGAAGGAAATACCATACACTGACCTGGAAGAGACCACAGGGCCCAGGCACAGTCTGAGCGCTTCCCTCATCCCGGCGGTTTTGCTAGCAGGAGTTCCACCACAACGAACACAGCCCGGAGACCCCCTGGGGCCCAAACGGCTTCCGAGAAACAATATGCTCTTGCTGTGGAAAACCTATCCCAAGTGGGGGTAGCCAGGTCAACAAAATGCCACACAACCAGGTGGAAGAAACAACATGGCCCAGGCATGGTCTAAGCCCCTCACCTCGTCCCTGTGCTTTGGGGAGCCGGAGGGACAGCCGAGGCCCACGGCCCTGAGAACCCTTTGCCAAAAGCCGGCTTCCCACGGAAACAGCTTTCCTGAGGTGCACACCCTATCCCAAGAGGTGGAGGCAAGGGAAAAAAATGCCATCTCCTTCTCTGGAAGAAACCCCAGTGCCCAGCCATGTTCTAAGCCCTCCCCTCCTCCCTGGGCTTCTAGAAGCAGGAGTGAAAAGAGAGGAGGACAGCACTGGGACGCTTTGACAGAAACCGGCTTCCACGAGGAAGTCCTTCTCCACGTGCAGACATGCTCCCCAGTGCCTGTGGCAAGGTGAAAGAAATACCATACACTGACTTGGAAGAGACCACAGGGCCCAGGCACAGTGTGAGCCCTTCCCTCATCCCAGCGGTTTTGCTAGCAGGAGTTCGACCACAAGGAACACAGCCCGGAGACCCCCTGGGGCCCAAACGGCTTCCGACGAACAATATGCTCTTGCTGTGGAAAACCTATCCCTAGAGGGGGTAGCCAGGTCAACAAAACGGCACACACCCAGGTGGAAGAGACAACTAGGCCCAGGCATGGTCTAACCCCTCACCTCCTCTCTGTGCTTTGGGGAGCCGGAGGGACCTCTGAAGCCCACGGCCCTGAGACCCGTTTGGCAGAAAGCCGGCCTCCCACGGAAACAGCTTTCCTGAGTTGCAGACCCTATCCCAAGGGGTGGTGGTAAGGGAAAGCAAATGCCATCTCCTCCTCTGCAATAAACCCCAGTGCCCAGCCATGTTCTAAGCCCTCCCCTCCTCCCTGGGCTTCTAGCAACAGGAGTGAAAAGAGAGGAGGACAGCACTGGGACGCTCTGATAGAAACCGGCTTCCACGAGGAAGTCCTTCTCCACGTGCAGACATGCTCCCCAGTGCCTGTGGCAAGGTGAAGGAAATACCATACACTGACCTGGAAGAGACCACAGGGCCCAGGCACAGTCTGAGCCCTTCCCTCATCCCGGCGGTTTTGCTAGCAGGAGTTCCACCACAACGAACACAGCCCGGAGACCCCCTGGGGCCCAAAGGGCTTTCGACGAACAATATGCTCTTGCTGTGGAAAACCTATCCCAAGAGGGGGTAGCCAGGTCAACAAAATGCCACACACCCAGGTGGAAGAGACAACTATGCCCAGGCATGGTCTAACCCCTCACCTCCTCTCTGTGCTTTGGGTGCCGGAGGGACCCCCGAGGCCCACGGCCCTGAGGCCCGTAAGGCAGAAAGTCGGCTTCCCACGGAAACAGCTTTCCTGAGGTGCAGCCCCTATCCCAAGGGGTGGTGGCAAGGAAAAGCAAATGCCATCCCCTTCTCTGAAAGAAACCCCAGTGCCCAGGGATGTTCTAAGCCCTCCCCTCCTCCCTGGGCTTCTGGCAGCAGGAGTGAAAAGAGAGGAGCACAGCACTGGGACCCTTTGACAGAAACCGGCTTCCCACGAGAAAGTCCTTCTCCACGTACAGACATGCTCCCCAGTGCCTGTGGTAAGGTGAAAGAAATGCCATACACTAACCTGGAAGAGACGACAGGGCCCAGGAACAGTCTGAGCCCTTCCCTCATCCCGGCGGTTTGGCTAGCAGGAGTTCAACCCCAACGAACACAGCCCGGAGACCCTGAGGCAAAAACGGCTTCCGACGAACAAGAGGTGCTTGACTGGAAAACCTATCCCAAGTGGGGGTAGCCAGGTCAACAAAATGCCACACACCCAGGTGTAAGAAATAACATTGCCCAGGCACGGTCTAAGCCCCTCACCTCGTCCCTGTGCTTTGGGGAGCCGGAGGGACAGCCGAGCCCCACGGCCCTGAGACCCCTTTGCAAAAAGCCGGCTTCCCACGGAAACAGTTTTCCTGAGGTGCACACCCTATCCCAAGGGGTTGTGGCAAGGTAATGCAAATGCCCTCCACTTCTCTGGAAGAAACCACAGTGCCCAGCCATGTTCTAAGCCCTCCCATCCTCCCTGGGCTTCTGGCAACAGGAGTGAAAAGAGAGGAGCAGGGCACTGGGACCGGTTTGACAAAAACCGGCTTCCCACGGGAAAGACTTTCTCCACGTGTAGACATGCTCCCAGTACCCTGTGCAAGGGGAAGGAAATGCCATACACTGACCTGGAAGAGACCACAGGGCCCAGGCACAGTCTGAATCCTTCCCACATCCCGGCGGTTTTGCTAGCAGGAGTTCAATCCCAACGAACACAGCCCGGAGACCCTGGGGCAAAAACGGCTTCCAAGGAACAATAGGTGCTTGCTGTGGAAAACCTATCCCAAGTGGGGGTAGCCAGGTCAACAAAATGCCACACACCCAGGTGTAAGAAACAACATTGCCCAGGCACGGTCTAAGCCCCTCACCTCCTCCCTGTGCTTTGGGGAGCCTGAGGGACACCCGAGGCCCACGGCCCTGAGACCCCCTTTGCAAAAAGCCGGCTTCCCACGGAAACAGTTTTCCTGAGATGCAGACCCTATCCCAAGTGGTTGTGGCAAGGTAAAGCAAATGCCCTCCACTTCTCTGGAAGAAACCACAGTGCCCAGCCATGTTCTAAGCCCTCCCATCCTCCCTGGGCTTCTGGCAGCAGGAGTGAAAAGAGAGGAGCAGAGCACTGGGACCCGTTTGACAAAAACCAGCTTCCCACGGGAAAGTCTTTCCCCACGTGCAGACATGCTCCCAGGTGCCTGTGGCAAGGGGAAGGAAATGCCATACACTGACCTGGAAGAGACCACAGGGCCCAGGCACAGTCTGAGCCCTTCGCTCATCCCGGCGGTTTTGCTAGCAGGAGTTCAACCCCAACGAACACAGCCCGGAGACCCTGAGGCAAAAACGGCTTCCGACGAACAAGAGGTGCTTGCTGTGGAAAACCTATCCCAAGTGGGGGTAGCCAGGTCAACAAAATGCCACACACCCAGGTGTAAGACACAACATTGCCCAGGCACGGTCTAAGCCCCTCACCTCGTCCCTGTGCTTTGGGGAGCCGGAGGGACAGCCGAGCCCCACGGCCCTGAGACCCCTTTGCAAAAAGCCGGCTTCCCACGGAAACAGTTTTCCTGAGGTGCACACCCTATCCCAAGTGGTTGTGGCAAGGTAATGCAAATGCCCTCCACTTCTCTGGAAGAAACCACAGTGCCCAGCCATGTTCTAAGCCCTCCCATCGTCCCTGGGCTTCTGGCAGCAGGAGTGAAAAGAGAGGAGCAGAGCACTGGGACCCGTTTGACAAAAACCGGCTTCCCACGGGAAAGTCTTTCTCCACGTGCAGACATGCTCCCAGGTGCCTGTGGCAAGGGGAAGGAAATGCCATACACTGACATGGAAGAGACCACAGGGCCCAGGCACAGTCTGAACACTTCCCTCTTCCCGGCGGTTTTGCTAGCAGGAGTTCAACCCCAACGAACACAGCCCAGAGACCCCTGGGGCAAAACCGGCTTCCGACGAACAATAGGTGCTTGCTGTGGAAAACCTATCCGAAGTGGGGGTAGCCAGGTCAACAAAATGCCACACACCCAGGTGTAAGAAACAACATTGCCCAGGCACGGTCTAAGCCCCTCACCTCGTCCCTGTGCTTTGGGGAGCTGGAGGGACAGCCGAGCCCCACGGCCCTGAGACCCCTTCGCAAAAAGCCGGCTTCCCACGGAAACAGTTTTCCTGAGGTGCACACCCTCTCACAAGTGGTTGTGGCAAGGTAAAGCAAATGCCCTCCACTTCTCTGGAAGAAACCACAATGCCCAGACATGTTCTAAGCCCTCCCATCCTCCCTGGGCTTCTGGCAGCAGGAGTGAAAAGAGAGGAGCAGAGCACTGGGACCCGTTTGACAAAAACCGGCTTCCCACGGGAAAGTCTTTCTCCACGTGCAGACATGCTCTCAGGTGCCTGTGGCAAGGGGAAGGAAATGCCATACACTGACTTGGAAGAGACCACAGGGCCCAGGCACAGTCTGAACCCTTCCCTCATCCCGGCGGTTTTTCTAGCAGGAGTTCAACCCCAACGAACACAGCCCGGAGACCCCTGAGGCAAAAACGGCTTCCGACGAACAAGAGGTGCTTGCTGTGGAAAACCTATCCCAAGTGGGGGTAGCCAGGTCAACAAAATGCCACACACCCAGGTGTAAGAAACAACATTGCCCGGGCACGGTCTAAGCCCCTCACCTCGTCCCTGTGCTTTGGGGAGCCGGAGGGACAGCCGAGCCCCACGGCCCTGAGACCCCTTTGCAAAAAGCCGGCTTCCCACGGAAACAGTTTTCCTGAGGTGCACACCCTATCCCAAGTGGTTGTGGCAAGGTAATGCAAATGCCCACCACTTCTCTGGAAGAAACCACAGTGCCCAGCCATGTTCTAAGCCCTCCCATCGTCCCTGGGCTTCTGGCAGCAGGAGTGAAAAGAGAGGAGCAGAGCACTGGGACCCGTTTGACAAAAACCGGCTTCCCACGGGAAAGTCTTTCTCCACATGCAGACATGCTCCCAGGTGCCTGTGGCAAGGGGAAGGAAATGCCATACACTGACATGGAAGAGACCACAGGGCCCAGGCACAGTCTGAACACTTCCCTCTTCCCGGCGGTTTTGCTAGCAGGAGTTCAACCCCAACGAACACAGCCCAGAGACCCCTGGGGCAAAACCGGCTTCCGACGAACAATAGGTGCTTGCTGTGGAAAACCTATCCGAAGTGGGGGTAGCCAGGTCAACAAAATGCCACACACCCAGGTGTAAGAAACAACATTGCCCAGGCACGGTCTAAGCCCCTCACCTCGTCCCTGTGCTTTGGGGAGCTGGAGGGACAGCCGAGCCCCACGGCCCTGAGACCCCTTTGCAAAAAGCCGGCTTCCCACGGAAACAGTTTTCCTGAGATGCAGACCCTATCCCAAGTGGTTGTGGCAAGGTAAAGCAAATGCCCTCCACTTCTCTGGAAGAAACCACAGTGCCCAGCCATGTTCTAAGCCCTCCCATCCTCCCTGGGCTTCTGGCAGCAGGAGTGAAAAGAGAGGAGCAGAGCACTGGGACCCGTTTGACAAAAACCGGCTTCCCACGGGAAAGTCTTTCTCCACGTGCAGACATGTTCCCAGGTGCCTGTGGCAAGGGGAAGGAAATGCCATACACTGACCTGGAAGAGACCACAGGGCCCAGGCACAGTCTGAACCCTTCCCTCATCCCTGCGGTTTTTCTAGCAGGAGTTCAACCCCAACGAACACAGCCCGGAGACCCCTGAGGCAAAAACGGCTTCCGACGAACAAGAGGTGCTTGCTGTGGAAAACCTATCCCAAGTGGGGGTAGCCAGGTCAACAAAATGCCACACACCCAGGTGTAAGACACAACATTGCCCAGGCACGGTCTAAGCCCCTCACCTCGTCCCTGTGCTTTGGGGAGCCGGAGGGACAACCGAGCCCCACGGCCCTGAGACCCCTTTGCAAAAAGCCGGCTTCCCACGGAAACAGTTTTCCTGAGGTGCACACCCTATCCCAAGTGGTTGTGGCAAGGTAATGCAAATGCCCTCCACTTCTCTGGAAGAAACCACAGTGCCCAGCCATGTTCTAAGCCCTCCCATCGTCCCTGGGCTTCTGGCAGCAGGAGTGAAAAGAGAGGAGCAGAGCACTGGGACCCGTTTGACAAAAACCGGCTTCCCACGGGAAAGTCTTTCTCCACGTGCAGACATGCTCCCAGGTGCCTGTGGCAAGGGGAAGGAAATGCCATACACTGACATGGAAGAGACCACAGGGCCCAGGCACAGTCTGAACACTTCCCTCTTCCCGGCGGTTTTGCTAGCAGGAGTTCAACCCCAACGAACACAGCCCAGAGACCCCTGGGGCAAAACCGGCTTCCGACGAACAATAGGTGCTTGCTGTGGAAAACCTATCCGAAGTGGGGGTAGCCAGGTCAACAAAATGCCACACACCAAGGTGGAAGAGACAACATTGCCCAGGCATGGTCTAAGCCCCTCACCTCGTCCCTGTGCTTTGGGGAGCTGGAGGGACACCCGAGGCCCACGGCCCTGAGACCCCTTTGCAAAAAGCCGGCTTCCCACGGAAACAGTTTTCCTGAGGTGCACACCCTATCCCAAGTGGTTGTGGCAAGGTAATGAAAATGCCCTCCACTTCTCTGGAAGAAACCACAGTGCCCAGCCATGTTCTAAGCCCTCCCATCCTCCCTGGGCTTCTGGCAGCAGGAGTGAAAAGAGAGGAGCAGAGCACTGGGACCCGTTTGACAAAAACCGACTTCCCACGGGAAAGTCTTTATCAAGGTGCAGACATGCTCCCAGGTGCCTGTGGCAAGGGGAAGGAAATGCCATACACTGACATGGAAGAGACCACAGGGCCCAGGCACAGTCTGAACACTTCCCTCATCCCGGCGGTTTTGCTAGCAGGAGTTCAACCCCAAGGAACACAGCCCAGAGACCCCTGGGGCAAAACCGGCTTCCGACGAACAATAGGTGCTTGCTGTGGAAAACCTATCCCAAGTGGGGGTAGCCAGGTCAACGAAATGCCACACACCCAGGTGGAAGAAACCACATTGCCCAGGCATGGTCTAAGCCCCTCACCTCGTCCCTGTGCTTTGGGGAGCCGGAAGGACACCCGAGGCCCACGGCACTGAGACCCCTTTGCAAAAAGCCGGCTTCCCACGGAACCAGTTTTCCTGAGGTGCACACCCTATCCCAAGTGGTTGTGGCAAGGTAATGCAAATGCCCTCCACTTCTCTGGAAGAAACCACAGTGCCCAGTCATGTTCTAAGCCCTCCCATCCTCCCTGGGCTTCTGGCAGCAGGAGTGAAAAGAGAGGAGAAGAGCACTTGGACCCGTTTGACAAAAACCGGCTTCCCACGGGAAAGTCTTTCTCCACGTGCAGACATACTCCCAGGTGCCTGTGGCAAGGGGAAGGAAATGCCATACACTGACCTGGAAGAGACCACAGGGCCCAGGCACAGTCTGAACCCTTCCCTCATCCCGGCGGTTTTGCTAGCAGGAGTTCAACCCCAACGAACACACCCGGAGACCCTGAGGCAAAAACGGCTTCTGACGAAGAAGAGGTGCTTGACTGGAAAACCTATCCCAAGTGGGGGTAGCCAGGTCAACAAAATGCAACACACCCTGGTGTAACAAACAACATTGCCCACGCACGGTCCAAGCCCCTCACCTCATCCCTGTGCTTTGGGGAGCCGAAGGGACACCCGAGGCCCACGGCCCTGAGACCCCTTTGCAAAAAGCCGGCTTCCCACGGAAACAGTTTTCCTGAGGTGCAGACCCTATCCCAAGTGGTTGTGGCAAGGTAAAGCAAATGCCCTCCACTTCTCTGGAAGAAACCACAGTGCCCAGCCATGTTCTAAGCCCTCCCATCCTCCCTGGGCTTCTGGCAGCAGGAGTGAAAAGAGAGGAGCAGAGCACTGGGACCCGTTTGACAAAAACCGGCTTCCCACGGGAAAGTCTTTCTCCACGTGCAGACATGCTCCCAGGTGCCTGTGGCAAGGGGAAGGAAATGCCATACACTGACCTGGAAGAGACCACAGGGCCCAGGCACAGTCTGAGCCCTTCCCTCATCCCGGCGGTTTTGCTAGCAGGAGTCAACCCCAACGAACACAGCCCGGAGACCCCTGGGGCAAAAATGGCTTCCGATGAGCAGTATACTCTTGCTGTGGAAAACCTATCCCAAATAGGGGTAGCCAGGTAAACAAAATGCAACACACCCAGGTGTAAGAAACAACATTGCACAGGCATGTTCTAAGCACCTCACCTCGTCCCTGTGCTTTGGGGACCGGAGGGACACCCGAGGCCCACGGGCCTGAGACCCGTTTGGCCAAAAGCCGGCTTCCCACGGAAACAGTTTTCCTGAAGTGCAGACCCTCTCACAAGTGGTTGTGGCAAGGTAAAGAAATGCCATCCACTTCTCTGGAAGAAACCACAGTGCCCACCCATGTTCTAAGCCCTCCCCTCCTCCCTGGGCTTCTGGCAGCAGGAGTGAAAAGAGAGGAACACAGCACTGGGACCCCTGAGGCAAAAACGGCTTCCAAGGAACAATAGGCGCTTGCTGTGGAAAACCTATCCCAAGTGGGGGTAGCCAGGTCAACAAAATGCCACACACCCAGGTGTAAGAAACAACATTGCCCAGGCATGGTCTAAGCCCCTCACCTCCTCCCTGTGCTTTGGGGAGCCGGAAGGACACCAGAGGCCCACGGCCCTGAGACCCCTTTGCAAAAAGCCGGCTTCCCACGGAAACAGTTTTCTTGAGGTGCAGACCCTATCCCAAGTGGTTGTGGCAAGGTAATGCAAATGCCCTCCACTTCTCTGGAAGAAACCGCAGTGCCCAGCCATGTTCTAAGCCCTCCCATCCTCCCTGGGCTTCTGGCAGCAGGAGTGAAAAGAGAGGAGCAGAGCACTGGGACCCGTTTGACAAAAACCGGCTTCCCACGGGAAAGTCTTTCTCCACGTGCAGACATGCTCCCAGGTGCCTGTGGCAAGGGGAAGGAAATGCCATATACTGACCTGGAAGAGACCACAGGGCCCAGGCACAGTCTGAACCCTTCCCTCATCCCGGCAGTTTTGCTAGCAGGAGTTCAACCCCAACGAACACAGCCCGGAGACCCTGAGGCAAAAACGGCTTCTGACGAACAAGAGGTGCTTGACTGGAAAACCTATCCCAAGTGGGGGTAGCCAGGTCAACGAAATGCCACACACCAAGGTGTAAGAAACAACATTGCCCAGGCATGGTCTAAGCCCCTCACCTCGTCCCTGTGCTTTGGGGAGCTGGAGGGACACCCGAGGCCCACGGCCCTGAGACCCCTTTGCAAAAAGCCGGCTTCCCACGGAAACAGTTTTCCTGAGGTGCACACCCTATCCCAAGTGGTTGTGGCAAGGTAATGAAAATGCCCTCCACTTCTCTGGAAGAAACCACAGTGCCCAGCCATGTTCTAAGCCCTCCCATCCTCCCTGGGCTTCTGGCAGCAGGAGTGAAAAGAGAGGAGCAGAGCACTGGGACCCGTTTGACAAAAACCGACTTCCCACGGGAAAGTCTTTATCAAGGTGCAGACATGCTCCCAGGTGCCTGTGGCAAGGGGAAGGAAATGCCATACACTGACATGGAAGAGACCACAGGGCCCAGGCACAGTCTGAACACTTCCCTCATCCCGGCGGTTTTGCTAGCAGGAGTTCAACCCCAAGGAACACAGCCCAGAGACCCCTGGGGCAAAACCGGCTTCCGACGAACAATAGGTGCTTGCTGTGGAAAACCTATCCCAAGTGGGGGTAGCCAGGTCAACGAAATGCCACACACCCAGGTGGAAGAAACCACATTGCCCAGGCATGGTCTAAGCCCCTCACCTCGTCCCTGTGCTTTGGGGAGCCGGAAGGACACCCGAGGCCCACGGCACTGAGACCCCTTTGCAAAAAGCCGGCTTCCCACGGAACCAGTTTTCCTGAGGTGCACACCCTATCCCAAGTGGTTGTGGCAAGGTAATGCAAATGCCCTCCACTTCTCTGGAAGAAACCACAGTGCCCAGTCATGTTCTAAGCCCTCCCATCCTCCCTGGGCTTCTGGCAGCAGGAGTGAAAAGAGAGGAGAAGAGCACTTGGACCCGTTTGAGAAAAACCGGCTTCCCACGGGAAAGTCTTTCTCCACGTGCAGACATACTCCCAGGTGCCTGTGGCAAGGGGAAGGAAATGCCATACACTGACCTGGAAGAGACCACAGGGCCCAGGCACAGTCTGAACCCTTCCCTCATCCCGGCGGTTTTGCTAGCAGGAGTTCAACCCCAACGAACACACCCGGAGACCCTGAGGCAAAAACGGCTTCTGACGAAGAAGAGGTGCTTGACTGGAAAACCTATCCCAAGTGGGGGTAGCCAGGTCAACAAAATGCAACACACCCTGGTGTAACAAACAACATTGCCCACGCACGGTCCAAGCCCCTCACCTCATCCCTGTGCTTTGGGGAGCCGAAGGGACACCCGAGGCCCACGGCCCTGAGACCCCTTTGCAAAAAGCCGGCTTCCCACGGAAACAGTTTTCCTGAGGTGCAGACCCTATCCCAAGTGGTTGTGGCAAGGTAAAGCAAATGCCCTCCACTTCTCTGGAAGAAACCACAGTGCCCAGCCATGTTCTAAGCCCTCCCATCCTCCCTGGGCTTCTGGCAGCAGGAGTGAAAAGAGAGGAGCAGAGCACTGGGACCCGTTTGACAAAAACCGGCTTCCTATGGGAAAGTCTTTCTCCACGTGCAGACATGCTCCCAGGTGCCTGTGGCAAGGGGAAGGAAATGCCATACACTGACCTGGAAGAGACCACAGGGCCCAGGCACAGTCTGAGCCCTTCCCTCATCCCGGCGGTTTTGCTAGCAGGAGTCAACCCCAACGAACACAGCCCGGAGACCCCTGGGGCAAAAATGGCTTCCGATGAGCAGTATACTCTTGCTGTGGAAAACCTATCCCAAATAGGGGTAGCCAGGTAAACAAAATGCAACACACCCAGGTGTAAGAAACAACATTGCACAGGCATGTTCTAAGCACCTCACCTCGTCCCTGTGCTTTGGGGACCGGAGGGACACCCGAGGCCCACGGGCCTGAGACCCGTTTGGCCAAAAGCCGGCTTCCCACGGAAACAGTTTTCCTGAAGTGCAGACCCTCTCACAAGTGGTTGTGGCAAGGTAAAGAAATGCCATCCACTTCTCTGGAAGAAACCACAGTGCCCACCCATGTTCTAAGCCCTCCCCTCCTCCCTGGGCTTCTGGCAGCAGGAGTGAAAAGAGAGGAACACAGCACTGGGACCCCTGAGGCAAAAACGGCTTCCAAGGAACAATAGGCGCTTGCTGTGGAAAACCTATCCCAAGTGGGGGTAGCCAGGTCAACAAAATGCCACACACCCAGGTGTAAGAAACAACATTGCCCAGGCATGGTCTAAGCCCCTCACCTCCTCCCTGTGCTTTGGGGAGCCGGAAGGACACCAGAGGCCCACGGCCCTGAGACCCCTTTGCAAAAAGCCGGCTTCCCACGGAAACAGTTTTCTTGAGGTGCAGACCCTATCCCAAGTGGTTGTGGCAAGGTAATGCAAATGCCCTCCACTTCTCTGGAAGAAACCGCAGTGCCCAGCCATGTTCTAAGCCCTCCCATCCTCCCTGGGCTTCTGGCAGCAGGAGTGAAAAGAGAGGAGCAGAGCACTGGGACCCGTTTGACAAAAACCGGCTTCCCACGGGAAAGTCTTTCTCCACGTGCAGACATGCTCTCAGGTGCCTGTGGCAAAGGGGAAGGAAATGCCATACACTGACCTGGAAGAGACCACAGGGCCCAGGCACAGTCTGAACCCTTCCCTCATCCCGGCGGTTTTGCTAGCAGGAGTTCAACCCCAACGAACACAGCCCGGAGACCCCTGGGGCCCAAACGGCTTCCAACGAACAATATGCTCTTGCTGTGGAAAACCTATCCCAAGAGGGGGTAGCCAGGTCAACAAATGCCACACACTCAGGTGGAAGAGACAACTAGGCCCAGGCATGGTCTAACCCCACACCTCCTCTCTGTGCTTTGGGGAGCCGGAGGGACACCCGAGGCCCACGGCACTGAGGCCCGTTGGGCAGAAAGCCGGCTTCCCAAGGAAACAGCTTTCCTGAGGTGCAGACCCTATCCCAAGGGGTGGTGGCAAGGGAAAGCAAATGCCCTCCACTTCTCTGGAAGAAACCACAGTGCCCAGCCATGTTCTAAGCCCTCCCATCCTCCCTGGGCTTCTGGCAGCAGGAGTGAAAAGAGAGGAGCAGAGCACTGGGACCCGTTTGACAAAAACCGGCTTCCTATGGGAAAGTCTTTCTCCACGTGCAGACATGCTCCCAGGTGCCTGTGGCAAGGGGAAGGAAATGCCATACACTGACCTGGAAGAGACCACAGGGCCCAGGCACAGTCTGAACCCTTCCCTCATCCCGGCGGTTTTGCTAGCAGGAGTTCAACCCCAAGGAACACAGCCCTGAGACCCCTGAGGCAAAAACGGCTTCCAAGGAACAATAGGCGCTTGCTCTGGAAAACCTATCCCAAGTGGGGGTAGCCAGGTCAACAAAATGCCACACACCCAGGTGTAAGAAACAACATTGCCCAGGCATGGTCTAAGCCCCTCACCTCCTCCCTGTGCTTTGGGGAGCCGGAAGGACACCAGAGGCCCACGGCCCTGAGACCCCTTTGCAAAAAGCCGGCTTCCCACGGAAACAGTTTTCTTGAGGTGCAGACCCTATCCCAAGTGGTTGTGGCAAGGTAATGCAAATGCCCTCCACTTCTCTGGAAGAAACCGCAGTGCCCAGCCATGTTCTAAGCCCTCCCATCCTCCCTGGGCTTCTGGCAGCAGGAGTGAAAAGAGAGGAGCAGAGCACTGGGACCCGTTTGACAAAAACCGGCTTCCCACGGGAAAGTCTTTCTCCACGTGCAGACATGCTCTCAGGTGCCTGTGGCAAAGGGGAAGGAAATGCCATACACTGACCTGGAAGAGACCACAGGGCCCAGGCACAGTCTGAACCCTTCCCTCATCCCGGCGGTTTTGCTAGCAGGAGTTCAACCCCAACGAACACAGCCCGGAGACCCCTGGGGCCCAAACGGCTTCCAACGAACAATATGCTCTTGCTGTGGAAAACCTATCCCAAGAGGGGGTAGCCAGGTCAACAAATGCCACACACCCAGGTGGAAGAGACAACTAGGCCCAGGCATGGTCTAACCCCACACCTCCTCTCTGTGCTTTGGGGAGCCGGAGGGACACCCGAGGCCCACGGCACTGAGGCCCGTTGGGCAGAAAGCCGGCTTCCCAAGGAAACAGCTTTCCTGAGGTGCAGACCCTATCCCAAGGGGTGGTGGCAAGGGAAAGCAAATGCCATCCCCTTCTCTGGAAGAAACTCCAGTGCCCAGCCATGTTCTAAGCCCTCCCCTCCTCACTGGGCTTCTGGCAGCAGGAGAGAAAAGAGAGGAGCACAGCACTGGGACTCTTTGACAGAAACCGGCTTCCCACGAGGAAGTCCTTCTCCACGTGCAGACATGCTTCCCAGTGCCTGTGGCAAGGTGAAGGAAATGCCATACACTGACCTGGAAGAGACCACAGTGCCCAGGCACAGTCTGAGCCCTTGCCTCATCCCGGCGGTTTTGTTAGCAGGAGTTCCACCACAACGAACACAGCCCGGAGACCCCCTGGGGCCCAAACGGCTTCCCGACGAACAATATGCTCTTGCTGTGGAAAACCTATCCCAAGTGGGGGTAGCCAGGTCAACAAAATGCCACACACCCAGGTGGAGGAAACAACATGGCCCAGGCATGGTCTAAGCCCCTCACTTCGTCCTTGTGCTCTGGGGAGCCGTACGGACCCCCGAGGCCCACGGCCCTGAGACCCCTTTGCAAAAAGCCGGCTTCCCACGGAAACAGTTTTCCTGAGGTGCCGACCCTCTCACAAGTGGTTGTGGCAAGGTAAAGCAAATGCCCTCCACTTCTCTGGAAGAAACCACAGTGCCCAGCCATGTTCTAAGCCCTCCCATCCTCCCTGGGCTTCTGGCAGCAGGAGTGAAAAGAGAGGAGCAGAGCACTGGGACCCGTTTGACAAAAACCGGCTTCCCACGAAAAAGTCTTTCTCCACGTGCAGACATCCTCCCAAGTGCTGAGGACATAGTACTGAGACATATTTGGCAGAAACGGGTTCAAATGAAAAATATTTCTTGATGTGCAAACTCTATCTTAATTTGTTGTGGCAAGGTAAAGGATGTGCCATATGCTTATTTGAGAAATTTTGGCAAAAATTTGGCAAAAACCGCCTTTCAATGAAATAAATTTTCTCTTTTGCAAACTCTATCATAATTGTTTGTGCCAATGTAAAGAAAATGCCATACGCTTATCTGTAAGAAACAGAAGTTTCCAGGATCGGTCTGAGCCCTCACATCATCATAGTGATTTCGGTAGCATTAGTTAATCCCAAACAACATGGTATTGAGACACATTTGACAAAAAACCGCTTCCAACGAAAAATATTTTGTTCATGTTGAAACCCTATCATATGTGGTTGTGGCAATGTAAAGAAAATGCCACACCCTTATGTGTAAGAAACAACATTACCCAGGAACAGTCTAAGCCCTAACATCATCACTGTGCTTTTGGTAGCATGAGTGAAACCCGAGGAATACAGCACTTAGACACATTTGGGAAAAACCGGCTTCCAATGAAAACGATTTTCTTAACGTGGAAACCCTATCACAAGGGGTTGTGGAAGGTAAAGTAAAAAAGCGGAGTTCCAACGAGAAATATTTTCTTCACGTAGAAACCCGTTCCTGGGCACTGTTGTTTCTTACACATAAGGGTGTGGCATTTATTTATCTGGCCACAACCACTTACGTTTGGGTTTGAAAGGGAAGAAAATATTATTCATTGGAACGCGATTTTTGCCAAATGTGTCTTAGTGCTGTTTGCCTCCGCTTTAACTCCCGCTCCCAAAAGCACAGTGCTGATATTAAGGCTCAGACTCTTCCAGGGCACTGTTGTTCCTTGCAGATAAGCGTATGGCATTTTCTTTACATTGGCACAAACAATTATGGGTTTCGGGTTCGGGTTCGGGTTAGGGGTTTGGGTTCTGGTTCTGGTTCGGGTAGGTTTCGGGTTCGGGTTCGGGTAGGGTTCGGTTTCGGGTTCGGGTAGGGTTCGGTTTCAGTTACGGTTCGGGTTCGGTATCGGTTTCGCTTTCAGTTATGGATTCGGGTTCAGGTTCGGGTTAGGGGTTAGGGTTCGGGTTCGGGTTCTGGTTCGGTATTGGTTTCGCTTTCGAGTATGGATTCAGGTTCGGGTTCGGGTTAGGATTAGGGTTCGGGTTAGGATTAGGGTTCAGGTTCGGGTTCGGGTTCAGGCTCGGTTTAGGGTTCGGGTTAGGGTTAGGGTAAGTGTTCGGGTTAGGGTTCGGGTTCGGGTTCGGGTTAGGGTTCGGTTTAGGGTTAGGGTTCGGGTTACGGTTAGGGTTAGGGTTCGGTTTAGGGTTAGGGTTCGGGTTAGGGTTAGGGTTAGGGTTAGGGTTCGGGTTAGGGTTCGGGATCGGGTTAGGTTTCGGGTTAGGGTTAGGGTTAGGGTTCGGGTTCGGTTTCGGGTTAGGGGTCGGGTTAGGGTTAGGGTTCGGGTTCGGGTTAGGGTTCGGGTTCGGGTTAGGTTTCGGGTTAGGTTTAGGGTTAGGGTTCGGGTTCGGTTTCGGGTTAGGGGTCGGGTTCGGGTTCGGGTTAGGGTTAGGGTAAGGGTTAGGGTTAGGGTTCGGGTTCGGGTTAGGGTTAGGGTTCGGGTTCGGTTTCGGGTTAGGGTTCGGGTTCGGGTTAGGGTTAGCGTTCGTGTTAGGGTTCGGGTTAGGGTTAGGGTTCGGGTTCGGGTTAGGGTTAGGGTTTGGGTTCGGTTTCGGGTTAGGGTTCGGATTAGGTTTCAGGTTAGGGATAGGGTTAGGGTTTGGGTCAGGTTAGGGTTAGTGTTCGGGTTAGGGTTAGGGTTACGGTTAGGGTTAGGGTTCGGGTTAGGGTTCGTTTTCGGGTTAGGGTTCGGGTTAGGGTTAGGGTTCGGGTTCGGGTTAGGGGTCGGGTTCGGGTTCGGGTTAGGGTTAGAGTAAGTGTTAGGTTTAGGGTTAGGGTTCTGGTTAGGGTTAGGGTTAGGGTTAGGGTTCGGGTTCGGTTTCGGGGTAGGGTTCGGGTTAGGGTTAGGGTGAGGGTTCGTGTTAGGGTTAGGGTTAGGGTTAGGGTTCGGGTTCGGGTTAGGTTTAGGGTTAGGGTTAGGTTTCAGGTTAGGGATAGGGTTAGGGTTAGGGTCAGGTTAGGTTTAGTGTTCGGGTTAGGGTTACGGGTAGGGTTAGGGTTCGGGTTCGGGTCAGGCTTAGGGTAAGAGTTAGGGTTAGGGTTAGGGTTCAGGTTAGGGTTAGGGTTAGGGTTAGCGTTACGGTTCGGGTTCGGGTTCGGGTTAGGGTTCGGGTTAGGCTTAGGGTTAGGGTTCGGGTTAGGGTTTGGGTTAGGGTTAGGGTTTGGATTCAGGTTTGGGTTCTCATTAGGGTTAGGGTTAGGGTTAGGGTTCGGGTTAGGGTTAGGGTTCGGGTTATATTTTAGGGTTAGGGTTAGTGTTCGGGTTCGGGTTAGGGTTAGGTTTCAGGTTAGGGATAGGGTTAGGGTTAGGGTCGGGTTAGGTTTAGTGTTCGGCTTAGGGTTACGGTTAGGGTTAGGGTTCGGGTTCGGTTTTGGGTTAGGTTTAGGGTTAGGGTTAGGGTTAGGGTTAGGGTTAGGGTTCGGTTTAGGGTTCGGGTTCGTTTTAGGGTTAAGTTTAGGGTTAGGATTTGGGTTAGGGTTCGGGTTTGGGTTAGGGTCCGGGTTAGGGTTAGATTTTGGGTTCGGGTTCGGGTTTGGGTTCGTGTTAGGGTTAGGGTTTGGGTTAGGGTTAGGGTTAGGGTTATTGTTCGGGTTCATGTTCGGGTTAGGGTTAGGTTTCAGGTTAGGGATAGGGTTAGGGTTAGGGTCGGGTTAGGTTTAGTGTTCGGGTTAGGGTTACGGTTAGGGTTAGGATTCGGGTTCGGTTTTGGGTTAGGTTTAGGGTTAGGGTTCGGGTTAGGGTTAGGGTTAGGTTTCCGGTTAGGGATAGGGTTAGGGTTAGGGTTAGGTATCGGGTTAGGGTTAGGTTGCGGGATCGGTTTTGGTTTAGGGTTCGGGTTTGGGTATCGTTTGGGTTATGGTTAGTGTTTGGCTTCGGGTTCGGGTTAGGTTTAGAGTTAGGGTTAGGGTTATGTTTAGGATTAGTGTTCGGATTAGGGTTAGGGTTAGGGTTAGGGTTAGGGTTAGGGTTAGGGTTCGGGTTAGGGTTAGGGTTAGGTTTCCGGTTAGGGATAGGGTTAGGGTTAGGGTCGGCTTAGGGTTAGGGTTCGGGTTAGGGTTAGCATTCGGGTTAGGGGTACGGTTAGGGTTAGGGTTAGGGTTCTGGTTAGGGTTACGATTAGGTTTCAGGTTAGGGATAGGGTTAGCGTTAGGGTTCGAGTCAGGGTTAGGGTTCCGGTTATGGTTAGGGTTAGGGTTAGGTTTCGGGTTAGGGTTATGGTGCGGGATCGGTTTTGCTTTAGGGTTCGGGTTCGGGTATCGTTTGGGTTATGGTTAGTGTTTGGCTTCGGGTTCGGGTTAGGTTTAGAGTTAGGGTTCATGTTAGGGTTAGGGTTAGGTTTCGGATCAGGGTTAGGGTTAGGGTTAGGGTTAGGTTTCGGGTTCGGTTTAGGGTTAGGGTTAGGGTTAGGGTTAGGGTTAGGGTTAGGGTTCGGGTTAGGTTTCGGGTAAGGGTTAGGGTTAGGGTTAGAGTTCGGGTTAGGGTTCGGGTTAGGGTTAGGGTTTGGATTCGGGTTCGGGTTAGGGTTAGGGTTCGGGTTCCGATTATGGTTAGGGTTAGGGTTAGGGTTACGGTTAGGGTTAGGGTTACGATTTGGGTTCGGGGTTGGGTTAGGGTTAGGGTTAGGGTTAGGGTTAGGGTTAGTTTTCGGGTTAGGGTTACGGTTAGGGTTTGGGTTAGGGTTAGGGTTCGGATAGGGTTAGGGTTAGAGTTAGGGCTCAGATTCGGGTTGGGGTTAAGTTTAATGTTAGTGTTAGAGTCAGGGTTAGGGTTAGCGTTCGTGTTAGGGTTCGTGTGAGGGTTAGGGTTAGGGTTAGGGTTAGGGTTAGGGTTCGGGTTAGGATTCGGGTTAGGTTTCGGGTTGATGTTCGCGTCAGGGTTAGTGTTCAGGTTCGGGTCAGGTTCGGGTTAGGGTGAGGGTCAGGGTCAGTGTCAGGGTTTAGGGTTTAGGGTCAGGGTCAGGGTCAGGTTTAAGGTTAGGTTCAGGGTCAGGTTTAAGGGTTTAGGGTGAGGGTTAGGGTCAGGGTCATGGTCAGGGTCAGGGTTAGGTTTCGTGATTAGGGTTCGGGTCAGGTTCGGGTTCAGTTTAGGGATAGGGTTCGGGTTAGGGTTCGGGTGAGGGTTCGCATTAGGGTTTGGGTTCATGTAAGGGTTCGGGTTAGGGTTAGGCTTAGGGTTAGGGGTTTGGTTTTGGGTTCAGGTTCGGGGTTTGGGTTCGGGTTCAGGTTCGCGTCAGGGTTAGGCTTCAGGTTCCGGTCAGGGTTCGGGTTAGGGTTAGGGTCAGGGTCAGTGTCAGGGTTAGGGTTAGGGTCAAGGTCAGTGTTTAGGGATTAGGGTTAGGGTGAGGGTACGGGTTAGGGTTAGGGTTACGGTTAGGGTTCAGGTTAGGGTTAGGGTTTGGGTTAGGGTTAGGGTTCGGGTAGGGTTAGGGTTAGGGTTCGGGTATGGGTTAGGGTTAGGGAAGGGTTCGGGTTCGGGTTAGGGTTAGGGTTCGGGTTAGGGTTTGAGTTAGGTTTAGGGTTAGGGTTAGGGTTCGGGTTACGGTTTGAGTTAGGGCCAGGGTTCGGGTTAGTTTTAGGGTTAGGGTTAGGGTTCTTGTAGGGTTAGGGTTAAGGTTAGGGTTAGGGGTTCGGGTTCGGGGTTCGGGTTCGGGTTAGGTCTTGGGTTCAAATTCGCGTCAGGTTTAGTGTTCTGGTTCGGGTCAGGTTTCGGTTAGCGTTCGGTTTCGGGTTAAGGTTAGGGTTAGGGTTATGGTTACGGTTCGGGTTAGGGTTAGGGTTAGGTTTAGGGTTAGGGTTTGGTTTAGGATTAGGGTTCAGGTAGGGTTAGCGTTAGGGTTCGGGTTCGGGTTAGGCTGAAGATTAGGGTTAGGGTTAGTGTTCGGGTTAGGGTTAGGTTTCGGGTTAGGGTTACTGTTAGGGTTAGGTTTCGGGTTGGGGTTATGGTTAGGGTTAGAGTTCGGGTTAGGGTGAGGGTTCGGGTTAGGGTTAGGTTTCGGGTTAGGGTTAGGGTTAGGGTTAGGGTTAGGGTTAGGGTTAGAGTTATGGTTAGGGTTAGGGTTAGGTTTAGTGTTCGTGTTAGGGTTAGGGTTAGGGTTAGGTTTCGGGTTTCTGTTCATGTTAGGGTTAGGGTTAGGGTTTAGGTTAGGATTCGGGTGAGGGTTAGGGTTAGGGTTCGGGTTAGGTTTAGGGTTAGGGTTTGGTTTAGGGTTAGGGTTCGGGTAGGGTTAGGGTTAGGTTTAGGGTTTGTTTTAGGGTTAGGGTTCGGGTAGGGTTAGGGTTAGGGTTAGGGTTAGGGTTCGGGTCAGGTTTTGGGTTTGGGTTAGGGTCAGGGTCAGCGTCAGGGTTTAGGGTCTAGGGTCAGGGTCAGGTTCATGGTCAGGATCAGGGTTAGTGTTAGGGTCACGGTGAGGTTTTAGGGATAAGTTTAGGGTTAGGGATAGGGTTCGGGTTCGGGTTAGGGTTAGGGTTCGCGTTTGGGTTATGGTTCGGGTTCGGGTTCGTTTTCGGTTAGGGTTAGGGTTAGGGTTAGGGTTAGAATTGGTGTTCGGGTTAGGGTTCGGGTTAGGGTTAGGTTTAGGGTTAGGGTTAGGGTTAGGGGTTCGGGTTTGGGGTCAGGTTAGGGGTTCGCGTTCAGGTTCGGGTTCAAGTTCGAATCACGGTTAGTGTTCAGGTTCGGGTCAGGGTTCGGATTAGGGTTAGGGTCAGGGTCAGGGTCAGGGTTAGGGTTAGGGTTAGGGTTATGGTTCGGGTTAGGGTTCGGGTTAGGGTTAGGTTTAGGGTTATGATTCGGATTAGGGTTAGCGTTTGGGTTAGGGTTACGGTTAGGGTTAGGGTTAGGGTTCGGGTTAGGGTTAGGGTAGTTTAGGGTTAGGGTTAGGGTTAGGGTTAGAGTTCGGGTTAGGGTTCGGGTTAGGGTTAGGGTTTGGATTCGGGTTCGGGTTCGCGTTAGGGTTAGGGTTAGGGTTCAGGTTAGGGTTAGGGTTCGGGTTCCGATTATGGTTAGGGTTAGAGTTAGGGTTACGGTTACGGTTAGGGTTACGATTTGGGTTCGGGGTTGGGTTAGGGTTAGGGTTAGGGTTAGGGTTAGGGTTAGTTTTCGGGTTAGGGTTACGGTTAGGGTTTGGGTTAGGGTTAGGGTTCGGATAGGGTTAGGGTTAGAGTTAGGGCTCAGATTCGGGTTAGGGTTAAGTTTAATGTTAGTGTAAGAGTCAGGGTTAGGGTTAGCGTTAGTGTTAGGGTTCGTGTGAGGGTTAGGGTTAGGGTTAGGGTTAGGGTTAGGGTTAGGGTTCGGGTTAGGATTCGGGTTAGGTTTCGGGTTGATGTTCGCGTCAGGGTTAGTGTTTAGGTTCGGGTCAGGTTCGGGTTAGGGTGAGGGTCAGGGTCAGTGTCAGGGTTTAGGGTTTAGGGTCAGGGTCAGGGTCAGGTTTAAGGTTAGGTTCAGGGTCAGGTTTAAGGGTTTAGGGTGAGGGTTAGGGTCAGGGTCATGGTCAGGGTCAGGGTTAGGTTTCGTGATTAGGGTTCGGGTCAGGTTCGGGTTCGGTTTAGGGATAGGGTTCGGGTTAGGGTTCGGGTGAGGGTTCGCATTAGGGTTTGGGTTCATGTAAGGGTTCGGGTTAGGGTAGGCTTAGGGTTAGGGGTTTGGTTTCGGGTTCAGGTTCGGGGTTTGGGTTCGGGTTCAGGTTCGCGTCAGGGTTAGGCTTCAGGTTCCGGTCAGGGTTCGGGTTAGGGTTAGGGTCAGGGTCAGTGTCAGGGTTAGGGTTAGGGTCAAGGTCAGTGTTTAGGGATTAGGGTTAGGGTGAGGGTACGGGTTAGGGTTAGGGTTACGGTTAGGGTTCAGGTTAGGGTTAGGGTTTGGGTTAGGGTTAGGGTTCGGGTAGGGTTAGGGTTAGGGTTCGGGTATGGGTTAGGGTTAGGGAAGGGTTCGGGTTCGGGTTAGGGTTAGGGTTCGGGTTAGGGTTTGAGTTAGGGTTAGGGTTAGGGTTAGGGTTCGGGTTAGGGTTTGAGTTAGGGCCAGGGTTCGGGTTAGTTTTAGGGTTAGGGTTAGGGTTCTTGTAGGGTTAGGGTTAAGGTTAGGGTTAGGGGTTCGGGTTCGGGGTTCGGGTTCGGGTTAGGTCTTGGGTTCAAATTCGCGTCAGGTTTAGTGTTCTGGTTCGGGTCAGGTTTCGGTTAGCGTTCGGTTTCGGGTTAAGGTTAGGGTTAGGGTTATGGTTACGGTTCAGGTTAGGGTTAGGGTTAGGTTTAGGGTTAGGGTTTGGTTTAGGATTAGGGTTCAGGTAGGGTTAGCGTTAGGGTTCGGGTTCGGGTTAGGCTGAAGATTAGGGTTAGGGTTAGTGTTCGGGTTAGGGTTAGGTTTCGGGTTAGGGTTACTGTTAGGGTTAGGTTTCGGGTTGGGGTTATGGTTAGGGTTAGAGTTCGGGTTAGGGTGAGGGTTCGGGTTAGGGTTAGGTTTCGTGTTAGGGTTAGGGTTAGGGTTAGGGTTAGGGTTCAAGTTATGGTTAGGGTTAGGGTTAGGTTTAGTGTTCGTGTTAGGGTTAGGGTTAGGGTTAGGTTTCGGGTTTCTGTTCATGTTAGGGTTAGGGTTAGGGTTTAGGTTAGGATTCGGGTGAGGGTTAGGGTTAGGGTTCGGGTTAGGTTTAGGGTTAGGGTTTGGTTTAGGGTTAGGGTTCGGGTAGGGTTAGGGTTAGGTTTAGGGTTTGGTTTAGGGTTAGGGTTCGGGTAGGGTTAGGGTTAGGGTTAGGGTTAGGGTTCGGGTCAGGTTTTGGGTTTGGGTTAGGGTCAGGGTCAGCGTCAGGGTTTAGGGTCTAGGGTCAGGGTCAGGTTCATGGTCAGGATCAGGGTTAGTGTTAGGGTCACGGTGAGGTTTTAGGGATAAGTTTAGGGTTAGGGATAGGGTTCGGGTTCGGGTTAGGGTTAGGGTTCGCGTTTGGGTTATGGTTCGGGTTCGGGTTCGTTTTCGGTTAGGGTTAGGGTTAGGGTTAGAGTTAGAATTGGTGTTCGGGTTAGGGTTCGGGTTAGGGTTAGGTTTAGGGTTAGGGTTAGGGTTAGGGGTTCGGGTTTGGGGTCAGGTTAGGGGTTCGCGTTCAGGTTCGGGTTCAAGTTCGAATCACGGTTAGTGTTCAGGTTCGGGTCAGGGTTCGGTTTAGGGTTAGGGTCAGGGTCAGGGTCAGGGTTAGGGTTAGGGTTAGGGTTATGGTTCGGGTTAGGGTTCGGCTTAGGGTTAGGTTTAGGGTTACGATTCGGATTAGGGTTAGCGTTTGGGTTAGGGTTACGGTTAGGGTTAGGGTTAGGGTTCGGGTTAGGGTTAGGGTAGTTTAGGGTTAGGGTTAGGGTTAGGGTTAGGGTTAGGGTTAGGGTTACGATTTGGGTTCGGGGTTGGGTTAGGGTTAGGGTTAGGGTTAGGGTTAGGGTTAGGGTTAGTTTTCGGGTTAGGGTTACGGTTAGGGTTTGGGTTAGGGTTAGGGTTCGGATAGGGTTAGGGTTAGAGTTAGGGCTCAGATTCGGGTTAGGGTTAAGTTTAATGTTAGTGTTAGAGTCAGGGTTAGGGTTAGCGTTCGTGTTAGGGTTCGTGTGAGGGTTAGGGTTAGGGTTAGGGTTAGGGTTAGGGTTAGGGTTCGGGTTAGGATTCGGGTTAGGTTTCGGGTTGATGTTCGCGTCAGGGTTAGTGTTTAGGTTCGGGTCAGGTTCGGGTTAGGGTGAGGGTCAGGGTCAGTGTCAGGGTTTAGGGTTTAGGGTCAGGGTCAGGGTCAGGTTTAAGGTTAGGTTCAGGGTCAGGTTTAAGGGTTTAGGGTGAGGGTTAGGGTCAGGGTCATGGTCAGGGTCAGGGTTAGGTTTCGTGATTAGGGTTCGGGTCAGGTTCGGGTTCGGTTTAGGGATAGGGTTCGGGTTAGGGTTCGGGTGAGGGTTCGCATTAGGGTTTGGGTTCATGTAAGGGTTCGGGTTAGGGTAGGCTTAGGGTTAGGGGTTTGGTTTCGGGTTCAGGTTCGGGGTTTGGGTTCGGGTTCAGGTTCGCGTCAGGGTTAGGCTTCAGGTTCCGGTCAGGGTTCGGGTTAGGGTTAGGGTCAGGGTCAGTGTCAGGGTTAGGGTTAGGGTCAAGGTCAGTGTTTAGGGATTAGGGTTAGGGTGAGGGTACGGGTTAGGGTTAGGGTTACGGTTAGGGTTCAGGTTAGGGTTAGGGTTTGGGTTAGGGTTAGGGTTCGGGTAGGGTTAGGGTTAGGGTTCGGGTATGGGTTTGAGTTAGGGTTAGGGTTAGGGTTAGGGTTCGGGTTAGGGTTTGAGTTAGGGCCAGGGTTCGGGTTAGTTTTAGGGTTAGGGTTAGGGTTCTTGTAGGGTTAGGGTTAAGGTTAGGGTTAGGGGTTCGGGTTCGGGGTTCGGGTTAGGTCTTGGGTTCAAATTCGCGTCAGGTTTAGTGTTCTGGTTCGGGTCAGGTTTCGGTTAGCGTTCGGTTTCGGGTTAAGGTTAGGGTTAGGGTTATGGTTACGGTTCGGGTTAGGGTTAGGGTTAGGTTTAGGGTTAGGGTTTGGTTTAGGATTAGGGTTCAGGTAGGGTTAGCGTTAGGGTTCGGGTTCGGGTTAGGCTGAAGATTAGGGTTAGGGTTAGTGTTCGGGTTAGGGTTAGGTTTCGGGTTAGGGTTACTGTTAGGGTTAGGTTTCGGGTTGGGGTTATGGTTAGGGTTAGAGTTCGGGTTAGGGTGAGGGTTCGGGTTAGGGTTAGGTTTCGGTTTAGGGTTAGGGTTAGGGTTAGGGTTAGGGTTCAAGTTATGGTTAGGGTTAGGGTTAGGTTTAGTGTTCGTGTTAGGGTTAGGGTTAGGGTTAGGTTTCGGGTTTCTGTTCATGTTAGGGTTAGGGTTAGGGTTAGGGTTTAGGTTAGGATTCGGGTGAGGGTTAGGGTTAGGGTTCGGGTTAGGTTTAGGGTTAGGGTTTGGTTTAGGGTTAGGGTTCGGGTAGGGTTAGGGTTAGGTTTAGGGTTTGGTTTAGGGTTAGGGTTCGGGTAGGGTTAGGGTTAGGGTTCGGCTTCAGGTTAGGGTTAGGTTTACGGTTAGGGTTTGTTTTAGGGTTAGGGTTCGGGTAGGGTTAGGGTTAGGGTTAGGGTTAGGGTTCGGGTCAGGTTTTGGGTTTGGGTTAGGGTCAGGGTCAGCGTCAGGGTTTAGGGTCTAGGGTCAGGGTCAGGTTCATGGTCAGGATCAGGGTTAGTGTTAGGGTCACGGTGAGGTTTTAGGGATAAGTTTAGGGTTAGGGATAGGGTTCGGGTTCGGGTTAGGGTTAGGGTTCGCGTTTGGGTTATGGTTCGGGTTCGGGTTCGTTTCGGTTAGGGTTAGGGTTAGGGTTAGGGTTAGAATTGGTGTTCGGGTTAGGGTTCGGGTTAGGGTTAGGATTAGGGTTAGGGTTAGGGTTAGGGGTTCGGGTTTGGGGTCAGGTTAGGGGTTCGCGTTCAGGTTCGGGTTCAAGTTCGCATCACGGTTAGTGTTCAGGTTCGGGTCAGGGTTCGGTTTAGGGTTAGGGTCAGGGTCAGGGTTTAGGGTTTAGGGTCAGGGTAAGGGTCAGGGTCAGGTTTAGGGTTAGGGTTAGGGTTATGGTTCGGGTTAGGGTTCGGGTTAGGGTTCGGGTTAGGGTTCGGTTTCGGGTTAAGGTTAGGGTTAGGGTTATGGTTAGGGTTCGCGTTAGCGTTAGGGTCAGGGTTAGGGTTAGGGTTTGGTTTAGGGTTAGGGTTAGGGTTAGGGCTCACGTTAGGGTTAGGTTTAGGGTTAGGGTTAGTTTTCGTGTTAGGGTTAGGGTTAGGGTTAGGTTTCGGGTTCAGGTTCATGTTAAGGTTAGGGTTCGGGTTAGGGTTAGGGTTAGGTTTCGTGTTAGGGTTAGGATTAAGGTTAGGGTTCGGGTTAGGGCTAGGGTTCTGGTTAGGGTTATGGTTCGGTTTAGGGTTAGGGTTTGGGTTAGGGTTCTGTTTCGAGTAGGGTTACGGTTAGGATTCGGGTTCAGGTTCGTGTTAGGCTGAGGGTTAGGGTTAGTGTTAGGTTTAGGGTTCGGGTTACGTTTCAGGT
This sequence comes from Ursus americanus, assembly GCF_024610735.1. Taxonomy (NCBI): domain Eukaryota; kingdom Metazoa; phylum Chordata; class Mammalia; order Carnivora; family Ursidae; genus Ursus; species Ursus americanus. The sequence continues at coordinate 59,348,650 of NC_142145.1, forward strand.
TCGGGTTCGAGTAAGTGTTAGGGTAAGGGTTAGGATTAGGAGAGGGTTAGGGTTAGGGTTACTGTTAGGGTTAGGTTTTGGGTTAGGGTTCATGTTAGGGTACGGGTTAGGGTTAGGGTTAGGGTTAGGGTTCTTGTAGGGTTAGGGTTAAGGTTAGGGTTAGGGGTTCGGGTTCGGGGTTCGGGTTCGGGTTAGGTCTTGGGTTCAAATTCGCGTCAGGTTTAGTGTTCTGGTTCGGGTCAGGTTTCGGTTAGCGTTCGGTTTCGGGTTAAGGTTAGGGTTAGGGTTATGGTTACGGTTCAGGTTAGGGTTAGGGTTAGGTTTAGGGTTAGGGTTTGGTTTAGGATTAGGGTTCAGGTAGGGTTAGCGTTAGGGTTCGGGTTCGGGTTAGGCTGAAGATTAGGGTTAGGGTTAGTGTTCGGGTTAGGGTTAGGTTTCGGGTTAGGGTTACTGTTAGGGTTAGGTTTCGGGTTGGGGTTATGGTTAGGGTTAGAGTTCGGGTTAGGGTGAGGGTTCGGGTTAGGGTTAGGTTTCGTGTTAGGGTTAGGGTTAGGGTTAGGGTTAGGGTTCAAGTTATGGTTAGGGTTAGGGTTAGGTTTAGTGTTCGTGTTAGGGTTAGGGTTAGGGTTAGGTTTCGGGTTTCTGTTCATGTTAGGGTTAGGGTTAGGGTTTAGGTTAGGATTCGGGTGAGGGTTAGGGTTAGGGTTCGGGTTAGGTTTAGGGTTAGGGTTTGGTTTAGGGTTAGGGTTCGGGTAGGGTTAGGGTTAGGTTTAGGGTTTGGTTTAGGGTTAGGGTTCGGGTAGGGTTAGGGTTAGGGTTAGGGTTAGGGTTCGGGTCAGGTTTTGGGTTTGGGTTAGGGTCAGGGTCAGCGTCAGGGTTTAGGGTCTAGGGTCAGGGTCAGGTTCATGGTCAGGATCAGGGTTAGTGTTAGGGTCACGGTGAGGTTTTAGGGATAAGTTTAGGGTTAGGGATAGGGTTCGGGTTCGGGTTAGGGTTAGGGTTCGCGTTTGGGTTATGGTTCGGGTTCGGGTTCGTTTTCGGTTAGGGTTAGGGTTAGGGTTAGAGTTAGAATTGGTGTTCGGGTTAGGGTTCGGGTTAGGGTTAGGTTTAGGGTTAGGGTTAGGGTTAGGGGTTCGGGTTTGGGGTCAGGTTAGGGGTTCGCGTTCAGGTTCGGGTTCAAGTTCGAATCACGGTTAGTGTTCAGGTTCGGGTCAGGGTTCGGTTTAGGGTTAGGGTCAGGGTCAGGGTCAGGGTTAGGGTTAGGGTTAGGGTTATGGTTCGGGTTAGGGTTCGGCTTAGGGTTAGGTTTAGGGTTACGATTCGGATTAGGGTTAGCGTTTGGGTTAGGGTTACGGTTAGGGTTAGGGTTAGGGTTCGGGTTAGGGTTAGGGTAGTTTAGGGTTAGGGTTAGGGTTAGGGTTAGGGTTAGGGTTAGGGTTACGATTTGGGTTCGGGGTTGGGTTAGGGTTAGGGTTAGGGTTAGGGTTAGGGTTAGGGTTAGTTTTCGGGTTAGGGTTACGGTTAGGGTTTGGGTTAGGGTTAGGGTTCGGATAGGGTTAGGGTTAGAGTTAGGGCTCAGATTCGGGTTAGGGTTAAGTTTAATGTTAGTGTTAGAGTCAGGGTTAGGGTTAGCGTTCGTGTTAGGGTTCGTGTGAGGGTTAGGGTTAGGGTTAGGGTTAGGGTTAGGGTTAGGGTTCGGGTTAGGATTCGGGTTAGGTTTCGGGTTGATGTTCGCGTCAGGGTTAGTGTTTAGGTTCGGGTCAGGTTCGGGTTAGGGTGAGGGTCAGGGTCAGTGTCAGGGTTTAGGGTTTAGGGTCAGGGTCAGGGTCAGGTTTAAGGTTAGGTTCAGGGTCAGGTTTAAGGGTTTAGGGTGAGGGTTAGGGTCAGGGTCATGGTCAGGGTCAGGGTTAGGTTTCGTGATTAGGGTTCGGGTCAGGTTCGGGTTCGGTTTAGGGATAGGGTTCGGGTTAGGGTTCGGGTGAGGGTTCGCATTAGGGTTTGGGTTCATGTAAGGGTTCGGGTTAGGGTAGGCTTAGGGTTAGGGGTTTGGTTTCGGGTTCAGGTTCGGGGTTTGGGTTCGGGTTCAGGTTCGCGTCAGGGTTAGGCTTCAGGTTCCGGTCAGGGTTCGGGTTAGGGTTAGGGTCAGGGTCAGTGTCAGGGTTAGGGTTAGGGTCAAGGTCAGTGTTTAGGGATTAGGGTTAGGGTGAGGGTACGGGTTAGGGTTAGGGTTACGGTTAGGGTTCAGGTTAGGGTTAGGGTTTGGGTTAGGGTTAGGGTTCGGGTAGGGTTAGGGTTAGGGTTCGGGTATGGGTTTGAGTTAGGGTTAGGGTTAGGGTTAGGGTTCGGGTTAGGGTTTGAGTTAGGGCCAGGGTTCGGGTTAGTTTTAGGGTTAGGGTTAGGGTTCTTGTAGGGTTAGGGTTAAGGTTAGGGTTAGGGGTTCGGGTTCGGGGTTCGGGTTAGGTCTTGGGTTCAAATTCGCGTCAGGTTTAGTGTTCTGGTTCGGGTCAGGTTTCGGTTAGCGTTCGGTTTCGGGTTAAGGTTAGGGTTAGGGTTATGGTTACGGTTCGGGTTAGGGTTAGGGTTAGGTTTAGGGTTAGGGTTTGGTTTAGGATTAGGGTTCAGGTAGGGTTAGCGTTAGGGTTCGGGTTCGGGTTAGGCTGAAGATTAGGGTTAGGGTTAGTGTTCGGGTTAGGGTTAGGTTTCGGGTTAGGGTTACTGTTAGGGTTAGGTTTCGGGTTGGGGTTATGGTTAGGGTTAGAGTTCGGGTTAGGGTGAGGGTTCGGGTTAGGGTTAGGTTTCGGTTTAGGGTTAGGGTTAGGGTTAGGGTTAGGGTTCAAGTTATGGTTAGGGTTAGGGTTAGGTTTAGTGTTCGTGTTAGGGTTAGGGTTAGGGTTAGGTTTCGGGTTTCTTTTCATGTTAGGGTTAGGGTTAGGGTTAGGGTTTAGGTTAGGATTCGGGTGAGGGTTAGGGTTAGGGTTCGGGTTAGGTTTAGGGTTAGGGTTTGGTTTAGGGTTAGGGTTCGGGTAGGGTTAGGGTTAGGTTTAGGGTTTGGTTTAGGGTTAGGGTTCGGGTAGGGTTAGGGTTAGGGTTCGGCTTCAGGTTAGGGTTAGGTTTACGGTTAGGGTTTGTTTTAGGGTTAGGGTTCGGGTAGGGTTAGGGTTAGGGTTAGGGTTAGGGTTCGGGTCAGGTTTTGGGTTTGGGTTAGGGTCAGGGTCAGCGTCAGGGTTTAGGGTCTAGGGTCAGGGTCAGGTTCATGGTCAGGATCAGGGTTAGTGTTAGGGTCACGGTGAGGTTTTAGGGATAAGTTTAGGGTTAGGGATAGGGTTCGGGTTCGGGTTAGGGTTAGGGTTCGCGTTTGGGTTATGGTTCGGGTTCGGGTTCGTTTCGGTTAGGGTTAGGGTTAGGGTTAGGGTTAGAATTGGTGTTCGGGTTAGGGTTCGGGTTAGGGTTAGGATTAGGGTTAGGGTTAGGGTTAGGGGTTCGGGTTTGGGGTCAGGTTAGGGGTTCGCGTTCAGGTTCGGGTTCAAGTTCGCATCACGGTTAGTGTTCAGGTTCGGGTCAGGGTTCGGTTTAGGGTTAGGGTCAGGGTCAGGGTTTAGGGTTTAGGGTCAGGGTAAGGGTCAGGGTCAGGTTTAGGGTTAGGGTTAGGGTTATGGTTCGGGTTAGGGTTCGGGTTAGGGTTCGGGTTAGGGTTCGGTTTCGGGTTAAGGTTAGGGTTAGGGTTATGGTTAGGGTTCGCGTTAGCGTTAGGGTCAGGGTTAGGGTTAGGGTTTGGTTTAGGGTTAGGGTTAGGGTTAGGGCTCACGTTAGGGTTAGGTTTAGGGTTAGGGTTAGTTTTCGTGTTAGGGTTAGGGTTAGGGTTAGGTTTCGGGTTCAGGTTCATGTTAAGGTTAGGGTTCGGGTTAGGGTTAGGGTTAGGTTTCGTGTTAGGGTTAGGATTAAGGTTAGGGTTCGGGTTAGGGCTAGGGTTCTGGTTAGGGTTATGGTTCGGTTTAGGGTTAGGGTTTGGGTTAGGGTTCTGTTTCGAGTAGGGTTACGGTTAGGATTCGGGTTCAGGTTCGTGTTAGGCTGAGGGTTAGGGTTAGTGTTAGGTTTAGGGTTCGGGTTACGTTTCAGGTTCGGGTTCGAGTAAGTGTTAGGGTAAGGGTTAGGATTAGGAGAGGGTTAGGGTTAGGGTTACTGTTAGGGTTAGGTTTTGGGTTAGGGTTCATGTTAGGGTACGGGTTAGGGTTAGGGTTCGGGTTAGGGTTAGGTTTAGGGTTATATTTCGGGTATGGTTAGGGTTAGGGTTAGAGTTCTGGTTAGGATTCGGGTTCCGGTTAGGGTTCGGGTTAGGGCTAGGGTTCGGGTTAGGGTTAGGGTTCGGGTTTGGGTTCGTGTTAGGGATTCGGGTTCGGGTTAGGGTTAGGGTTCGGGTTCAGATTCGTGTCAGGGTTAGGGTTCGGGTTCCGGTCAGGGTTCGGGTTAGGGTAGGGTCAGGGTCAGGGTCAGGGTTTAGGGTTTAGAGTCAGGGTCAGGGTCAGGGTTAGGTTTGGGGTCAGGGTCAGGTATTAGGGTTTAGGGTTAGGATTAGGGTCAGGGTCATGGTCAGGATCAGGGTCAGGGTCAGTGTCAGGGTTAGGGTTCGTGTTCGGTTGACAGTTCGCGTCGGGTTCCGGTTCGGGTTAGGGATGGGGTTAGGGTTAGTGTTCGGGTTAGGGTTAGGGTTCGGCTTAGGGTTAGGTTTCGGGTAAGGGTTCGGGTTCGGGTTCGGGTTACGGTACGGGTTATGGTTAGGGTTCGGGTTAGGGTTAGGGTTAGGGTCGGGTTAGTTTTAGGGTTAGGGTTAGGGTTAGGGTTACGGTTAGGGTTCGGGTTAGGGTTAGGGTTCTGGTTAGGGTTAGGGTTCGGGTTAGGGTTAGGATCAGGGTCAGGGTTTAGGGATTAGGGTCAGTGTCAGGGTCAGCGTTAGGTTTAGGGTGAGGGTCAAGGTTAGGGTTAGGGTCAGGGTCAGGTTTTAGGGTTTGGGGTTAGGGTTAGGTTCAGGGTTAGGATTAGGGTTAGGGTTAGGGTTAGGGTTTGGGTTCGGTTTAGGCTTAGGGTTAGGGTTTGTGTTCGGGTTAGGGTTAGGTTTAGGGTTAGGGTTAGGCTGAGGTTTAGGGTTAGGGTTATGGTTAGGGTTAGGGTTCGGGTTAGGCTGAGGGTTAGTGGTAGGGTTAGGGTTTGGTTTAAGGTTAGGGTTCGGGTTCAAGTTCACGTCAGGGTTAGTGTTCGGGTTAGGGTTAGGGTAAGGGTTAAGTTAGGGTTAGAATTCGGATTCGGGTTAGGCTGAGGGTTAGGGTTAGGTTTAGGGTCCTTTTAGGGTTCAGGTTAGGGTTAGCGTTCGATTTAGGACTAGGGTTCGGGTTAGGGTTACGGTTCAGTTTAGGGTTAGGGTTCGGGTAAGGGTTCGGGTTCGGGTTAGGGTACGGGTTAGGGTTAGGGTTAGGGTTAGGGTTCTGGTTAGGGTTAAGTTAGGGTTAGGGTTAGGGTTAGGGTTAGGGTTCGGGTTAGGGTTCGGGTTAGGGTTTGAGTTAGGGTTAGGGTTAGGGTTAGGGTTAGGCTTAGGGTTAGGGTTTGGTTTAGGGTTAGGGTTCGGGTAGCGTTAGGGTTAGGGTTAGGGTTCGGTTTAGGTTTCGGGTTCGGGTTATGGTTAGGGTTAGGGTTAGGGTTACGGTTAGGGTTAGGGTTACGATTCGGTTTAGGGTTAGCGTTCGGGTTAGGGTTACGGTTAGGGTTAGGGTCAGGGTTCGGCTTAGGGTTAGGGTTAGGTTAGGGTTAGGGTTAGGGTTAGAGTTCGGGTTAGGGTTCGGGTTAGGGTTAGGTTTTGGATTCGGGTTCGGGTTCACGTTAGGGTTAGGGTTTGGGTTCGGGTTAGGGTTAGTGTTCGGGTTCCGATTATGGTTAGGGTTAGGGTTAGGGTTAGGGTTAGGATTACGGTTAGGGTAAGGGTTAGGGTTAGGGTTAGGGTTTGGGTTAGTGTTCGGGTTAGGGTTAGGGTTACGGTTAGGGTTTGGGTTAGGGTTAGGGTTCGGATAGGGTTAGGGTTAGGGTTAGGGTTAGGGTTAGGATTAGGGTTAGTGTTCGGGTTAGGGTTACGGTTAGGGTTTGGGTTAGGGTTAGGGTTCGGATAGGGTTAGGGTTAGAGTTAGGGCTCAGATTCGGGTTAGGGTTAAGTTTAATGTTAGTGTTAGAGTCAGGGTTAGGGTTAGCGTTCGTGTTAGGGTTCTGGTGAGGGTTACGGTTAGGGTTAGGGTTAGGGTTCGGGTTAGGGTTCGGGTTAGGGTTTGAGTTAGGGTTAGGGTTAGGGTTAGGCTTAGGCTTAGGGTTAGGGGTTTGGTTTCGGGTTCAGGTTCGGGGTTTGGGTTCGGGTTCAGGTTCGCGTCAGGGTTAGGCTTCAGGTTCCGGTCAGGGTTCGGGTTAGGGTTAGGGTCAGGGTCAGTGTCAGGGTTAGGGTTAGGGTCAAGGTCAGTGTTTAGGGATTAGGGTTAGGGTGAGGGTACGGGTTAGGGTTAGGGTTACGGTTAGGGTTCGGGTTAGGGTTAGGGTTTGGGTTAGGGTTAGGGTTCGGGTAGGGTTAGGGTTAGGGTTTGGGTATGGGTTAGGGTTAGGGAAGGGTTCAGGTTCGGGTTAGGGTTAGGGTTCGGGTTAGGGTTTGAGTTAGGGTTAGGGTTAGGGTTAGGGTTCGGGTTAGGGTTAGGGTTAGGGTTAGGGTTAGGGTTAGGGGTTCGGGTTTGGGGTCAGGTTAGGGGTTCGCGTTCAGGTTCGGGTTCAAGTTTGCATCACGGTTAGTGTTCAGGTTCGGGTCAGGGTTCGGTTTAGGGTTAGGGTCAGGGTCAGGGTCAGGGTTTAGGGTTTAGGGTCAGGGTAAGGGTCAGGGTCAGGTTTAGGGTTAGGGTTAGGGTTATGGTTCGGGTTAGGGTTCGGGTTAGGGTTCGGTTTCGGGTTAAGGTTAGGGTTAGGGTTATGGTTAGGGTTCGCTTTAGCGTTAGGGTTAGGGTTAGGGTTAGGGTTTGGTTTAGGGTTAGGGTTAGGGTTAGGGTTCACTTTAGGGTTAGGTTTAGGGTTAGGGTTAGTTTTCGTGTTAGGGTTAGGGTTAGGGTTAGGTTTCGGGTTCAGGTTCATGTTAAGGTTAGGGTTCGGGTTAGGGTTAGGGTTAGGTTTCGTGTTAGGGTTAGGATTAAGGTTAGGGTTCGGGTTAGGGCTAGGGTTCTGGTTAGGGTTATGGTTCGGTTTAGGGTTAGGGTTTGGGTTAGGGTTCTGTTTCGAGTAGGGTTACGGTTAGGATTCGGGTTCAGGTTCGTGTTAGGCTGAGGGTTAGGGTTAGTGTTAGGTTTAGGGTTCGGGTTACGTTTCAGGTTCGGGTTCGAGTAAGTGTTAGGGTAAGGGTTAGGATTAGGAGAGGGTTAGGGTTAGGGTTACTGTTAGGGTTAGGTTTTGGGTTAGGGTTCATGTTAGGGTACGGGTTAGGGTTAGGGTTCGGGTTAGGGTTAGGTTTAGGGTTATATTTCGGGTATGGTTAGGGTTAGGGTTAGAGTTCTGGTTAGGATTCGGGTTCCGGTTAGGGTTCGGGTTAGGGCTAGGGTTCGGGTTAGGGTTAGGGTTCGGGTTTGGGTTCGTGTTAGGGATTCGGGTTCGGGTTAGGGTTAGGGTTCGGGTTCAGATTCGTGTCAGGGTTAGGGTTCGGGTTCCGGTCAGGGTTCGGGTTAGGGTAGGGTCAGGGTCAGGGTCAGGGTTTAGGGTTTAGAGTCAGGGTCAGGGTCAGGGTTAGGTTTGGGGTCAGGGTCAGGTATTAGGGTTTAGGGTTAGGATTA